>NC_044565.1:104059031-104362537 GCF_007565055.1 Rhinopithecus roxellana
AGTATTCAACCAGCTTCAGTCTTCCTGCCCTTGCACAGTTGTTTGGACAATGGTTGGCTGTTGAGATCTATCCTCAGAGAGTTCTCTAAAGTCGCGTCTTGTTCTTTTTGTTTTGGTTTGGTTTTTGGTTTTTTTTTGAGACAGTGTCGCTCTGTTGCCCAGACTAGGTTGCAATGGCACGATCTCAGCTCACTGCAACCTCCGCCTCCCGGGTTCAAGCTATTCTCATGTCTCAGCCTCCCAAGTAGCTGGGACTACAGGCACCCACCACCTCGCCCGGCTCGTTTTTTTTGTATTTTTTAGTAGAGACGGGGTTTCACTGTTAGCCAGGATGGTCTCGATCTCCTGACCTCGTGATCCGCCTGCCTCGGCCTCTCAAAGTGCTGGGATTACAGGCTTGAGCCACCGCGCCCGGCCATGCCTGGCTAATTTTTGTATTTTTGGTAGAGACAGGTTTTTGCCATGTTGGTCAGGTTGGTCTCGAACTCCCGACCTCAGGTGATTGCCCGCTCGGCCTCCCAAAGTGCTGGGATTATAGGCGTGAGCCACCATAAAGTAGCATCTTTACCAACCGAGGCCTGGATGTGCACTTACTGTAACATTCCCATTATTTGCTTGTTTTTTTCTGTTTCCTCCCTGAGGAGGTGAGCTCTTCCAGCACTCTGCAGACCTGCCAATTAGCAGAGCGTGGCATGTTGGGCACCCGGTAGGCACCGCTGAATGAATCAATCAATGGGCACACCACCATGTCCTTCCGCTTTCCAAGTCATGTCCCTTCTGAGATGGATGATTTGTGTGCTTCGGAGGGCTTCCTCCCACATGGTGGTCTTCTTACAGGATTTCTAGTCAACTCGGTAGCTCAGAGTCAGGACACTGGGGGTTGAGGCCCAAGGAGTCCTTCACCACCCGAGTGCCCACATAAAAATATTTTCAAGTTCACTGTCAGGAAGAGGAGGCCTGTGAAAGTCAGACAAATGCAAGCTGAGTCCAAGCACAGTGCAGGGTTTCTGTACAATCGTGGAATAATGGAATCAACAAAAATAAAGCTTTTCGTTTTGAGATGGAGTTTCACTCTTGTTGCCCAGGCTGGAGTACAGTGGTGTGATCTCAGCTCACTGCAACCTCCATCTCCCAAGTTCAAGCGATTCTCCTGCCTCAGCCTCCCAAGTAGCTGGGATTACAGGCATGTGCCACCAGACTTTGCTAATTTTGTAGTTTTAGTAGAGATGGGGTTTCACCTTGTTGTCCAGGCTGGTCTCGAACTCCTGACCTCAGGTGATTCACCCACCTCGGCCTCCCAAAGTGCTGGGGTTACAGGCATTAGCCACCATGTCTGGTTTTTTTTTTTTTTTTTTGAGATAGTCTTGCTCTGTTGCCTAGGCTGGAGTACAATGGCACGATTTTGGCTCACTGCAACTTCCACCTCCCGGGTTCCAGTGATTCTGCTGCCTCAGCCTCCTGAGTAGCTGGGACTACAGGCACTTGCCACTGTGCCTGGCTAATTCTGTATTTGGAATAGAGATGGGGTTTCACTATATTGCCCAGGCTGGTCTTGAACTCCTGACCTCAAGTGATCCACCCGCTTCAGCCTCCCAAAGTGCTGGGATTACAGGTCTGAGCCACTGCGCCCGGCCGAAAGAGCTTTATTTTTTTAGCATGGGTCAGTAGAGCTTATTAGCAGTTTGGGGGAAACGAGTATTTCCAATTTTAAAGAGAAAAGACAATCATACAAATGATGTGAGCACTATTACATAGAAAGCAGAGAAGTGGTTTTGAGTTGGTATGTGTTTAAAAATCTCAACCCACTGCTTAGACATTATTGTTTTAATTATTAGCTGCTAACACCACATGTGCTGCTCTTCCTAGAGCACCAGCAGAAAATGGGCTATGCTCCATCTGCCTACCCTGCTGAAGCTGCCTCAGGCAGAGCTCATGTGATAAAGACAGGGGATGCTGCTCTGTACCCAGGCCACTTTAAATCAAGAACAAATCATTATCAAGTGTAAATGACAGATGATTTGCAATCTGAATTATCTAGTGCAGACTATTTGCAAATAAGGACGTCGTCTCTCAGGTGTGAGCATTGGATATATTTTGCATACAAGCAAAGGCCAACCAACAAAATATTTCATCACTTTCCCTGCATTCCAGTCCCTTGCACGCTTCCTCAGGGCCTGGTTAGTGCTCCAGACCCCCAAGGCCAGTTGGGCCAAAGGAAAGTGGTTTGTATGCTGTGCTAAGCCACTATGTGGAACCCCCCCATCCCAGGTCTGTTAACACGTGGATTTGACATAGATTTAAACATTTCTGTTGCTAGTTGTTTAATTTGGGATGAAGACAAGAATTGAAGAGAAGTAGAAAAAAAACAAAAGCAAATGCAAGATCTACCTCTGTAGACTGGTTTAACCCAGGGCAAGATTACATCTTATATACTATTTATAGGAACAAGAGTTTTTTTTTTTTAATTAGGAAATATTTGAGCCAGTATTTATTATTTTCTGTTTAATTAAAATTCCCCACCAATACCATAACTTGAAATTGGAGGGCTTAAAATGCAAATTTGAAAACTTTTACCAAGGCTCTGCAAACTACAGCCTCAGGTCAAATCTAGCAACATGCCCGTTTTTGTAAATAATATTTTCTTAGAAGACATCCACGCCAGCTGTACGTTACTATACTCCACAGCTGCTCTCACACTAACACCAGAGTTAAGTAATTGCAGCAGAGCCTATATGGCCCATAAAGTCCCAAATATTTACTATCTGACTTAACAGGAAAACTTTGCAAGCCATGCTTTCAGTAATGACAAATAAACAAATCTCTACCCTTTTGCAATGCAGGGCAGGGCTCGCTAAACAGCATGCATGCCTTGAGAGCCTTGGGTTTTTTTTTTTTTTTTTTTTTTGAGACAGAGTCTTACTCTGTCGCCAGGCTGGAGTGCAGTGGCTCAATCTCAGCTCACTGCAGAGACTCCGCCTCCCGGATTCAAGCGATTCTCCTGCCTCAACAGCCTGTAGCTGGGACTACAAGCACGCACCACCACGCCCAGCTAATTTTTGTATTTTTAGTAGAGAGAGGGTTTTGCCATGTTGACCAGGATGGTCTTGATCTCCTGACCTTGTGATCTGCCTACCTCGGCCTCCCAGACTGCTGGGATTACAGGTATGAGCCACCGCACCCAGCTGAGTCTTGGTTCTTTGTTTCCCTGGCCTCACAATGCCTTGAAGAGCATTTTAAACAAAACAGACCCATGGGATCAGAATCTCTGGGCAATGGGTCCACATTGGCCTTGTTAAAGCTCCAGCATAGGCAACCAGGGTGGAGAACCACAGCTGTAGAAAAAACACAAATAAATGGCAGCTGCTGTAGTTTCTCCATCTCTCTTGCCTTTGCACTTTGCCCTTTTCCCCTGCAGCCCAGCAGACAGAGCCACTGATTTACCAAAACCCTTTGCAGACTGAATAGTAAACTTACAAAGTCAGGTGATGTATCTTAGTGGCTGTCAATCACTGCACATTAGAATTACCTGGGGGAGTTAAGGAACGATACCAATGTCCTCTTTATCCTTCCCCTTCTTCATTCAGGCCTAACGCCATTAGGGGACCATAGTGACAGGGAGGTGGGGGGAAGCTGTGGTGGGCCAGGGGAGGGTGAGGGAGACAGCTGCAGACTCAGGGAAAGCTGGATGTGGGAGCTGGAGCCTGAGCAGGGTAGGCAGGATGTCTATACAGGGGAAGGCGTGGCAGTGTAGATAAGAGATTACTTACATGCGGGCGGTTAATCAAATGAGTAAATAACCTAAGGGTAATGGAAGCCAGGTTTCTCACAATTAGAGAAGAGGGAAGAACCAAGGATCAGCTCTGTGTTGCTGGATTAGAATTGGGTTTTATCAGAGTAAACTCATGTGTAGTTAGGTATGTATGTATGCACGCACGTACACACACACACACACCCTAACTCTGTTCACTGAGACAGCCTGGGAGCAGAGATGTTCCAAAAGCAATGAGCTTACTTATCACTAAAACCTTGGCTTCTAAATACCATTTTCCACTAAGAGGAACCGAGATTCTCTGGAGAAACATCTGATTCCAGGTCTGGGATAGGAAAATACAAGACGAACCTGTGACGCCAGGTGCCGTGGTTCATGCCTGTAATCCCAACACTTTGGGAGGCCGAAGCAGGTGGATCACTTGAGGTCAGGAGTTCAAGACCAGTCTGGCCAATATGGTGAAACACTGTCTTTACTAAAAATACAAAAATTAGCCAGGTGTGGTGGTTAATCCCAACTACTTGGGAGGCTGAGGCAAGGCAATCACTTGAACCTGGGAGGCAGAGGTTGCAGTGAGCCGAGATTGCACCATAGCACTCCAACCTGTGCCACGGAGTGAGATACTGCCTCAAAAACAAAACCAAAAAAAAAAAAAAAAAAAAAAAAAAAAGCCTGAAACTCTTGGTTGTTTCAGCCCTTAAAGGATGATGAGGACATGTCAAAAGGATGCAGAAGCCAGCTCGACGGGGTTCCCAATGGCCAAATCAGGGACAAGCTGAGCATCAGAATTAATCACAATAGTAAAGGGTTGTAATCCACTGGATACAATGGGAAACCACAAGTTTACATCGATCGAAATTTTAAAATGAATATATGGAAAGTTTACATAGTTTCAAAGTACCCACTTACAAAATGCTTATTAATTATAAAGGGAGAGAAAATAGTAACTTGGCTGTGGAGAAGCCTAGCAGACACCCCTTTAATCAAGTGATCAAAGTGAACGTTGTTGGTATGGGACAAGTTGAAATCACGTGCCTCACTGGGCAGAACACAACATCACTTCTGTGACACTCCTGCCCAAAGTGTGTGATCTGAGCTTAATCATGAAAATACACCAGATAAGCCCAAATTGAGAGACAGTCTTCAAAATTAAGTATCAGGGTCACGAAAGTCAAGGAAAGTTGACTAACTGTTCTAAACTGAAAGAGACCAAAAAGACTTGAGAACTAGATCCAAGGCTTGATTCTGATCTAGATCCTCTTGCTATAGAGGACATGATAGGAACACCCAGTGAATCTCAGGAATGGGGTCTGCGGGTTGGATGGTGGCAGCGTGACCGTGCAAGCATCCTGAGTGTGGCAGATGCTTTGGAAAAGGGCAGCGTACTTGAATCTGCACAGATCACCAGGGGGTCTTCTTAAGATGCAGACTCACTGAGCCTGGGTGGGGCCTGAGGCTCATGGGACCTATCCAATCAGCTCCAGCTGTGCCCTTTCTGCTGGCCCAGGGACAATACTTGGATTAACGCGGCTCTAGTGAACCTATGAAGAGCACTTGCTATTTGCCTCCCAAACACCCATCTTCCCCTTCTTTTGATTCTAAACTCTAATTTTCCTTTGAGAACATTCTCTCCTGCCCTCTGTGCACCTGTTTTGAGTCAGATAGTCCCCAACACTCAGGCATGAAGTGTGCAACCTAGGCCTCTGCCATCCCATCCTCTGGCCACTGTGAAAGGTTCAAGGCTGGCCCTGAAACCCAGGCAGCGTCGGTGTATTCATCTGCTCTCACACTGCTATGAAGAAATACCCAAGACTGGGTAATTTATAAAGAAAAGAAGTTTAATTGACTCACAGTTCAGCATGGCTGGGGCGGTCTCAGGAAACTTAACAGTCATGGTGGGAGGCACCTCCTCACAAGGTAGCAGGAGAGAGAATGAGCTGAGCGAAGAGGGAAGCCCCTTATAAAACCATCAGATCTCAGGAGAACTCACTCTCAGAACAGCATTGGAGAAACCACCCCTATGATTCAATTATCTCCATCTGGTCCCGCCCTTGACACGTGGGGATTATTACAATTCAAGGTGAGATTTGGGGGAGGACGCAGAGCCAGACCATATCAGTCAGTGAAATGCAACTCTAACAAGCCTGGCTGAGTTAACACAGCCTCTACAGACCCCATTTATCTTCTGGAGCCTTCCTGAACTCCTAAGCCTTACAGCAGCTCAGGCCTTGCCTTCTGCCCTCTAACTCCAAAGGCCTCAAAGGCTTTTCTGACCCCCACATGACTCCACCACAAAGTATCCATGTGCCCTTGGGAAAATGAATTTTTGCTTCAGTTTTCACACCTATAAAATGGGATACCACTTACCTCAAAGGATTGTCCACCTAAAGTGTTTTTGCAAGGACCTGCCACAGAGTAGATGCTCAATAAATTTTTAATTGTTCACGTTGGCTTTTGGAGCCCATGACCCCACACAAAAAGAAGGGATGGCATCTTGCTGGTACATCTTAGGTCACTTTCTGTATTGATAGTGGCTCACCACAGAGTGTGGGGCCCCTGGAAGATGAAGCCAAATCTGCTAGCTACTGTTACTGTTCCCTCCGGGTTCCAACAATTCCTGCACAGTTTAGCTACTCAATTCATTCCTAGTTTGCTCCCATCCTATATCAAGTTGCCTATATAAATGCATATCAAAAGGAAATAAATTAGCAACGTTGTAGGTGCCACCGAGTGCAGGTTTTCTCACTCCCAGTCATCGCAGTCTCCTGCCAGTGAGCAGAAATCCCTTTCGACTGTCTTTATTCTACTGCCATCCTGTGGCTGGTCTGTGCCACTGCAGCACCGTGGGCCGGATGTAGCTGAGCATCTGTAGGGTCATTGTCTTCACGGTCCCCAGGAAGGGGGTCCTGAGGAGGGAGTACAGTTGAAGAGTCTGCTCAGGTCCCCCACCAGCGGGCAGGCGCCTGGTGTGAATCACCAGTCTTGACTTGGTTTCTGTTTGATGAACCTTAAGGACACGTAGTACAGGACCATGAAGCCACCGCTGAGGCCAATGACGATGAGGTAGATGGCATAGAGAGGGTACGAGTTCAGCTCCATGGCACTGAGGATCTGGAGATAGACATGCAGTGGGCTAATTAGAATGATGGGCAGCCGGACGTCCAATAATTTAGAACCCGAGGCCTCCCCGCTTACTTTATCTCCGGAGACCGCGATGGTGAAGTTCCCGAGAAGCGTTTTAAAATTTCTTCCGCTGAACTGAATCTTCATCAGCCCTTCAAAACACCACCGCAGGAAGGACACTTTGGAAATCCACGCGGGCACTGGAAACAGAGAGCCTCGTTACTCACAGGTCTCCCTCATATTCTCACGGTTTCCCCATATTCACATGGTCTCCCCATATTTGCATGATCTCCCCATATTTCCACGGTCTCCCACATATTCAGTCTCCCCATATTCCCATGGTCTCCCCATATTTGCATGATCTCCCCATATTCCCACGATCTCCTTTATATTGACACAGTCTCCCCCATATTCAGTCTTCTCATATTCCCACGGTCTCCCCATATTCCCACAGTCTCCCCCATATTCAGTCTTCTCATATTCCCACGGTCTCCCCATATTCCCACAGTCTCCCCCATATTCACAGTTTCCTCATATTCTCACAGTCTCCCCATATTCCCATGGTATCCCCATATTCCCATCATCTCCCCATATTCCCAGTCTCCCCCATATCCACACAGTTTCCTCATATTCCCATGGTCTCCCTATATTCTCAGTCTCCCCATATTCCCACTGTCTATATTGACATGGTCTCCTGCATAGTCACATGATCTCCCCATATTCCCACAGTCTCCCCATATTCCCACGGTCTCCCCATATTCCCATGGTCTCCCCATATTCACATGATCTGCCCATATTCCCACAGCCTCCCACATATTCCCACAGTCTCCCCATATTCCCATGGTCTCCCTATATTCTTGCAGTCTCCCCATACTCTCACCATCTCCCCATATTCCCACAGTCTCCTCATATTCTCACAGTCTCCCCGTATTCCCATGGTCTCCTTTATATTGACACAGTCTCCTGCATATTCACACAGTCTCCCCATGTTCCCATGGTGTCCCCACATTCCCACAGTCTCTCCCACCTGCACAAGGGCACATTCCACTCTCTGAGACAGGGCCGTGGTGGCTCTGGCCCAAGTTCTCTGATGAGCAAGGAGGGGAGAGAGACCAAGGGGCAAAAGGGCAGAGGGGATGCTGGGGACACAGACTGGGGCTGAGGGAGCTGAGAGGCCACGAGGTCACCCGCACGTTTGATCCATAGCAATTCTCAAGAGGGATGTGATGAGGCACCCCTGCATGTGCTGAGCTTCATGGACTGTGCGGGCTGAGGAGACTCAGCGGCCCCACACCAGAGACGATGGAGCCTGTACCCTGATCCTATGGAGGTGGCATGGTACGGGGAGGAAAAGGAGGCAGTGAGCCCTGCCTGGATGCGTCAGGAAAGCCCTGGCAGAAGCGAGGCCCCATGGAAGGTAGGGCATGACATTCCCGGAGACAACAGCTGGCTGGCTCAGAGGTGAGAGGGTGGGGTGTGCTGGGGGCTTCAGAAAGCTGGGGAGGCTGCAGGGATTGAGCAGCCCTGGGAGGATTTGAACAAAGAGGGGCATGGGTTTGCACCTTGGAAAGCTCACTCTGCATGGCTGAGTCGAGAGGGATGTGGAGGGGCCCAGGTCACAGAGACCAGGCTACGGCAGGGGCCCAGGCTTAAACGATGGCAGCCAGGGATGGGGACACAGCCAAGCAGACATTTCAGAGAAACCCAAGGCAGAATCGACCTGGCTCACAGGTGGATGTGGAGAGGGAGAGAAAGAGTCAAGGGTGACTTCTGGGTATTGACTATGGGATAGGAGGAGGTGCATCTGGAATCTCTAATGAAATCATTCCTTTGGCCTCCAGGACAGTGGGCAAAGGCCTCTGCTTCCAGAAGGACCAGCCTTAAGTTGGATCCAAGTGACGAGTGTCCATCTCTGGATGAAAGCAGGCTTCATCCAGCCGCATGAGGCCTAACAAAGCTGGCCCAGGCCCGGGGTGCAGGCCTCACCTGTCCACAGGCTGCTCAAGTTTATCATGAAGCCCCCGGTGAGGTAGCAGGAGTTGTAGAGGGCGTTGCTGAGGAAGGAGGCCATGTGGAAGGTGGGAAGCAGGGCCGCAGTGGCCAGGGCCATAATCCTGCAACAGAAGACCACCAGCCACACCAGCAGGAAGTGCAGCAGGAAGGGCTGGAGGCCCGGCCTCAGGTTGGCCAGCCAGTAGGTGGGCATCCCATAGATGATGATGTAGGCACAGTGCTCCGGAAGCTCACCGAGGATCTGCAAAGAACAGCCCTTGCAAGGATATGAAGCCAGCACCTTCACTGCCATTATTATAAACGTTTAAAAGTATCTACACCCCCCAGTGGCAACTTTCCCTCCTGGTGATGATGAGGCTGTGGCAGGAGGGTGTGCTGGGACCCGATACGCTCAGTGCTGGCTTCCCCCTTGCAGATGCCAAGGGTTCCCTCTAGGGCAGTTCAGCCTGTTTCCCCCAGGGCAGCACTGGGCACCTGCTGTCCTAAGACCTGGTTTCAAGTCCCTACTCTCCCTGACCAGACCAAGTAGCTATGTGGTCTTGGAGAGCCATGTAGCCTCTCTGAACCTCTGCTTCCTGGGAACGCCTGCCTGGCCTGCTCGGGGGCCACAGTGAGGCTCCGAAGAGGTAAAATACAATGAGGATTTCTTTTTTTTAGATTCCTTCTGACCAGAAAACTATCATTCCTGGTCCACAATCCTGGTGTTTTGGTAAATGTTTAAAATAAAAGTTCAAGTCTCTGAAACTCCCCTAGACAATGTGACATCTGGTGGCATCTGCGACTTCACATGACCCATAGCCCCATGGTTCAGAAAAGGCTTCCTTGTAGCAGTGTTTTCTCCACACTTGCCTCCACCCTGGTGGGTGGGGGGCACTTGCTCTCAACCCTGCCCAGTCACCTTGGCAAAGAAATATGGACTAGTGGTGTACAGCCCGTCTTCCAGTTCATAGTAAAGCATTGCCCTCTCCGAGTAACCTAAAAAATAAGGGAAAGGAAAAGAGAATGAAAAAGTAGAATAAATCTACAGTGTTTCTGTTTTGGAGATTCTCTTAATACAATTCAAAGTAGTTATCATACTGCCCAAGTCTCTTACGTTTTTTTAAAAAATAGGCACAGTAGCACAGTAAAGCCACCCTAATTTAGATGTCTGATGAGGCTCTTCAGGTTTTGCAAGTCTGTAGCTCGTGTTCTGCTGTCAAATATAAATCCTGCTAGGATAGGAACAGCTAAGACTCGGTAATTTGCTTTCATCTGCATACTAATATTAACATGCAAACTTTAAAAACATGATTGTCTTGTATATCATAATCACAATGAAATCAAACCCAGAGCTCAGAGGAACACAGCTCAGAGGTGGCTGAGGTACTGCGTGGCCACGCCAGTGGCCACACTCACATTTGGAGATGACATCCAGAATGACATTGAAAGGGATGAGGGCGCCGATCATGAACAAGAGGGCGGCTGTATCCATGAAGGAGAGCTGGATGCTCCCGTGGCCAAAATAGAGGAAACCGATGGTCAGTGACATCAGACAGGCCTCTGCCCCGTGAATGAGGAGGGTGGGCAGGTCTCGGAAGTCGTTGGAAATCTGACGACTTAAAAACCAAAAGGAAGAGATGCTCAGGCAACAACATACACCAGCCCTGTGACCTTGGGAATGTCACAGTCTCGGTACGCCTCATTTTTCTCATATGCAAAATGGGGACGGTAATACCTGCCTCCTAGAGCTGCTCTGAGGATTAAATCAGAGACAGCATCTGTCCCACTGTAGGTACTCAATAAATGGTTGTTACTTTTGTCATAATGTATCAGCTTGGCAATGTTAAAGAAATGATCCCCAGGAAAAAATCAATTAGGTCCGTGAAGAATGTACAGATAGGCTGGGCATGGTGGCTCACGCTTGTAATCCCAGCATTTTGGGAGGCTGAGGCAAGTGGATCACTTGAGGCCAGGAGATCAAGACCAGCCTGGCCAATGTGAAGAAACTCCATCTCTAAAACGCACAAAAAATTAGTCGGGCATGGTGGCGCACACCTGTAATCCCAGCTACTTGGGAGGCTGAGGCAGGAGAATCACCTGAACCTGGGAGGTGGAGGCTGCAGTGAGCCGAGATCACCCTAGTGCACTCCAGCTTGGGTGACAGAGATAGACTCTGTGTTTTAAAAAAAAAAGAGATGTGTGCTCAATGATGTCTGCTGCCTCGTTGCTTGTAGTAGTAAAAGCCGGAAGATAATCTGGCCATCAAGATGGACTTAACGGGTGGGTGATTATGGCTAGATTGACTGGAATGCCGAGGAAGACCCAATCAGACAACAGGTAGAAGAGCTGCCCTCACTGAAAAGAAACCGGCTACAAACCAGCATGCAGAGTATGATCCCACTACGTTTAAAAACATGTGTGTGTATGGAAACGTCAGGAAAGACACACGCCACATAGTGCCGTCTGGTTTTCTTTGAGGGCTGGTGTGACTGGGACTTCCCTTTTTACTAGAGATTCTCTCTTATTGTCTACATTTTTCTCAATGACCCTATGCTATTTATACGATCTTCCAGCTGGTGAGGTTGTCTTAATTTTGTTTAAAGAATAAAAGCAATAGGGCTGTTCTGTGTCACCTTGAAGATTAGTGCTAGTCCCAACAATGTTGTTTTCTTTTTTTGAGATGGGGTCTTGCTCTGCTGCCCAGGCTGGAGTGAAGGTGCAATCACGGCTCAGTGCAGCCTCCACCTCCAGGAATCAAGCAATCCTCCCACCTCAGCCTACCAGGTAGGCCCATGCCACCCTAACTGGCTAATTTTTGTAATTTTTTGCAGAGACGGGCGTTCACCATGTTGCCAGGCTGGTTTTGAACTCCTGAACTTAAGTGATCCACCCGCCACAGCCTCCCAGAGTGCTGGGATTACAGGCATAAGCCACCACGCCCCACTGGATGCTGTTTTTTCTTTCTTTCTTTTTTTTTTTTTTTTTTTTGAGACGGAGTCTCCCTCTGTCGCCCAGGCTGGAGTGCAGTGGCCGGATCTCAGCTCACTGCAAGCTCCGCCTCCCGGGTTCAGGCCATTCTCCTGCCTCAGCCTCCCGAGTAGCGCCCACCACCTCGCCCGGCTAGTTTTTTGTATTTTTTAGTAGACACGGGGTTTCACCGTGTTAGCAGGATGGTCTCGATCTCCTGACCTCGTGATCCGCCTGTCTCGGCCTCCCAAAGTGCTGGGATTACAGGCTTGAGCCACCACACCCGGCCAGGATGCTGTTTTTTCAAATGACTCTCTCTCTCATTTTCTCCTTTAAATTCACTTAAATAGAAAAGGCTTAATGTGATATACAAAGACTTGGTGGGGCAGGGGGTCAGTAATAAAAAGACAGATAATTACCGGATCAGTGTGGTAAACTGCTGCACCGCCCCAGGCATCTTTGTAGGACTCGGGAGGCAGTTGGTGTCTAGTGGGGTCAGGCTGCTGGGAGGCAGAAGATGTGGCCAGGTCATGGGGGCAGCCACCTTCTGCAGGGAGCTCTCCTCTCAGAGCCGCCCGCCACATTACCTTTCCACACAGGTGTCCTCATCAAGATCCTTCGTCTCTGCTTTCCACAGAAAGTCATCTAAGTCACGCACTTTTTCTAGAAACAGGGCTGCAAGTGACTGAGCCTTCTCCCTGGTGGCCACTTCCCGCTCTCTGCTGCGCCTGTCAATGCTGGTCAGGTCCACTGCAAGCAGGGGATGTGGAGTCATAGGTGGCCTGTTCCCTGGCACCTGCTCCCAGGTGAGGAGCTTGGCGCACGCCCAGCTCACAATGTTGATCACCCCTCGTGGGGCTCTGGGACATGCTCTCCACCTTCAGCCACGAAGCAAGGGGCAGAGCAGAGAGAGGCAGAGGGACCCCAAGGGCTGGGCCTTCACCCTGCCAGGCCTGACCACATCTGCAGAAGCCTCAGGGGAAGGGCAGTGGATCAAAAAATGGGCAACAGCAGAGGCCTCACCCAAGTCCTACTACCCAGGCTCATTTTGAGGATATCTTAGGACAGAGCAAGAGCCTTCAGAGCCAAGGGCCACGTCACAATCATGCTCTGGCTCCAACTCTAGCTGTCCAGGAAGCTTTTGATGAGGACTCAGTGCCCCTCCATGGGGAGAAGTTGGGCTGGTCAGGGGGAGGCTGAGTAGTTGGGTTCACAGTTAGTGAGAGTTCTATCCAGAGAGTGAGAGCTCTATCCAGATGGTGAGAGTTCTATCCAGGTAGATAGTGAGAGTTCTATACAGATAGATCGTGAGAGTCCTATACAGAGAGTGAGAATTCTATCCAGATAGATAGTGAGAGTTCTATCCAGATGGGGAAAATTCTACCCAGATAGTGAGAGTTCTATCCAGATGGTTAGAGTTCTATCCAGATAGATAGTGAGAGTTCTATCCAGATAGATAGTGAGAGTTCTATCCAGATAGATAGTGAGAGTTCTATCCAGACAGATAGTGAGAGTTCTATCCAGATAGATAGTGAGAGTTCTATCCAGATAGATAGTGAGAGTTCTATCCAGAGAGTGAGAGTTCTATCCAGAGAGAGAGAATTATATCCAGAGAGTGAGAGTTCTATTCCCACACAGAGTTTTATTCAGATGGTGAGAGTTCTCTTTTCTTTCTTTCTTTCTTTTTTTTTTTTTTTTTTTGAGACAGAGTCTCACTCTGTCGCCCAGGCTGGAGTGCAGTGGCCGGATCTCAGCTTCCTGCAAACTCCGCCTCCCAGGTTTACGCCATTCTCCTGCCTCTGCCTCCCGAGTAGCTGGGACTACAGGCGCCTGCCACCTCACCCGGCTAGTTTTTTGTATTTTTTTTTAGTGGAGACGGGGTTTCACCGTGTTAGCGAGGATGGTCTCGATCTCCTGACCTCGTGATCCGCCCGTCTCGGCCTCCCAAAGTGCTGGGATTACAGGCTTGAGCCACTGTGCCCGGCCTCCAGATGGTGAGAGTTCTAACTAGAGAGTGAGAGTTCAATCCAGATAATGAGAGTTCTATCCAGATGGTGAAAGTTCTATCCAGTTAGTAAGAGTTCTATTTAGAGAGTGGGAGTTCTATCCAGACAGATAGTGAGAGTTCTATACAGATAAATAATGAGAGTTCTATCCAGGCAGAGAGTGAGAGTTCTATCCAGACGGCAAAAGTTCTATCCAGTTATTAAGAGTTCTATCCAGAGAGAGTTCTATCCAGATAATGAGAGTTCTATCCATATGGTGAGAGTTCTATCCAGATAGTGAGAGTTCTCTCTCTCACTGAAAATTAATAACTTGGCTTCCCAGACAGCCTGCCCAAAGCAGGAGGATGTCTGGCTGGAGGGTTCCAGGGACTGGACAACTTCAGGTAGATTTATCACTGTCCGCTTGGTCTGCTGCTCTGCCCCAGGAGGGAGACAGCACACTCGGCTGGAGACCCAAGCTGATCAGCCCTGCCTCCTAAATCCCAGGGATGCTAACCTGTGGGGAGCACCAGGCAGCCCCACACCACAGCCATCCTCTTGCAGTGCCTCTGCCTTCTATCTCCAAGGCCCTGGCAATGCCAGAAAAGGCAAACTGAGCCCAGCCACAGCCAGGATCTCCCTATACCCAGCTCAGTCTAGACCCATGCATGCCTGCCCACCCTCCCTCCATTCCTTTCCCAGAGCCTTGGCTTGGCTAGAGGTGACCTACTCCTCTCTCTCCCCCTTCCCTCCTCCCATATCCTCTTTTTTTTTTTTTTTTTTTTTTTTTTGAGATGGAGTCTCACTCTATTGCCCAGGCTGGGGTGCAGTGGCGCGATCTCAGCTCACTGCAACCTCCACCTCTCAGGTTCAAGCAATTCTCATGCCTCAGCCTCCCAAGTAGCTGGTACTATAGGCATGAGCCGCTGTACCCAGTGAATTTTTATATTTTGAGTAGAGACAGGGTTTCACCATGTTGACCAGGCTGGTCTCAAACTCCTGACCTCAGGTGATCTGCCTGCCTCGGCCTCTCAAAGTGCTGGGATTACAGGTGTAAGCCACTGCACCCGGCCCTTCCTCCCCTTTTCATAACACATCTCAAGACAAGATAATGTCTAGGTGTGGTCTTATAAACCATGATGTGGCCCCCCAGTGTGCAGCACTGTGGCTCAAAACATCAGATTTTTGGGCACCCCAGGCCCCGTGTAGCTCTTGCATCCCAGGTTGGTGAGGGGTTCCTGCCCCAGGGCTTGTAGTCCAGAGCCCCCTACAGTAACCATATAAAATGTAAAAAAGAGTTTTCAGGTCTGCTGTGGACACTTGACTTCTGGTAACCCCTCTCCAGGGTTACTTAAAATTATTCCCTGGTGGCCAGGCTGGCAGGTGCCCTTTGGCCCCTATTCTGGGGATAGCTGGCCTGAGAATGACACACTGTCAGGAAGCCAGGCTGCCACCTGAGCACAGGGAGGGAGGTGACCTTTCTGTGAGTTCGTGCAGAATGTGAGTACATAGGGTGAGGGGCGGCCTGTCCTCCTGAGGTAAGGATGGTGGAGAACTTGGGACACTAGGAGGAGGGTGTGGGCAGCTGGATGAGGAGTCAGGGCCAGGGCTGGGCACCAGTCCCAGTTCTGTGCCTTACAGCTGTGCTGGAGCAGGTGTTTAGCTCTGCAGGCTCCAGGCTTCTCATCTGTAAAGATGGAAATGGCCTTGGCGTGGCAGGAGTTTGAGAGTCAAACAGGAGACCCTCTGGGCCTGGCATGTTTGGGCCCCGTGTTTGCCTTCAAGATGATCACTGTTGTCCTGTTTACTGGTGGGGTCCTTGCTACAGCTTGCCAGCCTGGGTGGAAGCTGAGGGCTCAAGTGACCTACAGGACAAGCCATGACAGCTGCCTCCCCGGGACCTGGTACAACAATGCCGCCTGTCCAGCAGCCATGCCCTTCCTCAGCACTCAGGATTTCAGGCCAGGTACCTGGGAAGGCAACTGTCCCCTGCAGAATGAAGGAAGTGGCTCACGCTCCATGAGTGTAATATGCTGAGGGTTCAGGAGCCAAGCAAAGGGTAAGTCTGGGGCTGCCAGAGCAATTTTCATATCTAGGGATTCTCTGGCCAAGGCCACCACCCTGGGCCCCCCTCTGCCACCCTGCACCCTCAGACTCCCTGCCACTGTGGGAGCACCAGGGCATGTTTTAAGATCTGGTGACTTCTTGACCTTAAAAGTTGTTTCCCTACCGAGTCTGAATAAAAATTCTGATCTTTATTGATCCCCACCCTCTTGGATTCTGTGCCCTCCCATCTTTGGAGCTTGCAAGTTTCTCATCTATCATGCACAGAAGGGTGGCTATTTGTCAGAAGCTTCTATTTCCGGGCCCTCATATCTAGCATTTGACAGCTGGCAAACCACCCCCTGTTCTTCCCCATCCTTGCTCCTCCTCTCCTGAAACCTCTGGGAGTTTCTCCCCTGAATCTCTGTAGCAAGCTTGGGCAGGATTGAAGCATCGGGGAGGCCCCATGTGCCAGGTCCCTGGCTGCTGGCCTTGGGGACTCACCATAGAAGTCAGCCGGGTTGCTGTAGCGAGGACAGGGGTAGCCAATGGCTGTGAAATACTGGACCATGTGCTGGGCTGCCCCTAAGTAGATGGGGGTGCCAGACGTCATCAGAAGGACCAGATCAAACAGCCTGAAGATGTCGGAGCGAGGCTGGTGGAGGGAGATGAGCACCAGCCGGTTGCCTTTGGCCAGTCTGGACAACGTCTTCACCAGGTTGTGTGCAGTGAAGCTGTCGAGCCCAGAGGTGGGTTCGTCGAGAATGAGGATTCCTGCCCAACAGAGAGGAGCCTGGTGAGTCGGTGGGGCTCTGGCCAGACTAAGCCAAGCCTGAGGGGACCACACAGGTCCCTCTGCCCCCATCTGCCCCCTAGGCCCTCACCTGGGTTCCACAGGAGCTGCACCCCAATGCTGACTCTCCTGCGCTCGCCCCCCGACACCCCTCGCACATACGTGTTGCCCACGCGGGTGTCAGCGCACTGCCGAAGCCGCAGCTCCGCGATCACATCCTCCACCTGTGGGCCAGAAGGAGTTTTGAGACCACCCCAGGGGCCTCCTTCAGGGCTGGACACATTGTGACCCCAAGGATAAAGGCAACTGCTCCCCTGGCTGGGTTTGAAAGTGAAGGGAGACAGCTCCCGCACTTGAGTTCCAAGCTGCAACATTGGTTCCCCCTATTCTTTCCACAGGTCCCGAGCAGCCTAGATGTGCCGGGCATGTGCTAGGAACATGGCCGTGTACTGGGGACCATGGCTCTCTACCCACATGGAGGCCCAGAAAACACACAAACAAATACACTCATCCCACATCTTAAAAAGTGCAATGAAGGGAACCAATGGACTGAGCTAGCTTCTGGCAGGCTGTGGGGTTTGAAAGGAGGGTAGAGGGCAGGCTGCAGCCCAGGGTGGGTGGACCGCAAGCTGAGTTGTTCAAACTCAACCTGTGGCTGGGACCTGAGGCAGGGCAGCAGGGGAAGAGGGGGGCATGGACACTGTGGCTTCTTGGACCCTGGGGGTCACCACTGGGGCCAGTTACCCTTTTGTCACGCTGGGCCTGGGAGAAAGTTCTGGGCAGCCGCATCTGGGCAATGAAGGCCAGGGTCTCTCGCACAGTCAAGTTGGGGAGCAGCTGGTCGTGCTGGCGCACGTGGGCCACGCACTTCCTCACTAGCTGAGGCGAGCTGGGCTGCCCATTGATCCAGATCTGGCCTGACTTGATCTTGCCACCGTGACCTCGGCTGGTGATCACGTCTAGCAACGAGGCTCTCCCACAACCTGCAAAGCCACCAGAGACATCCCTGAGAACAGAGCTTCTGTGGGGGCCAGCCTGGCAGCCACTGCTCCCCACACACTCTCCAAGACCCTGGACTACTCTGTCCGTGCAGATGTGACCAGCCCCTGGAGAGACGGCATAGTCCCTGGACCTAGATGGGGTGGGCCCAGGACATGGAGCTCCAAGCCTTCTGTCTGCAGCCAATGTGAGCACCCCTATGGGGCTGTGAGGCATGATGGCGCTGGGGGCTCAGGCCAGGCCAACCAGTGGTGTCCTGACAGGAGAAGGCTAGAGTCCTAGATGCCACAGGGCCAGGTGGTGCCTGGAGCATTTGTCCCCTCCTGCCACCAACCAAGGCCCTTTCTCCCCAAGCAAGGCTAGTGTTAACGTAACTATTTTTGGCTGGCAAACATGCCAGCAATCTCTCATTATTCAATGTCGGTTGGCTCAGAAGCTGGTTTTGTGAGGACTAATTTGGAGCATTTATAGAGTGTCTTTTAAAAATGCAAAGCCAAATCTATTTTGAGAAATAATGGAGGAAAATGTAGAGAAATAACAGAAGTAGAAACGATTTTAAAACTACAGCACAGTGTACACATATGTTCTGACTGTATCTATACCCATCTCTCTCTTCTTTCCACCAGTAGTACTTTTTCTTTCTTTCTTTCTTTTTTTTTTTTTTTGAGACAGAGTCCCACTCTGTTGCCCAGGCTGAAGTGCAATGGCACGATCTCAGTTCATTGCAATCTCTGCCTCCCAAGTTCAAGCAATTCTCCCTGCCTCAGCCTCCTGAGTAGCTGGGATTGCAGGTGTCTGCCACCACACCTGGCTAATTTTTGTATTTTTAGTAGAGATGGGGTTTCACCATGTTGGTCAGGCTGGTCTTGAACTCCTGACCTCAAGTGATCCACCAGCCTTGGCCTCCCAAAGTGCATCAGTGGTATTTTTAATTCTCTTTTTTAAAAAAAAGATTCACCTAACTGAGGGTGGAAGATGGGAGGAGGGAGAGGAGCAGGAAAAATCCCTTGGATTCTAAGCTTAGTACATGGGTGATTAAGTAATCTGTACAACAAAACCCCATTACACTAGTTTACCTATATAACAAACCTACTTGTGTACCCCCAAACCTAAAATAAAGGTTAAAAAAAGATTCATGGCACTCGAGTTAACACCACCCTCTTCCAAATGATGTACTAATTGTTATTGATTTGAGAAAGTCAGCATCAGATTGGATCTAGTTTCCAAAGGCTTTCAATGAGGCTCTTTCCGTGACAGCTGTTTAAGATGTGAGTGCGGATTGGGCTCAGGCTCAGAACATCTTCCTACCGTGGAGCTAGGAATAAGCTCTTTCCACTCACCCAGATGGAGTGTTTTCTGCTTGTTTGCGTGTTTGTTTTGGAGACGGGGTCTCACTCTGTGGCCCAGACTGGAGTGCGGTGGCACAATCTCAGCTCACTACAGCCTCTGCCATCCTAGTTCAAGAGATTCCCCTGCCTCAGCCTCCCGAGTAACTGGGAATACAGGCTCCTGCCACCACACCTGGCTAATTTTTGTGTTTTTAGCAGAGACGGGGTTTTACCATGTTGGCCAGGCTGGTCTCACATCTTGGCCTCAGGTGATCTGCCTGCCTCAGCCTCCCAAAGTTCTGGGATTACAGATGTGAACCACCGTGCCCGGCCCCAGATGGAGTTTTAATTTCCTTACTGGAGAGCAAGTTTTCCAAGTTGTGTTCAAACAGACTTGTCACATGTTGAGCCAATACATATGTGATAAGTCCTTCCTGCCACACAGTATGTGCTTCTTGCAGGAGGCCCCACAGCACCCAGTGCAAACCTCAAAAACCAAGAAGCTTCCCCACATGATCTCTCTGGTTACTGTGCAGAGGATCTCAGGGTAGAAGGGGCCTGTGCGCTATCTCTGGGTGTACCTCATTTAAGATCCCTGAGAACATAAGTGGAGCAAAATAGCCAGGAGAGAAACCTGAGAGAGAAGCTTCAGAGCCAGGCTCCAGGGGCACAGGGGACTTCACCAACATTCACAGGGACCACGGATTCCCACTCAGAAAGCAGGAAGTCCACGTTTTCTGAGCAAAACTTTGTGAGAGTGGTGGGGAGCCTTTCTAGTGGAGGATACCTGTGGTATCCGGGGAGACTCTTTATAAGGTATGACTCACCCAAATCTCATCCAAAATTGTAATCCCCGCTTGTCGAGGGAGGGACCTGGTGGGAGGTGATTGGATCATGAAGGCAGGTTTCCCCCATGC
Source organism: Rhinopithecus roxellana (assembly GCF_007565055.1). Taxonomy (NCBI): domain Eukaryota; kingdom Metazoa; phylum Chordata; class Mammalia; order Primates; family Cercopithecidae; genus Rhinopithecus; species Rhinopithecus roxellana. Next base: position 104,078,948 of record NC_044565.1, read on the forward strand.
TGTTCTCATGATAGTGAGTGAATTCTTATGAGATCTGATGTTTTAAAAGTGTTTGGCAGTTCCTCCCCTCACTCTTCTCTCCTGCCACCATGTAAGATGTGCCTTGCTTCCCCTTTGCCTTCCACCATGATTGTAAGTTTCCTGAGGCCTCCCCAGTCATGAGCAACTGTGAGTCAATTAAACTTCTTTTCTTTATAAGTTACCCAGTCTCAGGTAGTTCTTTGGAGCAGAGTGAAAACGGACTAACACACCCTCCATGAACTAAGACAAAACACCCACTGGCATTCAAGACCTTTACTGAATGGCTGGAATCTCCGAATCAGTAAACTCATCAATTGGAAACCACTTTTGATATTGCTGAATCGATAAAAGAAACTAAAATGCCTAGGGCTGTTTTCTTTTCTTTTTTTCTTTCTTTTTTGAGATAGTAGTTTGCTCTTGCTGCCCAGGCTGGAATGCAATGGCACAATCTCAGCTCACTGCAACCTCCACCTCCCAGGTTCAAGCAATTCTCCCACCTCAGCCTCCCGAGTAGCTGGGATTACAGGCATGTGCCACCACGCCCAGCTAATTTTTTTTTTTTTTTCCAGTAGAGACAGGGTTTTACCATATTGGCCAGGCTGGTCTCAAACTCCTGACCTCAGGTGATTCACCTGCCTCGGCCTCCCAAAGTGCTGGGATTATAGGCATGAGCCACCACGCCCAGCCAGGCTGTTTACTTTATATTTTAAAAATTAATGGCCAGCGTTCTTTTGTGTTTGTGTTGGGCAGAGGGAGGAGGGGATGGCAGTAAAAGTCATAGGAAGTGTAGTTGATGAACCTTTCTAATAAATCATTTTAATAATTTCAGTTGCTCAGTTAAACTAAATTTGGCCTGAGACTGCCTGCATACTTTGAGTTCCCACAGAGCAAACTGCAAGCAAACTTAGTATGTAAACAAACTGCAACTTATCTTAGCAGTATATTCCCTTAAGACAGAGATTGGCTGAGACAAGTTGCTGAGTCTCAGCCAATCATGGCAGCCAAGCATCAGCCAGTCACAATCACCTGCCTCAACCTACCGACTGATGAGATCCTGTCCATACCCAACACCTGATCACATCACCCTCAAATAAATAAGGTGAACACCCAACTGTAACCAATCAGCTATTTCTGTAGAGCACTTGCTTTTTCTGTCTATAAATATCACCTGACCAAATTGCTTGGGGGAGCTCTCTGAACTGGTCCTGTTTTTGAGCGCTGCCAGATTCATTAATCATTATTTGCTCAAATAACTCTACTGTTTATTTGTCTAAAGTTTTTTGTTGTTGTTATGTTTTCTGTTTTACACAGGCAAGTAAACCTGAAGTCAAACAACACTGAATCTATAGTTAAACTACCAGGAGCTGCTGGATGCAGTGGCTCACGCCTGTAAATCCCAGCACTTTGGGAGGCCAAGGCAAGCGGATCACCTGAGGCCAGGAGTTGGAGATCAGCCTGGCTGCCATGGCGAAACCACATCTCTACAAAAAACACAAAAACAATTAGCCAGGCATAGTGGCACCCACCTGTAATCCCAGCTACTCAGAAGGCTGAGACATGAGAATCATTTGAACCCAGGAGGCGGGGGTTGCAGTGAGCTGAGATCACATACTGCACTCCAGCCTAGGTGACAAAGCGAGATTGTCTCAGAAAAACCAAACCAAACCAATTAAAAAAAAAAAAAAAAAACCAGGAGACTATTCAATGTAATTTATTCATTCCTTTCTAAGAGATGGGATCTTGCTCTGTTGCCCAGGCTGGAATGCAGTGACACAATCATAGCCCACTTCAGTTTTGAACTCCTGGCTCAAGCACTCCTCCTGAGTAGCTGGGATTACAGGGGCGTGGCACCCTGCCCAACTAATTTTTTAAATTAAAAAAAATTATTTTATCAATGGAGTCTCCTCCCTATGTTGCTCAGGCTAGTCTTGAACTCCTGGCCTCAAGCAGTCCTCCTGGCTCAACCTCCCAAATATTCAATATAATTCTTGCTCAACCTTTCTGAACTTTCCTCAACCACAAATTAGGGATGCTGACAGCTAGAGGGTTGTATGTGTGAAGTATTAACCATGATATGACCCTAAGTAAAGACCCATGTGTCCCCTAGATGCTGGATTCAGGAAGAAAAAGCAGATACAACAAGAAACACTACTAGATGTTATAAATAAAAATACAACAGTAGGCCCATGAGGGCTCTACTTTTTTTCTTTTTCTTTTCCTTTTTTTTTTGAGATGGAGTCTCACTCTGTCGCCCAGGCTGGAGTGCGGTGGCATAATCTCGGCTCAATGCAAGCTCCGCCTCCCGGGTTCATGCCATTCTCCTGCCTCAGCCTCCTGAGTGGCTGGGATTACAGGCACCCGCCACCACGCCTGGCTAATTTTTTGTATTTTTTAGTAGAGACGGGGTTTTACCATGTTAGCCAGGATGGTCTTGATCTCTTGACCTCGTGATCCACTTGCCTCGGCCTCCCAAAGTGCTGGGATTACAGGCATGAGCCACCGCGCCCAGCTGGGATCTACTCTTTTCTTATTTAGGTCAGGATTGCAGGGACAGGGACAGAGTGAGAGGAACTTCATGACTGTGGTGCTGTTTCAGTTACAAAGTGCATTTATACATAAGATTTCATTTGATCTTTGGTTAAACAGTAAACAGAACTTATCTACCAGACGGGTGTAAAATTTGGAGCAGATGCTTACAAAATTGAGTAATCTCTACCTCTGGAAATGATTAATTAAAAGATATAATATTCTCTCTCTAACATTATGTAAGGGTGTCCCAGGGAGAAATGCGTTGATCCGAGAATCATGAAACCAAAGTTCTAGTTCTAGCTCTGCATTAAACATGTGTCCTTATGAGAATCCCTCAATTTCTCTGGATTTGAGGTTTCTCATCTGTCAAATGGAGGGAAGTGTGTGTGTGCGCGCATGATCCCGCGCAAGAGAATACTCTAGACACACTAAGGAGTAGGGAGTTTGAACAGCTTCCTCTGAAAATGCTTCCAAACTGGTAGGGGAAAGAAAGGTGGAACATAATGAGAATGAACTCTGTTCCCCAAGCCCCCTTTCAGCTCAGACATTCTCTCATTTTAAAACTGGCTGTGGAAATGACAATTTGAGGCACTCCAAGAACGTGGCTCTTTGCAGACGAGTGAAGGTTGTGCTAAGTAAGATGCTGGAGAGGCTGAGAGGTGAGAGTGTGGCAGGGGCTTCTGGCCATAATCAGAATGTGATTGCGGAGGAGCAACCTGAACCGATACCCCTCATGGCTGGAGGAGTCTGAAAAGAACATCACATGCTGAAGCTGTTTGCTGATCTTTCAGTCCAGGTGTTAGCCAAAGTCAGATGCTCTGGCCACAGCCCCGGGTGGACAAGAGGCACACTCATGACTCTTAACGACAGCACCTACCCACAAAAGCCAGCAAATGGAGGAGCCAGGATTTGAGCTGAGGTCTGTCTGACCCAGAACCTGTGCTCTCAACCATTCTGCTGTATTCTACTAGTCAGCAAAGAGCTCCACAAGAAGCATCCATTTGTCCAAAGGACCATTCTGCATCCCAGGAGAGAAGCCATTGCCCAGCGATTTGCCTTTCCGGTACCTGAGCTCCCTATGATGGCCAGCATCTGCCCACTTCTCACTTTGAAGCTTAGGTTCTGGATGCCTAGCTCACAAGAATTCCGGTGGCTGGGAGATGTCCAGGGCATCTTGAACTGAGCCAGGTGCTCAAACCAAGGGACCTGAGAAGCCAGGTCCACCTGTGGGGAGACATCAGAAGGTTCCTTAGAGAGCTGAATGGTTCAGAGGGCTTCAGCAACTTCTGTTCAGCATCTTCGTTCCCCAGGTGGCCCCTCTCCACAGAGGATATGTCCTCACCTACACGCAATAGGCCCCAACCCAGGTTTTACCAAACACGGAAGCAGAATCCATGCTGAGAACCTGTAGCTGCTGTTTCCAGGTCTGAAGATAAGAGGAATGAAAAGCATGTACAGGCCGGGCATTGTGGCTCATGCCTGTAATCTCAGGACTTTGGGAGGCTGAGGCAGGTGGATCACCTGAGGTCAGGAGTTCCAGACCAGCCTGACCAACATAGTAAAACCCCGTCTCTACTAAAAATACAAAAATTAGCCGGGTGTGATGGTGGGTGCCTGTAATCCCAGCTACTCGGGAGGTTGAGGCAGGAGAATCACTTGAATTTGGGAGGCAGAGATTGCAGTGAGCCAAGGTTGTGCCACTGCATCCCAGCCTGGGCAACAGAGTGAGACTCTCAAAAAAAAAAAAGAAAAAAAGAAAAAAGAAAGGCATGTGCAATAGTGGTATAGAAATAAAAACAAAACATGAAGCAAAATGTCTTCACTTGATAATAGTAATTTACTAACAATTTATCAAATGTTTACTATGTGCAAGACATTGTGTTAATCACGTAACATCCATCATCTTATTCAATCCTCATTGCAAACCTGTAACACAGACACGATCAGAATCCTTGTTTTACAGATGAGGCTCAGGGCAGTTAAGTAACTTGCTCAAGGTCACACAGCTGGTAAGTGGCAGAGCAGAGAAAGGCTCATTGGCTTGTCCCAACTCACACCCACAGGAAGCCAGACTCAGGCCTCTGAAGTTCACCATCCCAGGCCCCACCATGTTCCATCTGGGTCCCTGGGAAGGTGTGGGAATATGGATCCTTGAATCTGACCAGGGGGTTCCTGGGTGCCTCTGAAAGGTCAGTGGTTGTCTTTGCACTCTGGATGTTTTATAAGCTCCAGGGATAGTACATTTTTTTTTTTTTTTTTTTTTTTTTTTTTTTTTTGAGACGGAGTCTCGCTTTGCCGCCCAGGCTGGAGTACAGTGGCCGGATCTCAGCTCACTGCAAGCTCCGCCTCCCGGGTTCCCGCCATTCTCCTGCCTCAGCCTCCCGAGTAGCTGGGACTACAGGCGCCCACCACCTCGCCCGGCTAGCTTTTTGTATTTTTTAGTAGAGACGGGGTTTCACCATGTTAGCCAGGATGGTCTCGAACTCCTGACCTCGTGATCCACCCATCTCAGCCTCCCAAAGTGCTGGGATTACAGGCTTGAGCCACCGCGCCCGGCCGGGATAGTACATTTTACAAAAAAAGAATATATATATATACACACACACATATATATAAACTGATGAAATCTGAATAAAGTCTGTAGTTAATAGCATTGTACATTGTTAATTTCTTAGTGTTCATAATTATACTATGGGTATGCAAGATGTTAACATTAGGGGAAGCTGGACAATGGGTATATGGAAACACTGTATTATTTTTGCAATTTTTTCCAAAATCTAAAGTTATTTCAAAATACAGTTTAAAAAGAGTCCCAGAGACATTTTTCTATAGGTTCACACATTTTGCTTTATGTTTATACAACAATTTCATTCTCTTTCAAGCCTCTCAACCTCTAGCTCTGATATATGCCATTGATGACACCTATTGCACCTGACACGTGAGGCATCAATATGGACTGGACTCTGTCCTTGGGGGTGGAGGGCCTATAAGGTGGACCCACCCTTTTATTCCACCTGGGGAATTTCCTGGCTGTCCCTGCCTGCTCCTCTCCCCTTGAACCCAGGCGTGCCTCTACCTGGTAGTTGAGGTCTCTGACCTCCAGGGTGTTGGGCTGGCCACTGTAGGTGAAGTACAGGCTGTTGTCAGTTTCAGAGGAGAACAATCTATCCTGGAGGCCCTGTGGGAGACAGGACAGGTGAGGGGCTCCTTTGGAAGCCGCTGAGAACATAGGAGAAGACAAGGAGGAAACCGACAGGTAAGAGCAACTTCTTAGAGCCGACGTAGTTGAAAGCTCAAATTGGCAAGAGATGGGATTGCACAGGTGGAGCCTTGGAGCTTTGGGAAAATAGGAGTGCTGACAAGGGCCCATCTCCTCTTCCCTTCAGATAGAGCTTCGGGGCTTCTCCTGGGGCACCTGCCTCAGAGAACCTCAACCTCAGGCTAGTGGAGCCTGAAGCCAAGCGGCGTACGGTAAAGAGACCCAGACTCTGGACTGGAGAGAGTTCTATAAACAAACCTCTGTGCTTCGAGAAGATCTGACTGGAGCGGGCAAACCCTTTGCCTTTAACTTTCCCTGCAGCTGGCTTCATATCTCCTAATGCCAACCAGACATGACACATGCAGCATATGAGAGGGAAGTAGCTGTCGAGAGTTAATGCCCAATATTCATGAAGACACCACTCTGAGAAAAGTCCTAACCAACTTCTTAGTCCTCACTAACATCTGGCATACTTCTCCTCACATCTGATTTTGATGAGGAGTTCGTGCAACGAAGCGACTGAAAATGCTGCTGGGAGCTTTGAGAGGTAGTGCCTCTCATCGCCATCATCATGTTGTTATTGTTGAAGTGGTGGTATATTTGAATGTACATTAAAAAATCAGCGTTTCATGGTGTCAGCTGATATCTTTGAACGGTATTAACTATCTGCAGACCTGAATTCCTCCTATTCTGACAATTCAATCATTTAAATTATTGAGGCCCAAACAAAGAAGCAACTAGGAAGTCCCCCACCATTTCTTTTTCTTTGGATTGGGTCTTGCTGTATCACCCAGGATGGAGTGCAGTGACATGACCACAGCTCACTGCATCCTCGACCTCTCAGGCTCAAGCAATCCTCCCACCTCAGCCTCCTAAGCAGCTGGGACTACCAGCATGCGCCACCATACCCAGCTAATTTTTGTATTTTTTGTAGAGACAGGGTTTCATCATGTTGGTCGCAAACTCCTGGGCTCAAGTGATCCACCCACCTCAGCCTCCCAAAGTGCTGTGATTACAGGCGTGAACCACCTCGCCTGACCTCCATTGTTTACTGCATTCAATTTTTCTTACATTTCTGCCAGGCAGGAACAAGTACATTTTCATTAACAAGTTCCCATAGACTTTCCTCCTCAAGCTACCATTCTCACACTATACATTCCTTCAATCAACCATGCACCCAACAAACGCTTATGGAGAGCCCAGAACACGCTTCAGGCTTGGAATTTGGGATGTGACAATGAAAAGGCCGTTCAAAAGCTTAGATTTTGGCAGGTAAGACAGGTGATTAGGATGGAGCGAGACAGATCAGGCAGAGAGGGAGGCTGATGGGTTTATTTTCACTGTGTACACAATGCACACACATGCTGTAGGTGAAAATAACATGAGTATGCCTTACGTGAAAATAACAAATACCATACATCAGTCTTCTTGTCTAAGTACCCCTGCAACGATGGGGGCCAGAAGTCCTTGGAAAGAACATTCCAGGTCAGTGGAGGCGGAGGGAAAGAAATTCGGTGACAGTATGCTGCAGGCGTGCTGTGGGGAACCCCCAGAGTTCTGGGAGAGCGTGAAAAACAGCAGACCAAAGTGACTTCCATTGCTTAATGTTTGAATTATCACCATAAAGACCCAAAATTATACAGAAAAAAAAAATGGGAAAGAGAAACACCTAATTCAGGAGAGGGGTTATCTCTGGGGAGCGGGAAGAGATGAAAGGAGAAAGGGGACACAGTAGGAGTGCGGGATCAGGCTTCAAAGCTTTTGGTAATTGGTGGTGTGTACATGAGAGTTCTTTAAGCTGATTTGTGTACAATATTTCACAATATGTTGTCAAATTGAGAGAGCAAGCCAGTGAGTAGAACTCCAGAGTTCCATTCCCACCTCAACTCCAGCTGCCAAAGCCCCAAAGCAGGAGGGAGGTTGGGGGAGAGGAGGTAAGAAGGTCTGTGCCCCAAGCTCCTGGGGAGATTGAAAACAGCTCAGACAGATGCTGGACTCCCGGCAGATCAGCGCTTTGGCCTTGCCCCTCACTCGCCCTCTCCACCATCACTGTACACATTGCTTCATTGTCCCATTTTTGTTGTTGTTGAATCATCAAAAAATCTTAGCCATTGCCAGCTGTGCACGGTGGCTCATGCCTGTAATCCCAGCACTTTGGGAGGCTGAGGTGGGCAGATCACCTGAGGCCAGGAGTTCAAGACCAGCCTGGCCAACACAGTGAAACCCTGTCTTTGCTAAAAATAATAAAAAAAAGTGAGCCGGGCATGGTGGAGCACCCCTATAGTCCCAGCTACCCTACTCGAAAGGCTGAGGCAGGAGAATCGCTTGAACTGGGCAGGTGGAGGTGCAGGGAGCCGAGATCATGCCTTTGCACTCCAGCCTGGGCCACAGCGTGAGACTTTGTCAAAAAAAAAAAAAAAAATCTTATCCATTGCTAAGAGACTCATGTGGGCTAACATGCATCTTGCTGTTGTTTTTAAAATAAATATCTGCAGGAGGGATATTAGACAATGTAAATGAGCTGAGAAATTACTTCTGCTGGCCCAAACACCCCCAGGTCGGATTTAGGCATGGAGGAGGGGCTGAGGAAGGAAGGTCAGACATTTGGAGTCTGGAGCGATGTGTGGAGGTGACCTGCAGCCCAACTGGGTTCCGCTGTGCGGTACTTTGAGAAGGGGAGGGAGCTGACAGAAAGAGGAGGCAGAGCAGAAACTGGATAAGAGGAAGGGGAAAGGTGCCTGGTTCCTTGTTCCAAGGTTTGCCCCAAGCCCCTTCACTGTGGGCTGGGAAGGCAGATGTGGGCCAGCCCGGACTCCAACCACCACTGAGGGATTGTGCCTTCCAGAAGGCACAGGCAGCTCATCTTTCAGAGGAAGAAAATTCATGCCTGGGTTGGGGACAACCTCTGTTCCATTTTAAAATATTTTCCATGGCTCCCAGGAAGGATTTGTTAGACTCTTCCTGAGGTTTTGACAAACTCTCTGTATTTTTCAAATACTTAAATATCTATTCGGCTGACATCTTAATCAGTACGCCTGTCAGAACATCACTTGAATTTCCGACAGGCGACACCCAAAAAAGCAAAAGCAGGTTTATTTGTAGGTAACCAGCTCTGCTCCTGCTGGGCTACATTGTAATTTCTCCCCGTATTAACTTCTGATCGAATTCCTGAGTCAGATGCCTAGGCAAGAAGGAAACTCACAGCGTACATGTTTCTAGTTCTGAGATGAGGAGCCTGTGCCTTGCGGGGAGTGATGTACTGACGCTCGCGGCTGGAGGGTTGGCGAGGGGACACGCAGGACTTGTTCTTGGCTGAAGGAATTTTATCGAAACATTCAGCCTAGGTCACACACAGCTCTGCCTGCTGCAGGGTCTCTCTTGTCCTTCTCTGTTGCTGCTCCTGCCCATGGCATGAAGAGTGTGTGGGTTAAGGGCACTTACCACTCCAGGTGCCTAAGCTGCCAGAATTCTCTGTGCAAATGGCCCCAAGTCCATCCCCAGCGTCTGTGCACCTCCTCCCAGGCCCAACCTCCTGAGGACCTTTAGGCCAGAGAGGTATATACGTCTGTGCAGGGCAGGGCTGCCATGCAGGTAGGCAGGAGGGTGACCACCCAGGGTGTTGAGGGCCCCATGGAGTGGGATGGAGCTGAGGGGGGCAGAAAAGGGGGACAGGCTGTGGCTTGGGCTGGAAGTGGTTCCCCCGTACCAGTGCATTCTACCCAAGGCGCCTTAGAATTTCTCAATTTACACCTGACCTTTCAGGTTGTGAGGAAGATATGTTGAGACAAGAGGACAGAAACTAGAGAACACATGCTGATGTTCCCACAAAAGCCGTCTGTCACCCTGTCTCACCCATCGCTTCACTACTGAGACCAACCTGACAGCCACATGGGCAGAGGAGACACCAATGGAGTCCCCAGCATGTGTGGGCACGTTTCTATGATGGAGTCTCATTGGGAAAAAGCAAAACTGGCCAGGAGCGCTGGCTCATACCTGTAATCCCAGCACTTTGGGAGGCTGAGGAGTGTGGGTATCTTTGACTGTTCTTACAGCTTGACTGATGACTTTTATATATCTAGACATAGGAAATGTGACCCTCATTCTCTTGTTCCAAGCCCCACACGTGTTAGGGGCAGACCCTCGCTCAGCACCTGGAGTGACAGGATTGGACAGAAGGGAAGCAGAAATGGCAGGGCTGGAGTGCATTTCTGGTGCGGTCCTAGCATTTCTTTGCCTCTCAAGCTGTGGTGGCCGAATCGTCAGCCCTCCCAGGCAGAAAGTGTTCCCAAAGCCCTGCTAGCTTTCTATTCTATTCAGGCTTTCACCATTCCCCAAAGTGGTGGGCCCCACAGGGTATTGAGAGAGCAGAGCTGGTCAGGTGTGGTGGTTGCAGAACTGACTAGAAATGGTGGGCTCCTTGGGTCTGGCCAAGTCAAGTCGTGGAAACTCAAGGCCAGTCCAGGCAGTTTTCCCCATTGGGTGTGGAGTTCTCAATCATGCTTGTCTTTCTCTCCTCCCTCCTACCCACAACAGGCAAAGATGGAAAGGTGGGATGGGGTGAGGCGGTGGGAGTGGGGATCTGCTTCTTGCCTCTCTTCCAGTTTAGACTCCTGTTTCAAATCCTGCCACACCCCGATTTCAGTCAAAGGCTATTTCTTGAGTAAACACTTCTCAGGTAAAATGAGGAAGGAAACGTACCTCCACCTCCTGCCACCTGGCTGCTTCTACTCCTTCCAGCTTTCTCCCAGACCTTACGATTGACTGCTAGAGCCACACATGCTGATGTTCCCACAAAAGCCATCTGTCACCCTGTCTCACCCATCACTTCACTACTGAGACCAAACTGACAGCCACATGGGCAGAGGAGACACCAGTGGAGTCCCTGGCATGTGTGGGCACATTTCTGTGATGGAGTCTCATTTGGAAAAAGCAAAACTGGCCAGGTGAGTGGCTCATGCCTGTAATGCCAGCACTTTGGGAGGCTGAGGAGGGTGGGTAAACTGAGGTCAGGAGTTTGAGCCTGACCAACATGGTGAAACCCTGTCTCTACTAAAAAATTCAAAATTTGCCAGGTGTGGTGGCAGGTGCCTGTAATCCCAGCTACTTGGGAGGCTGAGGCAGGAGAATCACTTGAACCCAGGAGGCAGAGCTTGCAGTGAGCCGAGATCGCACCACTGCTCTCCATCCTGGGCAACAGAGCAAGACTCTGTCTCAAAAAAAAAAAAAAAAAGAAGAAAAAAGAAAAAGTGAAATTGTCCCACATCACACATAAGAACATGATTTCCCTAAAGGAGTGTTTCTTAGGGCAGCAAGTGACCTCAGAGGCCTCTGGGACCCTGAATCTGTTCCCCTCAGCACTTTGCCATGCAGGAAACAGTCCCATGGCCATGTCCTCACACTGCTTGCTGTCCGGGTGGTGCTAGGACAGAAGGCTCCTGAGGGAAGAGAGAAAGGTTTGATTTCTCCTGCCCGCCCACCGGGCCTGGGATGACTCCCCATTGCTCACTCACCGAGGCATCCTGGGCAGTGGTCCCTTTCGGCAGCCCTCTCTCCTCTGCCACCTTCCCAGCCATGGGGCCCACAGGTCTGTGCCCTGGGCTGCAGCTCTCTTAGACCCAGCTGCTGCCTGCCAGGGCCAGTGTCTTCACTCTGTTTCCTGGAGCCTCCTGCCCTGGGCCCGTCTCTCCCAGCATTCCTCTCTGGCAAGCCCACCTACAAACGTGTGTGTGTTCTGCCCACTGTCAAGATAAGGACGCGCTGGCTAAAGGTACATCAGATAATGGTCTCCGTGGCCAAGTCCCAGTCCTGCCATCCCGAGGGATTCCAGGGTCAGGTGGAGCAGGCAGGGCAGTCTGCCCCAGGCTCCCCAACTGAAGCCACTCTGGGGAGGGTCAGGCCACCAGAAAATTTGCTCAGCTTTGCTGCCTGTTGGCCATGGGTGACCTCTCATCTTTGACCCCCGGAGGGTCCATGGGTCTCCAAGTAAACAGGGGCTCCCAGAGCTCCCTGGAGGGGGCTTCTGCCACTGCCCTGGAGCCTCATAGCCTGGGCATCCTCCATGCCTCCTACAGTGTCAGGTAAGGCAGAGCCCTTGCTGCTGCTGCTCCCCCAGGAGCACGGGGCTCTGCACTCAACCCTCTGCTGCCTTTCTTCACTCTTCAGGTGTCTGCCTGGGGACTTTGGGTTCCCACTTTAGTGGATCGGGTGGAGAGAGGAGAGGGAGAAGGGCTGTGCTGGGAAACGTGGAGCGACAGTGAATGGCCCCTTCCCCTGCCCAGGGAAGGGCCTGGGCGTAAACAAAGTGGCAGCAGTGCCCTGCCTACCCCAGTGTCTACGGCCTGCCCTCTGTGGATGGGAACGGGGGTACTGGGAATGCAAGGGATCTTGAAACCTGGTGAAGGAATGCAGGGACAGCCACCTCCCAGCCAAACGGACAGGACATTCGGAGCAACTCCAGCACAGGCCCCCTCCCTGGGGCAGCCTCAGTCGCTATCTGCCAGGTTCTACAGAGGAGGGCGCTGAGGCTGAAGCGTTAGGAGCCTGTCCGGAGACAACTGGGGTGGGGCACAGGTGGGATCAATGCTGGGGACCTGGGTGTAGTCCCTTCCAGGGCCCCAAGCTGCCTTTGCCTTCCTGGGATTTCCTTTAAAGCCACCGCGTGAAGCCCTGGTGGGACATCACATCTTGCCAGCAGCAATGGACCAGGCAGATCCTCAAAGATGTCTCCTTGTACGTGGAGAGCGGGCAGATTATGTGCATCCTAGGAAGCTCAGGTAAGCTTGGGAAGGAGGATTCTAAAAAGGCTTTGGCTTGAGTTAAACTCCACATTGAAGAAACAGATTAAGTTGTAGCAAGAAAGCCACAGGTTTGATATTAGAATGAAATCTAATGATGTCTGACTGTGAATGGAACCTGCTACCAACGGGAAATCTTTTTTTTTTTTTTTTTTTTTTTTTGAGACGGAGTCTCGCTCTGTCGCCCAGGTTGGAGTGCAGTGGCCGGATCTCAGCTCACTGCAAGCTCCGCCTCCCGGGTTCACGCCATTCTCCTGCCTCAGCCTCCCAAGTAGCTGGGACTACAGGCGCCGCCACCTCGCCCGGCTAGTTTTTGTATTTTTTAGTAGAGACGGGGTTTCACCGTGTTCACCAGGATGGTCTCGAACTCCTGACCTCGTGATCCGCCCGTCTCGGCCTCCCAAAGTGCTGGGATTACAGGCTTGAGCCACCGCGCCCGGCCCAACGTGAAATCTTTAGAAAGATCCTTGGAAGAGTATAAAATCCTGCCTAACATATACGTGAATTCATATTTCAAAATATGAAAAGCCCCCACAGTTCCACAGCATATAAAAGTACTCAGAAAACACAATTTCCCCTATCTGTACACTGCCTAGAGAAAGGAAAAGGATTAAATAAGCACAAAAATGCCCATTAAGCCCCTATCTTTGATTCCACTGGTCCTGTTTTATGATGGTATATTTTGGACATACAATCAAGAATAGAGAATAGGCTGGGCACAGTGGCTCATGACTGTAATGCCAGCAGCTTGCGAGGCTGAGGTGAGAGGATCACTTGAGCCCAGGAGTTTGAGACCAACCTAAGCAACATAGTGGGACCCCATCTCTACAAAAAAATACAAAACTTAGCCAGGCATGGTGGTGCATGTCTGCGGTCCCAGCTACTCGGGAGGCTGAAGTGGGAGAATTGCTTGAGCCCAGGAGGTTAAGACTGCAGTGAGCTGAGATAGCGCCACTGCACTCTGTTGCCTGGGCAACAGAGCAAGACCCTCTCTCAAAAAAAAAAAAAAGAAGAAGAGGAATTCCCAGACTGTCTCAGTCCATTCAGGCTGCTAAAACAAAATAGACTGAGTGGCTTATAAAAAGCATAAAATTTTTTCTCACAGTTCTAGGGGCTGGAAAGTCCAAGATCAAGGGGTCAACAGATTCGGTGAGGAAGACTTCCTCCTAGACAGCCATTTTCTCACCCTAACCTTGCGTGGCAGAAGTGGGGAGGGGCCTCTGAGTTATTCATCCCAATTGTAAGAGCTCTCCATAACCTAATCATTTCCCAGTATCACCTCCTTGCATGCCCCACCTCCTAATACCATCATCTTGGGTAATATTTCAACATATGAATTTTAGGGAGACATAAACATTCAGACCATAGCACTGACCAAAGCTGTGACACTTTTCAAAGACTTTCTGTCAGTTCTTATTTCCATTTTTAACCAGCATCCAGCTGTACACATGTACCGTAACATTCGGGGTCATTCTCAGCTTTCTTTTGATAAATACAGTGCGCTTCTATAAAAAGAAAAAAAAACTGCCTCTTCTCCTTTAACAAATTGTCACCTGTTGTCGTCCTTATAAAGAATTAAACAGGGTGACATTTAGCACCCTTCTCAGAAGTGTGTCCCACTTCTAAGAACAACAAGAGACGGAACCCCCCCATCTCAGAAGTGCACTCCAAAGGCTAATGTTGTGTTTCATACAGCAGGACAGCGGGAGGGGCTTTTGATTGGGGTGGGGGTGTGGGCTGGTTTCTGATGAGATGCCTAATCATGGCTTTCGGACAACGCCTACCCTTTATACTGAAATGAATCCACAGTGGGCTGCCAGTTCTACAAGGGCAGGGACTGTATTCTGCTGTATCCTTATCACCTAGAACAGGGTCGGTCACATAGTGGGTGCTTAATAAATATTTGTTGAATAAAGGAGTAAAATAATTTTATGAATTACTCCATAGTATTGCATAAAATGACAATTCCATTGGTGTCTTATCTCAAGCAGTGTTATCTATCAAATCTTCATTAGCGAGGCAAAAGATGATGACATATATGTTCAAAGTCTCACTAGAGCGTAGTCTAAAGCAAGCCTGCCTAGAGCCATCTGACTCCAGGGGAACTCCAACTTAAGCTTATTTGAATTGTTATTTGCTGTTGAGGAGGGCGTAGACTCTGGATTGGATGCTTCTTTGCAGGTTATTTAGTTGCAAATGATTTCTGTCCTATTAGAAAAGAAAACCACAAATGTCATAGTTTTATTGCCCTTTAGGGCCTTAACCATTTTTGTGTCTAACTTTGTTATCTTATTCCAACCTTCTTTTCCCCACTGTCTATACATATCAATTTCTCATATTCTTTTTTTTTTTTTGAGATGGAATCTCACTCACTCTGTCACCCAGGAGTGCAGTGGTGTGATCTCGGCTCACTGCGAC
Organism: Rhinopithecus roxellana; assembly: GCF_007565055.1. Lineage (NCBI taxonomy): Eukaryota > Metazoa > Chordata > Mammalia > Primates > Cercopithecidae > Rhinopithecus > Rhinopithecus roxellana. The sequence goes on from NC_044565.1 coordinate 104,093,969, forward strand.
CTCCACCTCCCAGGTTCAAGCAATTCTCCTGCCTCACCTCCTGAGTAGCTGGGATTACAGGCGTCTGCCACCACACTCAGTTAATTTTTGTATTTTTAGTCCAGACCAGTTTTCACCATGTTGATCAGGCTGGTCGCGAACGCCTGACCTCAGGCTGCCTGCCTTAGCCTCCCAAAGTGCTGGGATTACAGGCATGAGCCACCACGCCCAGCCTCTCATATCCTCTTTTGAATGAGCTTTGTCATCTTGCGGGTTCCCTAATTAATGAGTTAATAAATATTTGACATGTTTTTTAAAAAACTAAATTCATTATCTATTGTAAAAAAAAAAAAAAAACAGTATCCCACAATTTAGTGGCTTAAAACAACACCATTCATGATCTCTCAGAATGTCTATGAATCAGAGCTCTGGAAGTGACTTGGTTGGGTAGTTCTGTCTTGGGATCCCTCCCAGAGAAATATACACTGGATGTGGCAACAATAAAGTGGATTTTATATCCCTGGGGAGGCCAGTTTTGAGGAAGTGGTGGGGTTGGACTCAGGCTGCAGGATATCTGCAGCTTCTGCCAGAGTTCAGATTGGATCCGAAAAATGTAAAGCCAGGGTGGCTCTGGTTAGAAGAACCACACGACTGAAATTACAGGGCACATTTTGAAAGACAATCCCAATGAAGTCACATTTTGTTTCTTTGTAATGGGTTTTCCTCTCTTTCCCCACTCTGACCACTCCCTGAACACGCTGGGGCTAATTCTGAGTTTTGTCAGTTACGCATTAGAAAAGAAGACAGCTGCTAAGGGAGCTGCTGATTCATCTTTGTACCTCTCAGAGCAACAAGCACGTTTCTTCAAAATATTTCAACAAGGGCCAGGTGCAGTTGCTCACACCTGTAATCCCAGCACTTTGGGAGGCCGAGGCAGGCGGTTCACCTGAGGTCAGGAGTTCAAGACCAGCCTGACCAACGTGGTGAAACCCCGTCTCTACAAAAATACAAAAATTAGCCAGGTGTGGTGGCAGACGCCTGTAATCGTAGCTACTCGGGAGGCTGAGGCAGGAGAATTATTTGAATCTGGGAGATGGTGGTTGCAGTGAGCTGGGATCTTGCCACTGCACTCCAGCCTGGGCGATAGAGTGAGACTCCATCTCAATAAATAAATAAATAAATAAATAAAGGGCCGGGCGCGATGGCTCACGCCTGTAATCCCAGCACTTTGGGAGGCCGAGGTGGACAGATCACAGGATCAGGAGATTGAGACCATCCTGGCTAATGCAGTGAAACCCCATCTGTACTAAAAATACAAAAAACTTAGCCGGGCGTGGTGGTCTCTGTGCCTGTAGTCCCAGCTACTCAGGAGGCTGAGGCAGAATAATGGCGTGAACCTGGGAGGCGGAGGTTGCAGTGAGCTGAGATTGTGCCACTGCACTCCAGCCTGGGCAACAGAGCGAGACTCTGTCTCAAAATAATAATAATAATAATAATAATAATAATAATAATAATAATATTTCAACAAAAGATCTCTTTGGCTCTGCATAGCCATCTCATGAGCAGATTTCTCTTGCTATCTTCCCAGATAGTTCAGAACTTCCTGCCTATTTCTCTGTTATGAATCACAACTTCTCAGCCTCCTTGGATAGGAAAGGCCTGGGAGGTCTATTCTGTCTCCATGAACTCTGGGTCTGTGGTAAACTTGTGTCCAGTATGACTGAGGGGCCATCAGGCTGTTGTCTAAAGGCATCACCTAACCTTTTTTTTTTTTTTTTTTTTTTTTTTTTTTTTGAGGAGGAGTCTCGCTCTGTCGCCCAGGCTGGAGTGCAGTGGCCTGATCTCAGCTCACTGCAAGCTCCGCCTCCCGGGTTTACGCCATTCTCCTGCCTCAGCCTCCCGAGTAGCTGGGACTACAGGCGCCCGCCACCTCGCCCGGCTAGTTTTTGTATTTTTAGTAGAGACGGGGTTTCACCGTGTTAGCCAGGATGGTCTCGATCTCCTGACCTCGTGATCCGCCCGTCTCGGCCTCCCAAAGTGCTGGGATTACAGGCTTGAGCCACCGCGCCCGGCCATCACCTAACCTTTAACCTTAGAACAAAGTGGTGGCTCACGCCTGTAATCCTGGCACTTTGGGAGGCTGAGGAAGGAGGATCACCTGAGGTCAGGAGTTCGAGACCAGCCTGGCCAACATGGTGAAACCTCGTCTCTACTAAAAATACAAAAATTAGCCGGGTGTGGCAGTGCATGCCTGTAATCCCAGCTACTCAGGAGGCTGAGGCAGGAGAATGGGTTGAACCTGAGAAGTGGAGGTTGCAGTGAGCCGAGACTGTGCCACTGGACTCCAGTCTGGGTGACAGAGCGAGACTCAGTCTCACTCAAAAAGAAAAAAAAAAAAAGAAAGAAAGGAAAAAGAAAAAAAGCAAACCAAGGCAAGCATTATCCCGCAGTCACCTCCAGCAGGCAGGCAGTTCACCACAACCCCTCTGTGGGAACCTTCCTAGTGACATCCAGCTAGGCTGTGCCCCAGGCTCTAGTGTAGGCTGTGGCCAACTTGGTTTTACCAAAGGACTTACCAAGTCAGTGCTTCTCAACCTCGACTGAAGCAGATCTGACTCAGCAGGTCGCGGGTGGGGCCTGGGGCCCTGCATTTCTGGCAAGCTCTCAGAGGTTGCTGATGCTCCTTGCTTTGTGAGCAAGGCTCTAGACAATGTCACCTACATCCAGGTACAACCAGACCGCCCCAGGGGGGCCACAAAAAGAAATCCGTCCTAGGATCCAAACGTTTCCAAGAGGCTTGGCTTTCCTCTTATTCTGATAGCTATAGGTATTTTGTTATTCAATCCAAAACAGTTTTTTTTTTTTTTGTATTTTTTTTAGTAGAGACGGGGTTTCACCGTGTTAGCCAGGATGGTCTCGATCTCCTGACTTCGTGATCCTCCCGTCTCGGCCTCCCAAAGCAAAACAGTTTTAAAGCCAAACAAACAAGCAGAGAAAGCACCTTTGGTCTTGACCCAGATGAAAGAAATGGCATGTCTCCTCTCACTCAGGGGACAATCCAAAGACTCATTTGTGCATGAGACTGCTGCATGCACAGTGCGCGTTCTACAGGGCAGGGCCTGTATCCTGCTGTATCCTTAATACCTAGAACAGGATCCCTCACGTAGCACTTCTGGCACGCGGGGTCATGCCCACACAGAGGGTCTCGGGAAGCTCCTCCAAGGCCGGCACAGAGGGGTTCCCCCAGGGCCTTCTGTTGTCGCCCCACAGGTTCCGGGAAGACCACGCTGCTGGACGCCATGTCCGGGAGGCTGCGGCGCACGGGGACCTTCCTGGGGGAAGTGTATGTGAACGGCCGGGCGCTGCGCCGGGAGCAGTTCCAGGACTGCTTCTCCTACGTCCTGCAGGTGGGCGCGTCCCCCACATCCCTGGCTCCCCGCCCGCCCCGGGGGCTCGGGCTACACTGACGCCCGAGTCTCCCGCAGAGCGACACCCTGCTGAGCAGCCTCACCGTGCGCGAGACGCTGCGCTACACCGCGCTGCTGGCCATCCGCCGCGGCAACCCCGGCTTCTTCCAGAAGAAGGTGGGTGCAGCCCCCCGCTCACAGCGGGCAAACTGAGTACCTTTGCACCCCCCGCTGCCCTCCTCTCTTCTCCTACGCTTGCCCATTACTCCCCTTTGCTCGTCACTCCTTCACTCTAGAGCGCGCCCTGCACCTTGCACCGTGTACCCTGTGCTGCCCGAGAGGGCAGCCCCTAGTCACATGTGCTTTTGGAAGACTTGAAATGTCACTAGTCCAGACTGAAACGTGCTCTGAGCGCAAAATACACATCAGATTTCAGACTCTGAGTCTGAGAAAAATAGAATGTGAAAAAGCCCATGAAGAATTTTTAGGTCTGGCAGGGTGGGCTCACACCTGTAATCCCAGCACTTTGGGAGGCCAAGACGGGAGGATTTCTTGAGTCTAGAAGTTTGAGACCAGCCTGGGCAACATAGCGAGACTCAGTCTCTACAAAAAATACAAAAATTAGTTGGGCGTGGTGTCGTGCGCCTACACTCCCAGCTGCTCAGGAGGCTGAGGCAGGAGGATCTCTTGAACCCAGGAGGTCGAGGCTGCAGGGAGCTATGATTGCACCATTGCACTCCTGCCTGAAGGACGAAAGGAGACCCTGTCTTTACCAACCAACTAAATAAATACATATAAATAAATAAATAAATAAATTTCAAAAAGTATTGATTACAGGTTGAAATGGTATTTTTGGCTGTAAATAATATGTTATTCAAATTTCACCTGTTTCTTTTTACTTTTCAAAATATGGCTACTAAAATATTTCACTTCTGTCTGTGGCTTGCACTACCCTTCTCTGGGACCATGCTGTTCTACAAGTTCCCTGTTTGAACAGATATAGTTATTTTTGCCACTGATTTTTCTCAGCTTGCTTGGAGACATCTTGAATGTGCCTCGTCCAAACTGGACTGAGTTAATGAAGGAAGAAACAATTGAATTGTCAACTCCTTCTAGGTTCCAATCTCTTTCTTAGTTGTCTCCAGTTTGGAAGTAGCCACAAGTAAACCCACCGGGGACCTTACCTGGAAACTGCTTCATTTCTCTCTAGACTGGGAAGGCCCACAAGCACCCAGGGAACCAATGACAGGTGGACATGCCTCCTTCAAGGGGCACAGCTCCCTGGGAGCAGGAGAACTCCTGATAGCAGAGTTTTCTTCAATTGTGAGTCCTTTCTCAGCAAATCCAGCCCACAGCGTGTAAAATCCTGACAAGTAATTCAGTGGGAAGGAAGTGCTGATTATAATAAAGGAGATAGCATGGCAGATCTGCTTCTGTCCTTGGAAGAACCTGGAAATAAAGTATGGCCAATGTGAGCAGGCTGTGTCTGCGGGGCTGTTGGCTAAGGCTCAGGCTTCCTGGACCGCTTGAGAGAGCCCAGACACAGTCCTCTCAATCCTGGCCCTGCCATTTGCTAATGGCATTATCTTGGGCAAGTTATGGACCTCTCTCTGTTTTCTCCTCTATAAAAATACAATAAGAATGCATTTCTCCTGGGTTTGATGTGAGGAATACATCAGATTATGTGAAAGCACAGAGCATGGAGGGTTGAACTTGATCATCCCAATGATCCTTACAAGGTCCTCACAATATTCCTTACAAGGACTCTGAATTCCATTTCCAACAGTGTTTCCAAAATATGGGAGAGCATTCCTGCTGGGGTGTGAAACCTCTGAGACAAATTAAGTAAATGTCTTCTCTGTCCATCCCTTCCAAGCCAGGAGGGGCAAGCTTACTCCTTATGATGTTACAGAGACGAGAAGGAGGCTCAGGAATCTACCCTGGCTGGTGAGCACAGAAATCTCACAGTGTCAAGCAAAGCTTAATTCCAGGGTCCTTCTACCCTGATGGCAAGAGAAGACCTTTCTTTTTTTCCAGAATATATCATGCTAGTTTATTTATGCATTTTTTACCTTCTCGTTATTCCTTTGTACCTATTTCAGACATGTCCATTCTTTGGGTGGGTCAAAGCTACATCTATGCTGTCAGCCCCACTCCCTGACTCCTCTTGAATGTAGGTCCACAAGTCATTCCCTCTTCTTCTGCAATCTAGCTTATTGTTTTTTGTTTGTTTGTTTGTTTTTGTTTTTTTTTTTTTTTTTTTGAGACGGAGTCTAGCTCTGTCTCCCAGGCTGGACTGCAGTGGTCGGATCTCAGCTCACTGCAAGCTCCGCCTCCTGGGTTTCCACCATTCTCCTGCCTCAGCCTCCCGAGTAGCTGAGACTATAGGCACCCACCACCTCGCCCGGCTAGTTTTTTTGTATTTTTTAGTAGAGACGGGGTTTCACCGTGTTAGCCAGGATGGTCTCGATCTCCTGACCTCGTGATCCGCCCGTCTCAGCCTCCCAAAGTGCTGGGATTACAGGCTTGAGCCACCGTGCCTGGCCTAGCTTATTGTTTTTTAATGCAATGGTTTTGTTTCCGTTTTCGTAACACGGCCTTATTAGGCTCATTACCATATGAGTACCTTCCGTCTCTTTCTGCTTTCCCCCTGGGGTTTCTGCAGATAGAGGTAATCAGTACGGGAGGACAGAAACAGATTTGTGAACAGGTCTCTGGAGAGGAGATAAGCTGGGGAAGGAAAGATAGAGAGGGAGGAAAAGCGCCAAGCTTCTTGATTAGAAAGTCAGTAAAGAGTTTTTTTTAGTTGTTATTGTTTTGGGGGAGTTGAGAATGAGGAGGAAAAAGGGTTTCAGGGAGCTGCAGGGTTTAAGTAGAGTGAAGACAATTGGAAGAAAGGGAATTTTAGATGTGGCTGGGGGTTATAAATTGGGTCCCCCTTAAAGTCCTTAAATAAATTCAAATAAAGATTGGAATTATGTTTAATTATTTCTGAAGGCTGGATTATATGTCTCTGATGCGAAATCACACTGAGATTGTACCACCCGGGACCCCAGCACTTATTTGGGTTATACAGTGGGAAACAGGTTTAGTTCAAATCAGGTTGGATTTTTTTTAAACATATAAAGCATTTATTATAATAAAGTTTCGAAATCCAAACACTTATAAAAGTAAGTGATATTGTAATCATGACTTTGGGGGATTTTTCTGTATGTGCTGCAGTGATTGTGGCTCCTGCAAATAGGAGTTTAATGAAGTATCCGTTGTTTCCTGGCTAATTTTCCTGAAGCAAGTGTAAGCAGTTTTTGTTCTAGGGAATCTTATTTTATTTTATTTTATTTTATTTGTTTTTTTTTTTTAAGTCAGAGTCTTGCTCTGTCACCCAGGTTGGAGTGCAGTGGTGCCATCTTGCCTCACTACAACCTTGGCCTCCTGGGTTCAAGCCATTCTCCTACCTCAGCCTCCCGAGTAGCTGGGATTACTGGTGCCTGCCGCCACACCCAGCTAATTTCTGTATTTTTAGAACAGACAGGGTTTCACCACTAGTCTCGAACTCCTGACCTCAAGTGATCCACCCACCTCGACCTCCCAAAGTGCTGGGATTACAGGTATGAGCCGCCATGCCAGGCCTATTTTATTTTATTTTATTTTGTTTTTGAGACAGGGTCTTGCTCTGTCGCCTAGGCTGGAGTGCAGTGGTGCCATCATGGCTAACTGTGGTTTCAACTTCCTGGGATCAAGCCATCCTCCTGTCTAAGCATCCCGAGTAGCTGGGACTACAGGCATGTGCCAGCACACCCGGCTAATTTATTGTTTCTTTTTTTGTAGAGACAGGGTCTCTCTTTGTTCCCCAAGCTGGTCTCAAACTCCTGTCCTCAAGCAATTCTCCCTCCTCGGCCTTCCAAAGTGTTGGGATTACAGGCATGTGCCACTGCACCCAGCCTCTGGGGACGTTTTAAAAAATGCATATTATTTATTTAAATTGGACACATGTATTATATTATGATTTAAGTCAAATTGGATCATATTATTATCAAAGACATGCTTTCTCCAGGGTGTGGTGAGTCTGGAAGTGGCCCTTGGATTCTTGGGGGGTGTGTTGCCTCTTTCATGTCCTCCCCAGCCCATAAATTGAAACAGCACCCACAGCCACGCCCAGCCTTCCTGTAATTTGTGTCTCCTGCAGGTGGAGGCCATCATGGCAGAGCTGAGTCTGAGCCATGTGGCAGACCGACTGATTGGCAACTACAACTTGGGGGGCATTTCCATTGGTGAGCGGCGCCGGGTCTCCATCGCAGCCCAGCTACTCCAGGATCCCAGTAAGTGGCACCCAGAACTGTTACTAGTTGCTGCCTGGACATCTTCTGTGTGTCTGCAGATACTTTGGGCCCTGTCTTCACAGTCCTCATTCGGAAAGGGGTTTGTGTGCAACTGAAATCATAGATTTTTCAAACTGGGGACCCAGTTTTTTCAGAAATGCTATATAGTTCATTTCCTGATGTGATTCCATCATCCCAACAAAACAGCTCCTGGACCCGGACGTGTTGCGTTGGTGTTAGAGTGTTCTATTGGGATTTTTCATGAATACGGAGCCTTGCCCTGCCAATCATTTCTTCTCACCAGGGGAATACTACTGTGTGGGCTGGGGAAAGCCAGTGAGTTTTGGTATGACCACAGGTGTTCATGAAATGGCAGGAATTAAAATAGGAATTTGAACGATAAACTCAGAAGTGTATATGTTGTGGGGAAGGGAGTATCAAAACAGAGTAGTTGATCCTCTGCCTGGTTTGGTCATTATCCCCATCACCTGGGGAAACCTCGCCACTCATATGCAGCTGGAGAGGACAAACTGCATCTGGACCCTTTCTTTGCACTGTGGTAGACCAGGACTGCCTGTTCTTCAGGTGGTGCTTGGTCACTAGAAGGCAAATAAGAGAGATGTTTTTAAGAGCCCTTGTCACTTTTCTTTTCTTTTTTTTTTTTTTGAGACAGTCTTGTTCTTGTCGCCCAGGCTGGAGTGCAGTGGTGCAATCTCGGCTCACTGCAACCTCCACCTCCAGGGTTCAAGTGATTCTCCTGCCTCAGCCTCCCGAGTAGTTGGGATGACAGGCGCCCGCCACCACACCCGGCTAATTTTTGTACTTTTACTAGAGACAGGGTTTCACCATGTTGGCCAGGGTGGTCTCGAACCCCTGACCTCAGGTGATCTGCCTGCCTAGGCCTCCCAAAGTGTTGGCATTACAGGCGTGAGCCACTGCACCCGGCCCCCTTGTCACTGTATAGGTAGAAATAAGTTACTTTAAACCCTCTAAAGAACCCAAATGCCTGCCACACTTCAGACCTTGTTTTATAGGTCAGATTTTTTTTCTTTTCTGTGCAAAGACCCTGCTGGTGTTGGAAAGTGTTACAGACATGAAATGAAGTTGTCTTTTTGACCAGCCTCCTCTCAGTCTTGTTTTAAAACAACTTGATGCCAGCCTGCCAGCCATTGTTCTCTGGCAGGGTGCCCTGAGCAGAGCGCACATGGCCCATAGTGCCCTGTAAGAGGCCTGATCTCCTTACTCCCTGTACCCTCGAGGATTTGAGCCCTACATGTGCTCCAGAGCTGGGAACTAGGCCCTTCCACATCAGGTCCTTTCTCCTGAGCTCAGGCTGAAAGCTAGTTTACATGTTTACTTCCCACTGCACACTGTTTGGATGTGGTGCAAACTCAATAAGGAACAGTTCAGAACTCCGAGTTTTAAGCACAGAGCCTGGGCTCTGCAGTGCCTCAGAAGTCTGGCCCTTCTTTGCTGGCAGAGGTCATGCTGTTTGATGAGCCGACCACAGGCCTGGACTGCATGACTGCTAATCAGATTGTCATCCTCCTGGTGGAACTGGCTCGCAGGAACCGAATTGTGGTTCTCACCATTCACCAGCCCCGTTCTGAGCTTTTTCAGGTAAGGGATTCAACTCGTAAAGGCCGGGTCTATGGTGTATTGAGCTGGGAATCGCAGGGGCAGGGGTAAGATTTGTACCAGTGGCCAGGCACAGTGGCTCACACTTGTAATTCCAGCACTTTGGGAGGCTGAAGCAGGAGGAGCACTTGAGGCCAGGAGTTTGAGTCCAGGCTGGGCAATAAAGTGAGACCCCCCCCTCATCTCTGAAAAAAAAAAAAAAAAAAGAAAGAAAAAGAAAAATTAGCCAGGCATGGTAGTGCACACCTGTGGTCCCAGCTACTTGGGAGGCTGAGGTGAGAGGATCACTTGAGCCCAGTAGGTCAAGGCTGCAGTGAGTCATGATCATGCCATTGCACTCTAGCCTGGGTGACAGAGCAAGACCTCATCTCAAACCAACCAACCAACTAACAAACAAACAAAATTAGTACTAGAGCAATTGGAGCCAACAGCTCCTGAAAGGGAAAGAGTGAAGGTTGAAAATTCACTTCTTCCAGCACCTACCATGTTCCAGATACTTTCTGTACATAGCTCATTTCATCTCCACAACACTCCTATGAGGTATGTTTCAGGATATTCACCTTACGGAGGAAAAGAGTGAAACTTAGCAATGATTCAAACTTCATAGTTGGGCGTGGTGGTGTGCGCCTGTAATCCCAGCTATTCGGGAGGCTGAGGCAGGAGAATCACTTGAACCCAGGAGGTTGCAGAGAGCCGGGATCGTGCCACTGCACTCCAGCCTGGGTGACAGAGTGAGATTCCGTCTCAAAAACAACAACAACAACAACAAAACAACAACAACTCATTGAGCCAAGATCACACAGTTATTAATAGTAAAAAGCTAGCATTAGGCTTTCACAGCCAAGTTGGCTTCAAAGGCTGTGTTTTTCCATGAAATCATACAGATTTCCTTCAAAAAAATCTCACTTTCTCTGCCCAGTATCCCTTTAGTTAGCTTTTATTTGCTTTTTATAGAGGAGGAGCCGAGATTTAAAATGAAAACAAAAAAACAAACTAAGACCCACCCCAGCTCGCCCGAGGTCACTCACTTGGCTTGGCTAGGACTTAACCACAGGTCCAGTCACGCTTGTCTATCTCAGATATGAAGCTGGACCTCAGGATGGGAGGCAGCATGACCCACAGTGGTAGCCTAGGCTCACAAGGGTAGCGATGCACTTTGAATGTCTCCAAGAATACTGATACAGGGCCAGGGTCATCGAAGGACTGACTGCTTAGAAATGCATTTCCCATAAGGACATGGCGACCATAAGGAATACTTGACCTTGGGCCTGCATCAGTGTTCCCGGAGACATTCGAAGTGCATCGCTACCCTTGTGATCACACACTAACTTCGTCTGTTGTCTGATCAGCTCTTTGACAAAATTGCCATCCTGAGCTTCGGAGAGCTGATTTTCTGTGGCACACCAGTGGAAATGCTTGATTTCTTCAATGACTGCTGTTACCCTTGTCCTGAACATTCAAACCCTTTTGACTTCTATAGTAAGTTTTTCTTTCACATTCCCCATCATGAATGTTTTTTAAACTTTCTTATCTCAGACTTCTGCCTGGATGACACGAGCTCTAGTGGGTTTGATTTTTGCTTTTGTTTTTGTGGTTTACACTCTTCAAGGAATTAATTTGGCCGGGTCAATTAACTTGCCAAAGATGACTATCAGAATGAAGTCGGGGATCTCTCTCAAACAAATTGGCGCACTGCTACTACTTTATCAGAGTATAATTAGCTGAGCCTGGGAATTCTCCCAGATAATCCCAGTGTGATCCTCAAGGCCCTGCTGGGATGCTTTAAAGTATTCTGATTTTATAGGTGGGCATTGACCACAAATTTTATCTTGATGGGATGAGGTATTATGGCCAGTACTCCTGTACCAATTGTATATCCATGTGCATACATGCATTTAAAAACACATGGGTGACATCTTTTGGGAAAAACTTTTAGTGGACCTGACGTCAGTGGATACCCAAAGCAAGGAACGGGAAATAGAAACCTACAAGAGAGTCCAGATGATAGAATCTGCCTACAAGAAATCAGCAATTTATCATAAAACTTTGGAGAATATTGAAAGAACAAAACACCTGAAAACATTACCGATGGTTCCTTTCAAAACCAAAGATTCTCCCGGAGTTTTCTCCAAACTGGGTGTTCTCCTGAGGTAAGAGGCTCACAAATGTGAGCAATGCCCATTGGAGGTCTTTAGCCATCCCCCAATAACAGTTCTGAAAAGGAATTAAAACAGGGTTGTTTATTTTCAGGAGAGTGACAAGAAACTTGGTGAGAAATAAGCTGGCAGTGATGATGCGTCTCCTTCAGAATCTGACCATGGGTTTGTTCCTCCTCTTCTTCCTTCTGCGGGTCCAGAACAATGTGCTAAAGGGTGCTATCCAGGACCGCGTGGGTCTCCTTTACATGTTTGTGGGCTCCACCCCATACACAGGCATGCTCAACGCTGTGAATCTGTGTAAGTGCCCACGTGCTGGAGGTCCACCTCTTTCTCCCTAAATACCTCCCTTCTCCAGCTGTAACCTTACAAGAGTCCACCATTATAAGGGTATTTCTCTGAGCTCAACTCGGCCCTCTCCAGATTCCCTCTCTGGGGAAAGGCAACTATTGAGTTACCAGCACATTATTATGAATGAGCTCACCAGGTGGATCTCTCTGAGGGCTAAGGATCCAGGGAAACATGAAGTGACAATGCACTGGTGGGGAGAGTTTGAGGAGTTTTTCAAAAGATCATTCCTCCTATCTCATCTTGGCCATCTCGAATGCACGGCCCATGGGGGCTCAGCGACCAGGCCAACTGCGTGCCATTAGCTTCTTTTTGGAGCTGATTTTAGGACAGCCAGCACCTAATTTTCAAATTCAGTGGAATTTCAGAGACAACACCTGGTTGCCTAACGTTGCAGGAAGCTGGCGTTAGAGGGATGCCCCAAAGGCAACACTGTTAGGGAATAAGACGAAGGACTTAGCTATTGTGAAGTTGCCCTAGAGCTTGACATGAGGGGTAATGCTAAGTGTCTGCATCTGTGAGGTTTGCCTGGCCTTCTGAGAGCAAGTCTAAAATGCAGGCTGCTGGTGGCAGGGGCGGGGCGGGGGGAGTCCTGCACAGAAAGGAGACAAAATGCTTCAAATCACTTATGCCCCTTTTGCATGTACTTTTCTTGAATTGGTGACAACTCCTCACTTTAGAGAGAAGGAAATAAATGACATCTTTTGCAATTGTATTGCAATTCAGGTAGTGTAGATTTCTGGGGTGGGAATTTATTGTCCTGTGGATGGCAGGTCCCCTCCTTCTACAACTAGGGAACTCCCCCTAGCTGGTCCTCACCATCCAGCCCTGACAGACCTCATGTTCAGCTTGGGCTAGCCCTCCCTCTTTCAGCTGGGTGGTGACTGACTTCTGAAACCTGCCTTCCATTCCCAGTTCCTGTGCTGCGAGCTGTCAGCGACCAGGAGAGTCAGGACGGCCTCTACCAGAAGTGGCAGATGCTGCTGGCCTACGTGCTGCACGTCCTCCCCTTCAGTGTCGTTGCCACGATGATTTTCAGCAGTGTGTGCTACTGGTGAGGGGTTGTTCTGTTTACCCAGGGTCGGGCTCCCATGGAGTCATGGAGCTAGTGGGACTTGTGCAGGGAGAGCTCCAGGGTGAAATTCTCTGCTCCGAAGGATCTACACTTTGCCCATCAGTGTCTAGTGCAATGTCCTATCTTCCAGGACATTAATGCTATTGTAAATAGCCTAACTGTGGGCTGGAGGAGACCTGAGAACAAACCAACAAGGCGACACATGCCTGGGAATGGCCTGTCCCACATTGATGGCAGGGCTTGGGCCAGAGAAGAGGGCTCTGAAGTGGCTGGGACCCAGGTGCATGGGGGGCCCAGGGGCAGGGAGAAAACAGCCTGAGTGTAAAACCTTAAAACTGATACATTCAGAGGGTGGGAAGAGGACAGCAAGCCAACAGAGGAGGCAGAGGGTGATCAGGGAGGCAGAAAGAGAAGCAGGATTGGGCAGCATCAGAGAGGATGAGGAAGGAGAGAGTTTCAAGGAAGTGTTGTAAACACTTTGATATTGCAGGGGTTAAAGGAGGTGAGGTATAAGGGGAGGAGGCCATCGCAATTTTCCAAAAAAGAGCTTTGGTAGAGTCATGGGGGTGTAAGTCAGGTTTACAAGAAGGTAAGGTGTAAGATGGAGGAAGCAGATACTGTTTTGAGAAACTTGGTGTTACAGGGTAGGATGAAAAGGGGCAGTTACTTTAATCATGATCAAGTTCAAAAATGGTTGTTTTAGAATGTGGTAGATAAGACCATCAAAAAACATCAGATTGAGAGTAGATGAAAATGCAGCCAAAATTTGGATAAGTCAAAGAGGAAGTAGACCAAGGTAGGGATAGGGGAATCAATAACATGGGATCAAGGATGCAAGCAGCTAGGGTCACACTTTCAAAGATGGGGTGCGGGAAGAGAGAGGGGGAGAGAGAGAATGAAAAATAGAGACGATGAAGATATCAAGAAATTCATAAAATGGGAGGTGGATTCAGCTGCTGAGCACTGGGGAGAGAGATTGCAACTGAGGAGGGGAAATTTTAAAGTAGAGGTTTATATCAGTCATAATGGGACGTGCTATTAGAATTGTATCAAGACACAATGAGGAAATCTTAGGGGTCCAAGGGCCAGTTGAGGCAAGGTGGCAGAGGGGATCCAGTTAGTGCGGCAATAGGCATTGTCCAGCACACCTTCCATTGCTTAAGGGAGAATAGGGTCCCCAGATGTGGGAACTGATAAGGCAAAGAATGGCAGAAGGGGCCGCGTCTGTGGCAGTGAGGGCACGGGGGAAGTGAGAGGCAGGAGGCCATGATCAGAGAGGGTGTCCTCAGACTCTGAAATCCTGGGAGCGGAACCGTTTTGAGTAATATTTAAGTCCAAGACATTGTGAGTGATGAAGATTAGGTAGCTGGAGCCACTGGAATTGAGATTAGCTAATTAGGAACCACTGATGTGGATGGCTCATCAGGAAGGTTAAAGAGCTTGAGGAAAATGATAGTGGAGAGGAGCAGAAAGAATAACTCTGGTCCAGATGCTACAAAATAATCAAAGGTGAGAGGATGTTTTAAACGTCACAGAAGACAACAATGAGGAATGGCATTGATAGCAAAGGCAAACTTCATGATTTGCACAGAGGAAAAGTAGATGGTCTTGAAGAGGAAGTGGTAAGGAGGGGTGAGTATAAGACATGCCAACCTTTTCTGCTTACTCTACAAATGGGATAAAGCGCAGCCATGCCTAATGGTCGTTGAAGACATGCTATCACCAGGGAAATGTAATTTGGAGAAAGGAATATAAGAGGAAATGTGCATGGATATAGGGTGGTTTGTTTGCCAGAAAACGAAGGTCAGGCCAGGCACAGTGGCTCATGCCTGTAATCCTAGCACTTTGGGAGGCTGAGGTGGGTGGATCACTTGAGGCCAGGAGTTCGAGACCAGCCTGGCCAACATGGCGAAACCCCATCTCTACTAAACACAAAAAAATCAGCCGGGTGTGGTGGCACACGCCTGTAATCCCAGCTACTTGGGAGGCTGAGGCAGGAGAATCACTGGAACCCGGGAAGCAGAGGTTGCAATGAGCCAGTGTACTCCAGTTTGAGCAACAGAGTGCAACTCTGTCTCAAAAAAGAAAACGAAGATCAAATCAGTGGAAGGGGTTGGTAGAATAAAAGACAAGAATGGAATGGAGTAGGCCTGGGGAGGGCTAACCTGATCGAGGACACAAGAAGTGAGGGGTTTTCACACAGGCAATAATCCCACAGAACAGAGATGAGGTTCAGGGAAGGGGTGCTGGGAGGCGGGTTGGGTGAGCCCATTAACATTAAGGTAGGTGTGGTGCTGGCTAGGCAGAACATGGTTATTTATGAAGAAGTCTGTAGAGTTCAATAAGCCTGCTTCCTGCAGTGAGTTGTGACCATTGTCTAAGTAATTTAATGTTTTCCTATGAGAGCTGAAGGAGCTGTGAAAGGGAAAAGGTGGCTTCCAATGAGTTGCAGCCAATGGGAACAATCTGATGTAATAAATAGTCTCATGTTGGCTCCGTTCTGAAAAGGCCTTTCAAAGGGGAGTGTGGCTTGCCCTGCAAATGCCTCCCACCCACTCACCACCAAGGATTTATTCATAGAGGCAAGTACAGTATTTTTCTTAAATGATAGCCCTTGGAGAGGAAACTGAAGAGCTTATGCTTCTCTAGGACGCTGGGCTTACATCCTGAGGTTGCCAGATTTGGATATTTCTCTGCTGCTGTCTTGGCCCCCCACTTAATTGGTGAATTTCTAACTCTTGTGCTACTTGGTATCATCCAAAATCCAAATATAGTCAACAGTGTAGTGGCTCTGCTGTCCATTGCGGGGGTGCTTGTTGGATCTGGATTGGTCAGGTAAGATATCATAATTCAAAAAATGTAGATTGGGATAACCTGTTATTAATGATTACCTAATAATGACTAAAGTAAAGGAATACCAGATAACTGATAGTGGTTATGGATATTACCTTATAGTCTGGAGCATTTGTACTGCTTGTTAATCATTATTGCCTTAGACCTTGAACTGTTCATGTGTCCAATAAAATGTCTTTTTTATTGGGAATCAGGAACTGACAAGTTTATGTTATGATATGATTCACATGTAATAAGCCATTATACCAAGAGAAGAAAATCAGTCCAGATGTTCCAGGAAAAACTCACAGCCCAAGTGACAGGCTAAATAAATTGCATACATTAGTTCATTTCTGACCTGGTACTGTTGATTTTGTACTGCAGTTCTCAATTCCCAGTTATTCTTAGGGATTAAGGCTAGTCAGATAAAAAAAGAGCCTGCAGGATAAAAGACTGCTCCAAAGAGTATCAAGGCTTAAAGGACATGCACCAAATGATAGCAGTAATTATCTCTAGGTGATATTGATTTTAATTTTTTCTTCATATTTCCGTATTTTATCAATGTTCTATAATGGATAAGTATCATTTTATAACCAGGAAAAAATGCATCCACACACATTTTTAAAAAGCAGCAGCAAAAAGGGCAGAAAATTTTAAAAGGCTAAAAAATGGTCCCAGGCAGGTGGTGTGAGTGGGATCTAGTAAGTAATCTCTGGGTCCCCGAGGAAACATGAAGGCTGTTTCTTTGACTTAAACTTTAAAAAATCAAGTCAAAAAACAAAAACATTACTGAGCATCTACTATATAAAATTATATGTGTGTGTTTAATTATTCAACTCTTAGAGCAATCCATTTTCAGAAAAGAAAATGAAGCTCAGACTTGACTTTGCTCAAGTCACACCACTATGAAGGCTGTGATGCATGTGACTTCCTGGAGAGAGGCTGACCTGAGTCAGAAACTTCCTCTACCACTTGCCAGTCTCTTTTCTATCTAAATTAGTTTCCTCGTTTACAAAAAAGAGATCACTATTTCAGCCCCACCATGATACCTCAAGGGATCATGAGAAGGAAAGAAAATAATCAATATGAAAACACATTACAAATTGTAGTGAGTTATATGAAGGTGAGATATTATATAAAGCAAAGTGAACTAGGCTTTGATCAATCCAGGAGGATATTTTTTCACACTAAGACCATTACATTGTATTTGTCCATGTTGCTTAAGTGGATTGTTAATATTTATGAAAAATGCAGAAATCAAATCACACCAAGAGTACAGAGTCAAGCCAGCAACGTACAGAGCCAACCTTGGGCAGCATCTCCTCTTTTATATTATTTGAATCATTGTTTCAGTTAATCTGGTGCCATTTCATGTACAGATGATCCCCGACTTACGATTTTTTGAGAAAGTGATACTCGTTCTGTAGAAACCGCATTTTGTTTGTTTTTTTTGAGACGGAGTCTCACTCTACCGCCCAGGCTGAAGTGCAGTGGCGCTATCTCAGCTCACTGCAACCTCCGCCTCCCAGGTCCAAGCGATTCTCGTGCCACAGTCTCCTGAATAGCTGGGATTACAGGTGTGTGCCACCATGCTTGGCTAATTTTTGTATTTTTAGTAGAGATGGGGTTTCGCCATGTTGGCCAGGCTGGTCTCGAACTCCTGACCTCAAGTGATTTGCCCACCTCGGCCTCCCAAAGTGCTGGGATTACAGGCATGAGCCACCACAACCGGCCTAGAAACTGCATTTTGAGTAGGCATACAATCATTCTGTTTTTTACTTTCAGAACAGGATTCAATAAATTACGTTAAATATTGAACAATTTATTATAAAATAGGCTTTGTGTTAGAAAAATTTTCCCAACTGTAGGTTAATGTTAAGTGTTCTGAGCACATTTAAGGCAGGCCAGGCTAAGCTGTAATGTTTGGTAGGCTAGGTGTCCTAAATGTGTTTTTGTTTTGTTTTGTTTTTTGTTTGTTTTGAGAGGGAATCTCTCTCTGTCACCCAGGCTGGCATGATCTTGGCTCACTGTAACCTCTGCCTCCCATGTTCAAGCGATTTTCCTGCCTCAGCCTCCCGAGTAGCTGGGATTACAGGACATACCATTATGCCTGGCTAATTTTTGTATTTTTAGTAGAGATGGGGGTGTCACCATTTTGACCAGGTTGGTCTCGAACTCCTGCCCTCAGGTGATCCGCTCACCTCAGTCTCCCAAACTGCTGGGATTATAGACGTGAGCCACCGCGTCTGGCCTTAAATGCATTTTTAACTTACAATATTTTCAACTTATGATGGATTTATCTGGAAGTAACCCCATTATAAGCAGCATTTGTATTGGGTTTTTAGGAAAAGGAGGTTAGTTGCTCTTTATTTTTTTGTTTCTTGAAATAGAGTCTCACTCACTGTGTCACCCAGGCTGGAGTGCAGTGGCACGATCTCAGCTCACTGCAACCTCCGTCTCTTGGGTTCAAGCGATTCTCCTGCCTCAGTCTCCTGAATAGCTGGGATTACAGGTGCGTGCCACCACACCCGCTAATTTTTGTATTAGTAGAGATAGGTTTCACCAAGTTGGCCAGGCTAGTCGCAAACTCCTGACCTCAAGTGATTTCCCTGCCTCGGCCTCCCAAGGTGCTGGGATTACAGGTGTGAGCCACTGCGCCTGGTGGTTAATTTGCTCTTAAACGGTAGGCAGTGGCAAAGAATATTAAATGCTCTCAGATTAGTTGCAAAATCTTAACATCCCAAGGCTTCACATGAATTCCACTTTCATCACTGAATTAAAACTCTGCTCTTAAAGGCCACATCAACCTGCTAGTCATTCCGTTTACCCATTTTCCTGCCCAGTCATCATCTTTCTAGGTGAACTGCCTGCGGCATTTGTGCTGTTGGCTCCCTTCTCCTTTAAACACAAAGGAAATTAGCTTTGCTGTTTTTTCTGCTTACAAAATCATGCAAGTTCTTGGGGGAAGAAATCTTCACTATATAAATATGGATAAGGAAGAAAGTAAAAGTTACCTGAAGTATCAGAGCCCAGAGTTAAATTTTGTTGTAGTTCTTGCTAGATTTTTATATACAATTTAACAAAGATGAAATCATCCTGTTGTATAAGATATAAAATATGCATACATTTTCCCCATTTAACAACATAATATGAATTAGCTGGGTGTGGTGTCACGTGTAATTTCAGTTACTCAGGAGACTGAGGCAGGAGAATCACCTGAACCCAGGAGGCAGAGGCTGCAGTGAACCAAAATCGTGCCACTGCACTCCAGCCTATGTGACAGAGCAAGACTCAGTTTCAAAAAAAGAGACAAAAAAAGCACAAACCAACATAATGTGGGCAATGTCATGTCAATACATCTAGATCTATGGTTCCTCCCGCTGCTTCTCCTTCTGTCTGTGCCTTTCACTGATCCATTTGTCTCTCTCTGCCACCTGCACAGTTTGTTGGTTGTTCCCGAGGCTAGAGGCGCACTCTCTTTGAAGGTCCCCTTTGTTTTCTCTCTCAGCCTATCACACGCTACCTCCTGTCACGGTCTTCCTTTGCAGTAATAGATTATCCGCCTCTTGAAGGCAGCAGCTGTGTCTCATTCATCATTTTAGACCTTCTCACCAGCCAGCCCAATTAGGCCTTGGACCATCAGGCCTGAAAACATTATTTGTTGAGTGAATAAGTGAACGATTCTGTCTTTGAACTGTATACACACTGCATCACTCACCAAATCATGTTGGTTTTCTTTTCTGATATCAAACCATAGGTGCATTTGGAACATTTGTGTTTGACTCTGTGTGGTATAGGGAGAAACAAAGGTGCACGGTTCCTATCTCAAAAAGATACCACCCTAGCCACTAGGCAGCCACCCTCTCATGGCCATCATCCTACTCCAGGCCTTTGTCATCTCATACTTGAACTTTTGTTGTAGTCTGCTTTTTTTTTTTTTTTTCTGTTCTTACTCTGCCCTCATTCTGGCCATCCTTCTTGCTGAAGTCACGTTAATTTTCTCAGAATGCTGATTTCAACGTGACTTTTCTCATTCATGGTCATTCAACCTCAACTCACGGCAAGGCCCTGAAATAGCTGTCTCAGGCTATTGTTCCGAGCTCCCCTCCCACTGTTCCTTCACATCCTCTCCTCCAGTCTTTCTGGTCCAGTCAGTCCAATATGTCGCCCTTGGTATGCCTGTACTCATACCATCTCTGCCTTCCTAGAATTTCCTTTCTGTTCCCCTAATTCCTTCCCAGAGTCCCACGTATCCTTTTCAATTAGTAACCTCTCAATGTGGTTAATTCAATGTTGTGCCTTAGGAAACTGACAATAACTGAAAGTTTGAGGACCACTTGGAAATAAGTGAAACCATAAATGCTAAATACAAGAACAGCACGGATGTGTGGTACACATTTTAATACTTTCTTGGCACAAATAGTTCACTACTGTGTATTTTTATAGTTTTAAGGATATAGTCTATATCTCCAACTACATTACAAGTTCTTTAGGGATAGGATGCGTCTTTTGAAGTTCTCAAGCTCCTAGAACTAGTGTCTTGCAACCAGAAAGAATTTTAAATCTTTTGATTGACAGGAAATATATGGTGGACTAAAAAGACCACAGTGTCAGTATAAAGTTTCACCTGAAATAGATTGGAGTGGAGACATATTACATTTTCACAATGAATGTTGGCTCAGTCTCTCCTTCCTTTTTCCTTTGTATTCTAGGTTAGTTCTAACTTTCTACACTGGTACCTTCAACTTTCTGTGTAATCACAAATCTCCTCCTCCAATTGGTATGTGTTAGGTCTGTATTTTCTTGTATGTTTATATCAATAGTGCTTACCAAAATAAGTAGACAGTAATCGTCTACTTGAGAGAACTGTTAAATTAAGGTCTTCACTCTAACAGGCTACCAAGCTGTGACTAAAAATGACAAAGTACTATGCTTACTGACTTGGAAGGATGTCTGAGACATATGTTTGGCAGAAAGAGTAGGTTGGGAAAGAGCATGAAGAGTTTTTCATTTGGTAGGACTATTGCCAGAGCCCACTGAATTTCATTTTTGTTTTCTTTTTCTTAAGAAACATACAAGAAATGCCCATTCCTTTTAAAATCATCAGTTATTTTACATTCCAAAAATATTGCAGTGAGATTCTTTTAGTCAATGAGTTCTACGGACTGAATTTCACTTGTGGTAAGTATTCTATTTGGGGATATTATTTTTGCATGTTACTCTGAGGAAGCAATGTATTGGAGGAAATGTATTTTTGAAATAAAAGCTGTGTTTCATAATAATTCAAGTTAAAACTCTGTCTTGAAATATGGTCCATTTTCTGATTTTTAAAATGAAAGAAAATAAGCAGTAGTCAAGTCAGTCTCCTGTCAAAGGTCAATAGGTAAGGGACATTCGGATGTTGTTAGAAAATGACAGACCTTATGTACACTGAGGTAAACTCTAGTATATTCGGGATAGACTCAGTTTCTGTATCTACTGAACACATTCAAGCAGGCTGAAGTGGCTTCTTTTTCCCCAAAATGTACATCATACACAGCTAAGTAAAGCCACTTTTGGCAAAAGTCAGAAGTAGGACCAGGACAAGGACCTCATGGCCATTAGAAATCTCACGGTGGCTGGGCACGGTGGCTCACGCCTGTAATCCCAGCACTTTGGGAGGCCGAGGTGGGTGGATCACTTGAGGTCAAGAGTTCAAGACCAGCCTGGCCAACATGGCAAACCCCCGTCTCTACTAAAAATACAAAAATTAGCCGGGCGTGATGGTGCATGCCTGTAATCCCAGCTACTCAGGAGGTTGAAGCATGAGAATCACTTGAATCCAGGAGGGTGAGGTTGCAGTGAGCCAAGATTGAGCCACTGCACTCCAGCCTGGGCAGCAGAGTGAAACTGTGTCTCAAAAAAAAAAAAACAAAAAAAAAAAAACAAAAAAAAAACCCACCAAAAAAATCTCAGGGCCACTCCAAAGACAACCAAATAATATGGCTGAATTTAGTAGTGTTTTAAATAATTTTAAGTGATAATGTCAGTAACTTTAGGATAGCCTGTGCTAAGGGACCATGATTTTTATCACAAATATGGTAATTAATCTATACTCAAAATAGAAACAAAAGCATGTCCATCTTCAAATGAGGCCAAAGGCCAGAACTGCTCACTCTTGCTTCTTCAAATTGTAAACTCTGTGCTTGCTAAAGTGTCCTGTACTTTTCATTAATAAGGGTACTTAGCAAGCATTTG
This sequence comes from Rhinopithecus roxellana, assembly GCF_007565055.1. NCBI lineage: Eukaryota > Metazoa > Chordata > Mammalia > Primates > Cercopithecidae > Rhinopithecus > Rhinopithecus roxellana. Next base: position 104,115,960 of record NC_044565.1, read on the forward strand.
GTAAATACTTGTTGATTAAATTACCTGAGATAAACCACACCTGACACTGTCAATCTTTTCCTTGACAGGCAGCTCAAATGTTTCTGTGACAACTAATCCAATGTGTGCCTTCACTCAAGGAATTCAATTCATTGAGGAAACCAGCCCAGGTGCAACATCAAGATTCACAATGAACTTTCTGATTTTGTATTCATTTATTCCAGCTCTTGTCATCCTAGGAATAGTTGTTTTCAAAATAAGGGATCATCTCATTAGCAGGTAGTGAAAACCATGGCTGGGAAAATGGAAGTGAAGCTGCTGACTGTGCATGACTGCTCTGAATGTCTGAAATGAGAGTGCCATGTATTTCTTTCTTGATAGGACATCTCAGGTCTTTTAACCATTAAGACTCTATTTGTGCCTCTTGGATCCATGCAGGCCTTGAATGCAATGGAAGTGGTTCATAGTCCCTTCCTGTTACAACTTGCAGGGACATGTGGTATTTGGAAATTGTGACTGAGCTGGCCCAAGAATTAAATAATAATCATTCACAAACCTATGGGAGACTCGTGTGACTATTTTTGTCCTTGTTCTAGGCACAGAAAAAAATAGGTCATCTTAAAAATATGTTTACATTTGATAAAGGATTAGGCAAAAGTAAAAGGTTTGAAGGATTACTGACTGTAAGTGACAGAAAAAAAGAGTTGTGGGTTTAGATGAAGCAAGGTTATCATGCAGAATTGGGTAAGAATGCTTCTGTTCCTGGAAGACCCAGAGTTAAAAGACCCCTCCACACGAGGGGTCGGAGTTACCTGATCACATCGAGAGAATGCTGGGCAGATGAATGGTGAGCAACACTGCTACAGAGCACCCAGTAATTTTACTGAGGATTAAAATAAAAAACTGTAGGAATGGGCTCAACAGTGAACAAAGCACACCAGACAAACCTCTGGTTATGTTTTTAAAGATTGGTTTGCTACTTTTTCAGCTGAGTTTACTTATAGAATTACAAGTAAACGTTACTGAAGTGTATACACCGAGAAATAACCTTGTTAAGTTTGGAGATCAGCTGTTATTTAAAGTCCATATAGAAAAAATGCTGACATAGCTAGACATGGTGTCTCACCTCTGTAATCCCAGCTGCTCAGGAGACTGATGTGGGAGGATCGCTTAAACCCAGGAGGTAGGGGCTGCAGTGAGCTATGATGGAACCACTGCACTCCAGCCTGGGCAACAGAGAGAGGGAGACCCTGTTTCTAAAAAAGAAAGAAGAAAAGTGCTGACATATTATTTACAAAGAACAGGGTACACCCTAGAAATTCACATTCTTGAACTGTAAAGGGTGCTGATATGTATAAATACAGACACTTGTATTACATATTTTCAAGGATAAAATAATATAAATAGGTTATTAAAAATGGGTTCTGGCCAGGCGCGGTGGCTTATGCCTGTAATCCCAGCACTTTGGGAGGCCGAGGCGAGTGGATCATGAGGTCAAGAGATTGAGACTATCCTTGCCAGCGTGGCGAAACCCCATCTCTACTAAAAATACAAAAATTAGCTGGGCGTGGTGGCAGGTGCCTGTAGTTCCAGCTACTTGGGAGGCTAAGGCAGGAGAATCGCTTGAATGTGGGAGGTGGAGGTTGCAGTAAGCTGAGATTGTGCCACTGCTCTCCAGCCTGGCGACAAAGTAAGACTCCGTCTCAAAAAAAAAAAAAAAAATTTGGGTTCTGTATTAAAATAACTGATCTGATTCTGTTTCTGATTGATCTCCAAGTAATTCCATGTAAGAACCCGAAATGAAACTGTCTCAGTGTTACTATGGTAACTTTGGGTGAGAATATGGTAGAGAGCGCATGAACTTGTTCACTGACTGTGACCTAACTTGTGAAGAAAGATAAATTATAGCATTTGAAATGTCTCACACTGAAGTAGGAAAGATCATTTCATTAAGGAAACCACAGTAAAATTCTATTTCTCAGAACAGTATTTAAGGATGTGGAGGCATTTGTAAATTATCAGACTAGTATTGTCAATTTTTATAAAAGGTCTTTGACATGGATGATTATGGTGTAATAGTTACACAATGTCTTACAGATTATATATGTCACATCAGTTATAGACAATTCTGAAGATGATAATCTATTACAGTAGTTCAAAGAGAGTCCCACAGGAACCTCTTTTGAAATCACTGATTTCAACTTACTAAAGATATGGGTGCACAACATAAGTGGAAACATTTTCTACTATTCATATGCAGATGAATTTCATTCTAGCTCAGAAACATTTGGAAAACTGACATCACACGTGACTTCAAGCTATTAAATGTTAGTGATAGCACCTTAGAAAAACACAATGGCTTTCAACATGTGACAGTCTGTGTCTCAAGTCAAAAATGGACAGTGATGTGTAAGAAAATCAAAGTATATAACAGCAATTCCTATTACTCTTGTGGAACAGGCTGTTTCTTCCCACCAAGTCAGTGATGTTTCTGAGATTATAATGTTCACTGTAAATTTAAAGGGATCTCTTTTTCCATAGCACTCAGCAAGAAACCTGTGCTTAAGACTGAGGTTCCTTGGAAACATGCTGAAAATTCTGTTCTCAAGGGTGTCAGAACCATACATACTGCAAATAATTTATGAAGTCCTGGTTCATTGCAATAAGCAGATGGCTTGCTATCTGCTCAGACACCACTCCCTTGGGGTAGTAAATGTGTTTATCTGAAGCTGGGAGTCAACATATTTTACATGTGGCTATGGAAGAACACAGAATAAATCTTTTTTTTTTTTTTTTTTTTTTTTTTTTTTTTTTTGAGGCGGAGTCTCGCTCTGTCGCCCGGACTGGAGTGCAGTGGCCAGATCTCAGCTCACTGCAAGCTCCGCCTCCCGAGTTTACGCCATTCTCCTGCCTCAGCCTCCCGAGTAGCTGGGACTACAGGCGCCCGCCACTTCGCCCGGCTAGTTTTTTGTATTTTTAGTAGAGACGGGGTTTCACCGTGTTAGCCAGGATGGTCTCGATCTCCTGACCTCGTGATCCGCCCGTCTCGGCCTCCCAAAGTGCTGGGATTACAGGCTTGAGCCACCGCGCCCGGCCAGAATAAATCATTTTTAATCACAGCAATGATACTTACTCAAAATGAACTTGGCTAGCAGGTACACAAATCTACAGATTGGAACGGCTTCTTAAATGCTATCCCACCTTGGAAATAATCCTGGTTATCCCCAACACGTGATGTTTTGTCCTGCTTCTTGATAGGATATCTCATTAAATGTGCCTGTTCTTCAAAAAGTGGTATTTAAAATAAATGTGTCAGTCTCACAGAGGGGTGCAATGGGTGCTGTACTCTTACTTTTATATTTCTTTTTTTTTTTTTTTTTTTTTTTGAGGCGGAGTCTCGCTCTGTCTCCCGGACTGGAGTGCAGTGGCCAGATCTCAGCTCACTGCAAGCTCCGTCTCCCGGGTTTTACGCCATTCTCCTGCCTCAGCCTCCCGAGTAGCTGGGACTACAGGCGCCCACCACCTCGCCCGGCTAGTTTTTTTTGTATTTTTAGTAGAGACGGGGTTTCACCGTGTTAGCCAGGATGGTCTCGATCTCCTGACCTCGTGATCCGCCCGTCTCGGCCTCCCAAAGTGCTGGGATTACAGGCTTGAGCCACCGCGCCCTTACTTTTATATTTCTAAAAACATATAAGCAGAAACTTATACATGCTGAATTGAGTATATACCACTTAAACATGTTAGAGGTAGGTAGTAGAAGATTCTTTTATTTAAAAAAAAAATTACACACGGTTCTACAATATTTTTTCCTTTTAAAAAGCTTCAAGATATACAAGGAGAGCACTAGTCCAAGAAATCCAGCTTGTCCTTTCACAAATTATACAGTTTAACTTTCTTCACATATTGCCACAATAGTTAATTCATAATATAATCTTATTTGTACTTGGAAAAGAAGAAATAAATATACAACAATTGAATTAGGTTCAAGAATCAAGCTCGATTTGTTTCCAAGACTTGGAAGAACTTCTTTTGTACCGTTCCAGTTCCTAAAACAAAAATATGTATTACTTTAAGAAAAATCAACTTAAGAATTCAGGGAGGTACGTTAAAACTGCTTCCTCATTTTTTAGATATAACAATGTATCCTTAGTAGCATTATCATTGTAAAGATTTCGTGACAATTATTTTGTAAATGATTATGCTTAGGACTTATTTTCTAGAAATACAGTCTTCAGAGTTTCTGTGCTGCTAAGCAGCACTCAGAGATGAATTTATTAAACTTTCAGACAAAATTATGTACATAAACTACATAATACATATGAATCGTCTTTCAACTAATGAACTAGACATTTGTCATCCTTCAAGTATTCAAAAGTGCTCTTATTTTTAATTGTTTGCTGTTAGTTCTTATCAAAAACTTGGTTGAAATTAGAAAAATATTTTAAAAACATATACCCAGGCTGGGTGCGGTGGCTCATGCCTATAATCCCAGCACTTTGGGAGGCTGGGGCAGGAGAATTGCTTGAGCCCAGGAATTTCAGACCAGCCTAGGCAACATAGGGAGACCGTGTCTCTATAAAAACTGAGAAAACTAATTATCCAGGCATAGTGGTATGCACGGTGGTCCCAGCTACTTGGAAGTCTGAGGTGGGAGGATTGCTTGAACCTGGGAGGTCAAGGCTGCAGTAAACTGTGATTGTGCCACTGCACTCCAGCCTGGGTGACAGAGTGAGACTTGTGTGTTCAGATGGGGCTATCTAGGGATACATGGGATGGTGGTGTCCACTTTTAAGCATTTTCCTGAGAGATCCTGGGTTCTGTCAGGTATGTCTGTGTGCTTTCAGTCCTTAACTGGGTGAGATACGTTTCCTGGTACAAGGAAAGTACAGGTATGTCTGAATGTCCTAATCAAAAACAAAACTCTTTATGTAATTCCACAAAAAAGTGTGTGTGTGTGTGTGTGTGTGTGTTTGTGTGTGTATCCTTTGTCCCAGTGATTTTACTTTTATAAATCTATCACACATAACAATAGAGCAATGCACAAGGATGTAAAGAGAAGGAAACTCATTGCTCTATCCGAGCACAGCTGGAAACAACTTTGACGTCCTCCAGTAAGGACTGATTAAATAATTAGCGTTCATTCACAGGTGGCTTCCAAGGCAGCCAGCAAAAATAAAAGTGGCCACATGAAAAAACAGTATGTGCCACATGAAAAAAGCACACAGCTAGGGAGAAGGCAAGATACTTCCATTTTCTATTTTATATACATCTATCTATATCTTTTGAATTTTTTCACAATGAGTATATGTTACCTTTACAATTCATAAATAAATTTTAGTGGAGGTGGCTATCCTGCACAAGGCAACTGACATGTAAAAGGGGCCATCTAAGGGGATGCCTCTTGGCCTCCTACATGTTGTTCAATGTCTAAATAACTGTACAAAGGTTATCACCACTTTAAATAAACAAAATGTGGTTACTCTGCAAGATAAGGCAATCACTGCCCTTTGGCTAACATAACTGAAGTTCACAGTTGCTATGAAAAGAAAATCCATTCTAATTTTCAGAAAAATTGCAGATTGTCCCTTTCTTTTTTTTTTTTTTTTTGAGATGGAGTCTCGCTCTGTTGCCCGGGCTGGAGTGCAGTGGCCGGATCTCAGCTCACTGCAAGCTCCGCCTCCCGGGTTTACGCCATTCTCCTGCCTCAACCTCCCGAGTAGCTGGGACTACAGGCGCCCGCCACCTCGCCCGGCTAGTTTTTTGTATTTTTTTTAGTAGAGACAGGGTTTCACCGTGTTAGCCAGGATGGTCTCGATCTCCTGACCTCGTGATCCGCCCGTCTTGGCCTCCCAAAGTGCTGGGATTATAGGCTTGAGCCACCACGCCCGGCCAGATTGTCCCTTTCATACCTATACTCTAAGTTACTAAAATTTGAATGTTAAATGTTTCAAAATGGTATACAGACTTTGGAAGAATTTTTCCTTGTTTTTTTTTTTTTTAACTTCCTCACTGGATTCTCGGAAGAATTTTCATGGTAATAATCATATGTACTCTTTACAGCTTGTTTTATTTTTTCCTAATAAAGTTAATTCAGTTCACCAGTTATCTACCACTGTGGTTTTAAAGATTAACTCATAAAGAATAAACAAATTGTTTACTGCAAACTTTGTCTTTAACTGGAAGTTAAATTATTTTTACCAAGGACAAAGGTGAAAACATTGTTTTGAGATTCTTTGCTAGTAGTATCTCCCTTTTGCAGACAGCAGACTGTGAGAAAACTAGGGCTATCACACAGGCCACGCCAGAGGGAGAAAAAGGAATAACCAATGTGAGACAGAACCCACCAAGTCCACTAGATCTTCAATATGACAATGATATGTCCTCAAAATAATACATTGATGTTTTAAAGGGATAGCAAGTAAGAAAATTTTCAAAAGATATCTGTGGTTGGCCAAGAAGACCTTAAAAATAAATGTTAACTGTAACTTTTTTTTTTTTTGCCTTAACAAAAATATAGAAAAGAAGCTGGGTACAGTGGCTCACGCCTGTGATCCCAGCACTTTGGGAGGCCAACTCAGGAGGACCGCTTTAGGAGAGGAGTTCAAGACCAGCCTGGGCAACAAAAAAGGAAAAAATTACCCTGACATGGTGATGTGTGCCTGTAGTCCCAGCTACTTGAGAGGCTGAGATGGGAAGATCGCTTGAGCCCTGGAGTTCAAGGCTGCAGTGAGCCATGATCTCACGATTGCACTCCAGCCTGGATGCCAGAGCAAGATGCAGTATCAAAGAAAAAGAAAAAAACACAAAAGAGGTAGAAGGGCTCAGCAAGTGCTTTCCACATTGACATTCCCTTAAAATCAGGACTGCTTTAAAGCTAGAAGGCTTTTAAAAAGTAGAAAATACGACTAAAGTATTTTCTGCTGCCCATGTGAAGTCTGGCAAAGACAGAACTTTAATTAAAGAGGGCTAATCACGGAAGACCCTAAGTCTGCAGGAAAGATGAAAGGGGTCTTCCTACCAATCCTCAGATCCTTGAGGACTGACCTCACAGCACACAACTGGAAACAACTTAAGGTCTCACAACTATGCGTGAAAGAGTATGAAATAATATTCAAATTAAAAATGCTGTATAGTAGAATGTCAAAATTTAGATTCAGATTACCAATGAAATAACAGCAACAACACTGATAATCATTAGGGTATCTTTAAAGCTAAAGCATAAAATTATGCTAAGGTCCTATGTGTGCAATCTGGAATCAATGCAATTCATCTAGAACCACACGAATAAAAGTGGTTTAGAGGCAAACTTAGGATAGCATAACTTTTCAGGTAGGTTAAAAAACATCTTGAACCAAGAGACGATAGGAATTGGTGATCTGCTGGCAGTGAGACACAAGAGATGAATGAAGGATGATACGGGTACTGTGGGGCTGCCTTCCTTTTCCACACAGAATTCTTACAGTTTTAAGTCATTTAGAGAAGACAGATTTGAATGTGAAAATTCATGATGCTCACAAATACCCTAATCCTTTAATAATACTGATGTATATGAACTTAATCAAAGTGATCATTATGCAATATAAACAGATATTCTTATCAACAACAACAGTTAATCATTGACCCCTAGATAAATATTAATCAGGGATGACTTCCAACTAATCCTTACATCTAAACTGGAAACATAATAAGGGTTACATGAGGTCATTTTACTGTTTCTACAACATGCCTCTCACTTTGCTACAGCTACAAAACCTCTAAATATTCATGGCATATTTTTCAAAAGTCTTCTGGACCGTTTACATAAAATGTTTTGCTTACTTCTCCAAGGGCCCCCTGCAGGTGAATGCTGAGAAGAATGCCCTGCCTGGCTCCTGCTCCCAGCTGATAGCTGTTTTCAGGTTACCCTCAAAAAAATGTGGCTGCCGCCTGAGAAGTTGCCAGGGCTTTCAATCTAGTGCTTACCATACATAAGTTTACTCATATAAGGACAGATTCTGTACAATGTCTCATTTTATCAAATCAAACTAAAACTTAAGTTTGCTTGTTTGTTTATAGAAAAATCTTGGCTGGGCGCGATGGCTCACGCCTATAATCCCAGCACTTTGGGAGGCCAAGGTGGGTGGATCACGAGGTCAGGAGTTCAAGACCAGCCTGGACAAGATGGTGAAACCCCGTCTCTACTAAAAAAAAAAACAAAAAAATTAGCTGGGCATGGTGGCGGGTGCCTGTAATCCCAGCCACTCAGGAGGCTGAAGCAGAGAATTGCTTGAACCCGGGAGGCAGAGGTTGCAGTGAGCTGAAGTCACGCCACTGCACTTCAGCCTGGGTGACAGTGTGAGACTCGTCTCAAAAAAAAAAAAAAAAGAAAAGAAAACTCTAAGTATTTGGGTCATGGTGAGTTTACCAACTCTTACATTCTTACATCAGATTTGTGTGTTCAAATGGGGCTGTCTAGTGATACACGGGATGGTAGTGTTCACTTTTAAGCATTTTCCTGAGAGATCCTGGGTTCTGTCAGGTATGTCTGTGTGCTTTCAGACTGTGCTTTCAGTCCTTAACTGGGCAAGATACGTTTTGTGGTACAAGGAAAGTACAGGTATGTCTGAATTTCCTAATCAAAAACAAAACTTTTTATGTAATTCCACAAACCAAAGAGTATTAAGAAAACATCTCTCCAGCAGAAAGGTAAGAATCACTACTCATCTTTAATGTGATGTAAACTAGAAAATCAAAAAGGTTCATGTGAACATCAAGTCATGTCTGGGTGGTGGCATGACAGGTGATTTAAACATTTTTCTTTATTCATATCAAATTTTTATTTTTTTCTACAGTATACTATTAGTGTGTTATTTAAATAGATGTACTACTTAAATAATTTTAACAGTAAAAAAGAAACACTAAGTAAATACATTGAGAAAAATGTAAGGAATTCCCAAGGCACTCCAGGTTTTGTGATAAAACTTCAGATAAGGCCAGGCGTGGTGGCTCACGCTTATAACCCCAGCACTTTGGGAGGCCAAGGTGGGCGGATCACAAGGTCAAGAGATTGAGACCATCCTGGCTAACATGGTGAAACCCCATCTCTACTAAAAATACAAAAAAAAAAAAAAAAAAAAAAAATTAGCCAGGCATGCTGGTGGGTGCCTGTAGTCCCAGCTACTCGGGAGACTGAGGCAGGAGAATGGCATGAACCTGGCAGGTGGAGCTTGCAGTGAGCCGAGATTGCGCCACTGCACTCCACGCTGGGCAACAGAGTGAGACTCCATCTCAAAACAACAACAACAACAACAAGAAAAACTTTCAGATGAAATTAAGTAAATGTTTAAGATAATACCTGATCCTTCTGAATTCTCATCTCATCAACTTCACTTTCAGCATACTGAGGATCTCTTGCAGGGTCCTTGATATTTTTCAGTGTGTTAATACTCTGAAATTACAAATCTCCAAATCACTTCATACCCATAACCCAAAATTCAATGGTTACCATCTGCCTAATAAACCAAGCTCCCATTCCTCAGCCTACCACAAAGGCTCTCTATGATCTTTCAAGCTTTTTTCATCACCACTGAGGCCTGCTTCCAATTCCACCAGGTCCCCTTTCAGTTGTCTCTCCCTTCTCTAACAACCAGATAACTATCTTTGAAAGTGGAGCAGGAACCATGTCTGACTTTTTTTTTTTTTAAATCACCACAGTGCCTATTTACATTTTTAGCAATGTTTAATTGATTTTTGAGCAGAAGAGATAAAAACAAAGTTATCATAATAGGCCCTTTGGCACTTTTCCTATAACTGTTAGATGGTGCTAAAAATCTTGCTTTTAAAAAATTAGAAATATGTACCTTTGGTGGAAAGAGCTTTTCATACACTTTTTTCCACAACTCCATTGGTGAGTGGGCATGAAGCTTTCCAATGTCATTTTCAGGAATAGGAGGAGATCCTAAAATAGCAAGTTTTACTTCAAATGACTGCATTGATTAAAATATTACAAATTCTGCCAATAAAAGAAATGACACTAACAAAGGTATACATCTCAGATCACTCATTTTCCCTCTCCTTAATATAGACACCATTAAAATTTACCCTACCCAGCACAGCAAGGTCATTGGGACAGATTCTAATACTGAAAGAAGAGGAGCCAAAGAGTAATTGGTAAACTGTAACTCTCATTCTCCACACCCTGTATCTGTACCTGTATCTACATCCTATTAACCAGTAATTCCAGTTCTTGGTAGTGTTTGCCCTAGAAACACCTGCAAACTGGTACTGTATTAAGGATTTCACACTGCAGCATCATTTGTTATCACTGAATAAATTGACCTACAACCAAAATATTCATCAGTGGTGAACAGCGCATTAATTACTATGCATACCCATGCTCTGTAACACTATCCAACAGTTAAAATAAGAAATAGATCCATATGCAGCATTAACATGGAAAACTACTAAGGTATATTGGTATATTGAATAAAAAGGTATTGAATAATAAGGTATATTTAATAAAAAAGGGAAATTCCAAAAGTGATATAGACTGAACATATAATTATGTTTAAAGCAAATAGTTTTTTCTACACTATATACACGTGTGTAAAGGCACAGGAAATTGGAAAGAACACAGATTTGTTCCTTGTATATACTCTTTTACCTTTTTACAAGGAGATATCTTTATGTATTACTTGTATAATTTAATTTGAAAAATTTAAAACTTTGCTGCCATTTACAATTTGTAATGGGATATTTCCCATTCTTTCTATTTCCAACATCTATTGTTCACCAAAATTGTTTTGCTGGTGATCTTCCAGGACATCCTTACCACTTTGGTGGGAAAAGCATTGATATGCTCCACTGATGTTATTCAGCTTTGCCAAGTTTTACTTGTATTCCTTTGTGTGTCTGTGTGTATATTAAGTTCTATACAATTTTATCACCTGCATAGGTTCATGTATCTGCTACCACAGTCAAGATGCCAACTTAATTCCACTAGCACAAGGATCCTGTGTTGCCCTTTTATAGACATAACCTCCTCCTTCCTGAGCCCTCCTCTCATCTCCCCATCCACAGTCCTATCCCTACCCTCTGACCACCACTAATCTGCCTCCATTTCTAAAATGTTTTTCATTTCAAAATTTTTCATAAATAGAATCACACTGTATGTAATCTTTTATAATTGGCTGCTTTTCACTCAGCATGATTCCCTGGAGATTCACCCAGGCTGTGTGTATCAGTCATTTGTTCCTTTGTGTGGCTGAGCAGTTTTCTCTGGTACAGATGTACCACGGTTTGTTTAGTCATTCACCTGCTGAACAACTTCTGGGCTGTTTCTAGGTTTTGACTACTACACATAAAGCTGCTGTGAACATTGCCTAGAGATTTTTTGTGTGAAATTTAAGTTTTCATTTATCCTGGATAAATGCCCAACAGCACAAAATTTTTAGTTCATATGGTAGTTGCAAGTTTAGTTTCATAAGAAACTGTTAAACTGTTTTCTAGAGTGGCTGTACCATTTTACACTCCCACCAGCAATGTATGAGAGATCTGGTTTCTCTGCATCCTTGCCAGTATTTGGTGGTGTCACTGTTTTTTTTTTAAGGTATTCTGTTAAGTGTATAGTGATATTTCATTGTGGTTTCAATTTGCATTTCCCTAACGACTAACAATATTAAACACCTTTTCATGTGCTGCTTTGCTATTTTTATGTCCTCTCTGAAATGAAATGTCTGCTTATGTCTTTTGCCCACGTTCTAAATGGATTGTTTATTTTTCTGTTGAGTTCATATATTCTAAACACTAGTCCTCTGTCATGTATGTGGTTTGAAATTCTTTTCTCCCAGACCGTGGCATGTCTATTCATCTTCTTCACATGGGCTTTCACAGAGCAAAAGTTTTTAATTCTGACGAGATCTAAGCTCCATGATTTCAAAATTCAGTAATTATGAACTCTCTTCTGGCCTCCAACTATTCATAGAGGCAAAAGAATTCCATCAGCATTATCTATCAGTACAATAGAGTCTCACTGCTACTGGAATTAAGTTGGCACTAATGATAATCATAAACATCAGACTCCATGACCATTCATTAAGCAAAATCACCTCCATTCCTTTCATTCCAATTAATCTGTAATCTCATTACAAAGATTTCTATATTTGAAGTCAAGTCACCTTTAGCTTGTAAGACTAATAGAGGATGGGGAATACAAACAAAACAAAACCAAAAAAAACCCCTACTGCCCATTAGAGTATTAAAAGCAAACTATGCCACCTGCAGAGAATAAAGAAGTGTGAGGTTCAAAGAGCTTCACAATGAAAACAGTTTCTGTGGGAAGGTAAGGGGCTTGAGATATAAACTCTTAAACTTCCTTTTGATTCAGAAGCCTGTAGAGTCTATGAGTTTATGAAATACATTCCATCAGATGAGGCATGCTATTTCATAACAAAAAAATCAAATCATACCTAATTGTTACAAACGTGTTCTTTTTGACTTATTTTTCAATCTCTCATATACTTGCCAATTGCCCATAATACGTAGCTTTGAATTTCCTCACTACTCTATGCTCCTAGCTTCCTTAAATCCAAGGAGCTAAAATTTAAAAGTACCTGGAAATCAGTGGGGGGAAAGAAAATACACGCAATTTGTTTTTCAGTGGAATAGAGATCAGAAATGAGAAATCAGTCTCTTATGTGGTGACATCCCTTCCATCACAAACATGTCAGTGTGATGCATGTTACATTAATACTGGGCATATAAACAAACACACAGGAAATAACAGCAATGATAATGAAACCAGAAACAGGAGTATGTTGGAGACAAAGTGAACATGGAGTAGGATAAAATCAATAAGCAATTAAAAAAAGATTGAACAACCTTAATAAGGTCACTAACCTATTTGACTGAAAGAATCCAATCCTGCTGTGATAAACAGTGGTTTATTCTGATCCACACATATTGATTTGCTACGTGGAGAAAAAAAAGATTCTAAATTAGTTTAGCCGTTAAATTTGCTGCCACGCTGTCCCATAAACATGAGAGCAATATTATGGACTAGTTTTACATTTAGCCACTACTGAGAGCATTGCCCCAAATGAATGACTATCAATTTAAGTGATTTCAAAAATGAAAGTATAACATAAATAAACATTTTATAGGAAAAAAGTGACGGACCCTATTACCTTAAATCGAAACCAAGAGAAGTAGCAAGGCTAAGAAGATACACACCAAAATTTTCCATTCCATTCAAATCAATAAAAGGAAGTAATAATAGAGGGAAGCTACTGAAGTGTGGGAAAGGAGGAAAAATAAATCAGGGAGCAAGTATAATATTATCATTATTTTATTCCAGCCTCAAACTAAATGTTATGTAACATTTTGGTTGCAAAATTTGAGAAATATTTAAAGAATATAAGCAGGAAATAATATGAAATTATCCCCTTTATGTTGAGTCATGACAAAATAAATAATAATAAAAATAATTTTAAAAATAAATTATCCCTTTAAGACTAGCCATCGAGGTCACTTTCCTGGTCAAGACACAACAGACTGAGTAGAACAATAATCAGATGAGACAACATTGGCTAAATCAATCACTCAATAAATGATGTAAAAAATATCTTAGCAGTACCTTTTGTCAATGCCAAATGCCAACTGGTTGATAACTCCACGTATTTTTAGTAACAGAGCTTCTGATTTACTGGTAAACTTTAAACAAATCAGGAGAACAAATTATATGCTCTATTTTCCAATCACAGAAACAGGTAAAATAAATATTGCTTTGAACAAATACAGATTGCAAAGAGAATCACTATTTAGTTGCCCAAAAAATACTTTTGTTTGAGTAGACAAAACAAAACCTGAATAAAGAAATCTTGGTAGGCCGGGCGCGGTGGCTCAAGCCTGTAATCCCAGCACTTTGGGAGGCCGAGACGGGCGGATCACGAGGTCAGGAGATCGAGACCATCCTGGCTAACACGGTGAAACCCCGTCTCTACTAAAAAATACAAAAAAAAAAAAAAACTAGCCGGGCGAGGTGGTGGGCGCCTGTAGTCCCAGCTACTCGGGAGGCTGAGGCAGGAGAATGGCATAAACCCGGGAGGCGGAGCTTGCAGTGAGCTGAGATCCGGCCACTGCACTCCAGCCTGGGTGACAGAGCGAGACTCCGTCTCAAAAAAAAAAAAAAAAAAGAAATCTTGGTAACTTTAACTTGTTCTTCAAACTTAATGAGTACATGATGTGGAAAGGACTTGTGTTTATGTACTAATCATTTCAGCTACTCATACAAATGGATCATAATCACTGTCAAATAATTTCTTTAAAATGTATATATGAATGTATGTTTATGGGCTGTATGTGTGTAAACATACTCATTACGGTCTAAAAGAAAATTTTCCAAAATGCAGTTGGGTTGGTTAGAAAATAAGAGGTATACCTCAAAAGTAGCTTTCACATCCAAGGGTGTATTGCTGCCTTCCAAACAGTCACTGTGGGACTGCAGACTGGTCTAACGATGCTGATACTCACTAAAGTAATTTTTAAACTTCTTTTTTTTTTTTTTGAGACGGAGTCTCGCTTTGTCGCCCGGGCTGGAGTGCAGTGGCCAGATCTCAGCTCACTGCAAGCTCCGTCTCCCGGGTTTACGCCATTCTCCTGCCTCAGCCTCCTGAGTAGCTGGGACTACAGGCGCCCGCCACCTCGCCCGGCTAGTTTTTTGTATTTTTTTTTAGTAGAGACGGGGTTTCACCATGTTAGCCAGGATGGTCTCGATCTCCTGACCTCGTGATCCGCCCGCCTCGGCCTCCCAAAGTGCTGGGATTACAGGCTTGAGCCACCGCACCCGGCTGAATATTTTCAATGCTGGCATATAACTAGGGAAACCATAACCAGAACATTTCAGAGAATGAAAAGGGTTGGGTACTATTAATAATTAAGCTGTGACATCAGATGAATACCAGGACATATGGTTACTCTACAAATCTTTAAAAACTAGATTGGATTTCTGTAGATACCAAAAGTCATTCACAGCCAAGTCAAAATGACTAAGAGGTATGGAAGTGAGAAGAACAATTTTGAACTGAACTGAAATCTAATTATGAAGCAAAGATATCAGCATTATGGTTCCAATGGCAATTCCACAAGATAAGCCTCGTTCTGGATTAAGAACAGAAAGTTCTTAATGCTCTCAGAGAAAGTATTCAAATGAGAACATTCATGTGTATATATAAGATCTGATACATTTATTTAAAAGAAAGCATTGAAATAATTGTAATCCTTCTACTGAGACCATGTTTAAAAATACATATAGAAAACTTTAACTGAATTTTAGAAATATAACTGCTCTGTTTAATTTTATTTTCTTTATGAGAAAGGAAAAACCTAATCACAAACATATTTCACAGAACATAGGGCTGGGAGAACATTAGAAGTTTTCTAACCCAACTCCTCCATCTGCTGCATGAATCACTTCTGAAACACCCTTCACAAAGACCTGTAGGCCTTCTACTTAAACAAACTCAATACCTGGGAACTCATCTCCCCAAATAATTCATTCTGTTTTCAGATAGTGGTAGTATTAGAAAGTGTTTTCATATTTTGAGTAAACTCTGTTGATTCCTTTTTTTGGACTTTAGAATAGCAAAGAATGAATTTAGTCACTTTTCTATGGAACATTCCTTCAACTATGTAAGAGAGTTATCACATTTTAGGTGATATTCTACTGGTCCTCATATATAATAATTTTAAGTCCCTGCCATCCTGAAGGCTCTCCTCTGAATCTGGTTAACTTATCAGTCTTCTCCTGTTCTCTTTGGGGGGTGAGGAGCATATTGGTTTTTTAAGAGATGGGGTCTTGCTCTGTTGCCCAGGCTGGAGTGCAGCAGTGTGATGATAACTCACTGCAGCCTTGAACTGTCAGGCTCAGGCAATCCTCCTGCCTCAGCCTCCTGAGTAGCTAGGACCACAGGCATGCACTATGATGCTAATGACCGGCTAATTAAATTTTTTTTTTTTTTTTTTTTTTTGGTCAAGACAAGGTCTCATTTTGTTGCCCAGGCTGGTCTTAAACTCCTGGCCTCAAGTGGTCTTCCCACCTCACCCTCCAAGTGTTGAGATTAGAGGCAAGAGCTACCATGCCTGGCCTGTGTTTTGTTTTTATTAACTTAATTAGATTGTTCATAATGTTGAATCAATATTCTCAACTGCACTGTATAGGATCAACTACAGTGTTGGAAAAAAAAAACCCTGCTAAATATCATGGAATTTTGCAAAGCAGTACCCAACTTTCTTCCTTAAATGGGGCAGAGGGTAAGAGGAGATGTGAAACTGAAAGATGGGGCTTTGATCACTTTGGCTACATTCTTCCGGAAAGGCCTTATGGTTCCTTTGGTGGTCCAGAAGTACTCCACTAACCCAAACCCTGTTCCTTTGGGCTTACTGAAAGCTGAGATGAAGCCCTTCTCAAAGTCATTCCCTGGTCCCTGATCTGGTTCCATCTCCTGGGTCATAGTGAATCCCAGGCTTGCTGTGGCCTGCATTGACCTGACTTCATCTAAATTTGTACCTGTGAGACCAGACTGGGCCCTCCATCAAATGTAATCTGTTCCTAAAGAAATACAGGGATTTCCCTCAGTTAACTTGATAACCAGAAGTAAATGTGTGACCCTCTCTAGTGGCAAAAATAAGTAACTGCAAGATCTTTACCTCTGTACCCTCAATGAGTCATTCACTTTAAATTCCCTATATCCTCTCAAAATAGTAAAGAAGAACATTTCCCAAAGTACTGTGTCAACCGAATGCGTAAGCAAATACAATTCAAACATAAAAGGTGATCATTTTTAAGAAAATACGTAATGAAAAGTATGTATAATGTTTTGAAAGGTATAAAAACTGAGAATACATACTTTGTAAATATTACTTTCAATCAAAATATTCTAGCCATGAAGGCAAGGGGCTAGACCATGTTGTCTCTAGGTTCCTCTGAGTGCTTTAATTTGGAGGAAAAAAGAGACCATTACATAATTATTCAAATGTAAAGGAAATTTTTTTTTTTGAGACAAGCCCAGTCTGGAGTGCGGTGGTGTGATTATGGTTCACTGCAGCTTTGACCTCCTGAGCTCACATGATCCTCCCACCTCAGCCTCCCAAGTAGCTGAGACAACCGGTGTATGCCACCATGGCTAGCTAATTTTTAAAATTTTTTGTAGAGACAGGTTCTTGCCATGTTGCCCAGGCTGGTCTCAAACTCCTAAGCTCAAATGATCCTCTCGCCTCAGCCTTCCAAAGTGTTGGGATTACAGGCCTGAGCCACTGCACCCAGCTGGAAATTTTTTAAATAAAAATGTTTTGGCCAGGCACAGTGGCTCACGCTTGTAATCTCAGCACTTTGGGAGGCTGAGGAGGGCAGATCACGAGGTCACGAGTTCAAGACCAGCCTGGCCAACATAGTGAAACCCCGTCTCTACTAACTGTACAAAAATTAGCCGGGCGTGGTGGCACGCGCCTGTAGTCCCAGCTACTCAGGAGGCTGAGGCAGGAGAATCGCTTGAACCCAGGAGGCAGAGGTTGCAGTGAGCCAAGACCACACTATTGCATTCCAGCCTGGGTGACGGAGTGAGACTGTCTCAAAAAAAAAAAAAAAAGTTGTTTTATTTTATAGCATTAAAGGCCATTTAGTGAAGGTTAGTCCTGCTATGGGAGATAATAACAGTGATTATAAAAACCAACATTTATTGAGTAATATTCTGTTCTAGGCCCTGTGCTAAGCATTTCACATGTACTCCCTCTTTGAATCCTCACAACAACCCTATGAAGAAGATATTATTTTTCTCCATTTTACCCTGGAGGACAATGAGGCTTAAGTGAAATTAAGTGACTTGCCTAAGATCACACGTCTAATAAATGGTCACCTTGAGATTCGAACCCAGGGAGCATGCCTTCAGATTTCATGTTTTTAACTTTTACAACAAACAGCACTTTTTAAAAGAGCCTTCATCCCCAGTACACACACTGTTAGAGTTATTTTTTGTTTTTCTTTTAAGGGAATACACATTCTAATTCTTAAGGGGATACCAAAAAAGAATAAATAGATAATCAACTTGTCTCTTTAAACTTGGTTGGGATTTATGGATATAAACAATTTAGAACTTTTGTTCCAAAGAAGGGGGAGACCAACTAGTAGCACATGTTCAACAGATGCATTATCAAACACTCTGTAAGGAGAGGTCTTCAGCACTGGGAAAGCAATGGGACCATGTGCATTAGCAAAAGCATTTATTCCTCGTAGTTGTGCATCAAGTTGCTAATTTCCCCAAATTTGGTACTGTCCATTCAAGCCCAAAGGACAAGAAATGTACAAACCATTAATGATGCTCCATAATAATGTGCAACAAATCGAAGTGTCTTGCATATTACTTTTCTCTTCTCAGACTCAAAATCCTGTAGAAATACGTTATTTTAAAAAGTCAAGATAACCAAATATCTATAGCAGGAAGATTCAAATTATTAAATGTAGAAATAGATTATTTCTTATTTTTTTAAACTCACCTTCAGGAATAGTATTCCATTACCTTGATATTTGTTTCACAGAGAGTTGAACAATAGCTGCAGCCTTCTTAGAGCTTCAGCTATCAGATCTTTCTTTGTTTAAATACTTAGCTCAACAGAATTTAGATATAAGCACACATTTCATAGTGTGGAATACCTAGCGATTCTCTGACAAGCAAAGATAAGAAGGAACTAATTTTCTACTTTCTTCAATTTAAAAGTTGGGAAGTAAGTCCTATTCCCCAGTGACTGGGTTGAAGACCTATATATATATATTTTTTAAGAGACAGTGTCTCACTGTGTAACCCAGGCTGGAGTACAGTGGTGTGATTACAGCTCACTGTAACCCCAAATTCCTGGGCTCAAGTGATCCTCCCCCTTCAGCTTCCCAAAGTGCTGAGACTACTGTGCCCGGCAGGATTCGTTTTCTAAATCTGCCTTATCCCCATTCTAATCACTGCATTTATTTTCTTTACCTATGTTTTTCTGTCCCAACTATGTCTTCTTTTCCAAAATCTTTAAGATGTATGACTTACTAATCTATTCCTTCAATAATTATTTTTCTTATGTTGACATTATTTTTGTACCTCCCTCATAAAAAGCACAGCCATGTATGTACAACAAGCTCAGCTAGAAGTGGAAGAGCTTACCTGAAAAATATCATATTTACTTCCAATTATGACCAGAGGTACTGGAAATGGGTCAATTAATTCACGATCCTGTTAATAAACATATTTCATTGATTTATTATAGTTCTTTAATGCTAGGTGCTTAGCAATTTCTATTTACTTCCAAAAACATTCCATTTTCAATCTCTTCATAGATGTTTACTTAATTTGCTTGACATAGAATTTGTTCCAATATTTAACTTTCACTGCCTAAGCTATATTTCTTAAGTGTAAAACTAGAAATGGCAATTCCTTAAATTACTATATTTATTATTTTCCTTTTTCTACCCTTTTATTTCCTTATATAACATATTACCTTCCTGGTTTTTTCTTCTATTTTATGTTAACTGTTTGTTGGAATAGCATTTATCCAGCATAGATTTGTTTTGTTTCATTATTTCCTAAGTAAAACACTTTCTTCTTCCTTTTTTTTTTTTTTTTTTTGAGGAGGAATCTCACTCTGTTGTCAGGCTGGAGTGCAGTGGCGCGATCTTGGCTCACTGCAACCTCCACTTCCCAGGTTCAAGCGATTCTCATGCCTCAGCCTCCTGAGTAGCTGGGACTATAGGCACACACCACCACACCCGGCTAATTTTAGTATTTTTAGTAGAGATGGGGTTTCACCATGTGTTAGCCAGGATGGCCTTGATCTCTTGACGTCGTGATCTGCCCGCCTCGGCCTCCCAAAGTGCTGGGATTGCAAGCATGAGCCACTGCACCTGGCTACACTTTCTTATAAACTCTGGATAATATAAAATGCTGCTCTTAGTTTTCCAGATGCTGATATTTATGATTGTATTTGAGGAACCTGTGTTACTATCAGAGCAACTTTATAATTTAATCAGCTGTCAGATGATAAAAAGATCCTGAATAAGTGACAGAAACGAATGTAAAATACAGAGTGATAGTGAAGGCTATTAAAACTCTACCTCTTGCTTAAAGTGGTAGCTTCATCTAGTCTTTGTCAGGTGACTTTTGTACAATCTGGCTTTTCATCTTCATTTTTACAGAGATTATAAAATCAATATCAAACCACTACTTTAAAAATCTATTTCTCTGATTGGTGTAATATGTCATAACAATCACAGAAGATGTCTAACAAGAAGATACAAGGAATCTTCTTTCTTGTTTGCTCTTACTGAGGTTTTAATAAATTGCTGTAATTTTCCAGTGAGCAGGTTCATCTACATCAAATGAATTTCAAGTCATGCATAAAAATCTAAAGAAGTTGTTTGTGATGTTATCATTAACTATATACGGGACTAAGGAGTCCAGTAATAATCCCAAACAGCAACTCACAGGATGATCCTTCTGCATATTATTCCAGATCTTCTGTCTCATTTCAGAAACTGCTTTAGGATTTATCTTTCCCAGTTTCATTATCACTTTGTCTACATGGCTTTTTGTGGCTTGCAAGAGATTTTCCATGGTGGGCCAAAGATCATTAGGTTTTGAAAGATCCAGAACGAGAACAAGAGAAAACGTCCTAAAGAAATAAAAACATTTTTCAAAAAAGACTCAAAATAATAACCATTTTGAAACCCTAATGTACTGAAATTTATCAAAGAATAACTAAAATATACCTTAAGGGGGAAAAAAACCCCCATAACATTATTCTAAGCCCCTCAAACACAAAACAAAACAAAAAACCAAAAACCAAAGTCATAGCCTTATTTATTCCAATACTTCCCTCTAGTGATATTTAAGTGTTACAATAGTGGAACTAAGTTTCTGTTTGAACTAAAAGTAGTTTAGTTCAAATAGAGAAGCTACAAGCATTTGGGCCGACAATGCCATGTTTACATCCAGTTTTACTATGTGCCCCAAAAAAGGGAAGCAAAAATAATAAAAGAAGCAAAAACAATAACACAATAATCAGGTAAAGGAGAAGAAAATAGATTTATGGGTGGACCTTGCTAGGGAACTACCTAGCTAATCTCCACAATAACCCTCTCCAGAAGATGTTATAATGTCCATTTTATAGATTAGAAGAAGTCTAAGGCGCAGATTTACATAATTAGTAAATTGTAGAACTGGTATTTAGATCCAAAGTTACATGTTTTTCTGCAATACCATTCTGTCTCTCTGAAAGCACACTCCTGACCACCAGATACACCACCACCATCACCATATGCACTTGTATTCTGTTCATGCACATCAAACATAAACCTAAACTCAGCAACGAAAACAAACATTCCCGTTCAAAAATGGGCAAAGAGGCCAGGGATGGTGGCTCATGTCTGTAATTCTAGAGCTTTGGAAAGCTAAGGCAGGAGGATTGCTTGAGGCCAGGAGTTCAAGACCAGCCTGGGCAACATAGCGAGACCCCATCTCAACTACATTAAAAAAAAAAAAAAAAAAGAAGGCAAAAGACTCAAATAGACATTTCTCCAAAGAAGATATACAGATGGCCAATTAACACATGAAAAGATGTCCAACTTCCTATCCATTAGGCTAGCTACTGTCAAAACATTTTTTTTTTTTGGTGGAGGAGTCTATCGTCCAGGCTGGAGTACACTGGTATAATTTCAGCTCACTGCAACCTCTGCCTCCTGGGTTCAAGCGATTCTCCTGCCTCTGCCTCTCGAGTAGCTGGGGTTACAGGCGTGCACCACCACGTCCGGCTAATTTTTGTATTTTTAGTAGAGACGGGGCTTCAACATGTTGCCCAGGCTAGTCTCGAACTCCTGACCTCAGGTGATCCACCCACCTGAGCCTCCCAAAGTGCTGGGATTACAGGTGTCAACCACCGCTCCTGGCCTAAAACATTTTTTAAAATGAGAAAATAACAAGTATTAGTGAGGATATAGAGAAATTAGAACCCCTGTACATTGCTTATGGGAATGTAAAATGGTGCAGACGCTGTGGAAAATAGTATAGTGATTCCTCAAAAAATTCACCATAGAATTACCAGATGATTCAGCAATTCCACTTCTGAGTCTATACCCAAAAGAACTGAAGGAAGAGATTTAAACAGATAGTGTACACCAGTGTTCATATCAGCATTACTCACAGTCAAAAGATGGAAACAACCCAAATGTTCCTGCATGGATTAATGGATAACTAACCTGTGGTTATTTGTTTACACAATGGAACATTATTTAGCCTCAGAAGTGAGGGAAATCCTGACACATGCTACAACAAGGAAGAGCCCTGAAGACATTACGCTAAATGATATAAATAAATAACAAAAGGACAAATAATGAATGATTTCATTTATATGAGGTACTGGAGTGGTCAAATTCATAGAGACAGGCAGTAGGGATGAGGGTTGCCAGGAGCTGGGGAGGGAAAAATAAGGAGTTATTGTTTAATAGGTAAAGAGTTTCAGTTCCAGAAGATTAAAAAGTTCTGGAGATAGATGGTGATGAGAATATACTTAATGTTACTGAACTGCACAGTTAAAAATGACTAAAATTTTATGCTATGTGTATTTTACCACAATAAAAACTAAACATACATAAATCTAGGAGTATTTTAAAAAATGGTTATAATAAGTATGTAGAACCATAATCCTTGATGGTTTAGGATTATATCCAATAAAACCAATATATCTTTGATCAACACAGCAAACATTCTGCTAGAAGACATAGCACAAAATTATAATGTTATTTAATTATTTTGTTTAGTTCAAGTGAACAGGCTATTTTGTATAATTCAAGCAAAACAGTAACAATTCTGTTGGTCTAAATTCAGAAAGTGGTCTTTTATACACTAATTATCAAATTTTCTAAAAATTATTGCGTTATTACATGGTCTAGGCAATTATATTTATGTCATTTTAATACGCTCATAAACAGTTTTGCTTAACTGTAAAAATAATATATACATTTTTAATTGTACTAATTTTATTTTTAGGGTTTTGGTATGGTTATGTTTCAACTATGATTTAACATTTTTTCATTGTGATGAAATGGATATAATGTAAAATTTATTATTTTTTTCAAGTGAAAAATTATTTTAAGCAAAAGAAAAATAAATTACTCAAATTTTTCTAAGATTAAAATTTTTGTTTACAGTATATTGGAAATACTTTTGTTACTTTTTACCTATTTCATAGCAAATGATAACACCAAATTTTTTTTAAATAAACTCTTAAAACAGAGATTCAGACTACAGGAAATGTTCTATTACCAATTGTCTGAAGTCTGTGGAAATGTTCAATGCATTTATAATTCTATAAGTGGTTATTTCAGAGATAAACAGTATCTAACAGTATTTGGTAATATTGTTTTCTCAAGTTGTGGGACTTCATCCAACACAAGGAAATTATGTGTCAAACGAATTCCAGTCAAAAACACTTTGAGATTAGCAACCACGTGAAGAATGAAATGTTTTCCATGAATTATTTAACCACTCAGCAACCTACTTTAGACCCAAGCTTATGGCTCCCTTTCCCTCTGTTGATCATAACCCTGACCCTTCCTCTTTCCTAAAGCAGGTCCCAGCTGTCCTGGGGCTCCAGGGAAAGGACGACCAAGACCTCACAAATGAGGTATTAACCCTCGGGATGATCTGGCTTCCTGCAGAACCTAGAATTCCCACAACCCCAGCAGGCCAAAACCTTTTGGGCTTTGAGAAGGGGAGAGGTAATATAACAAATCAGCTGAATAGGAACCAACTTCCAACCCAGGGAAGAGCCAGCTCCTATATTTTCACCCTTTCAGCCTCTGGCCACACTAACTGGAAGCTCCTCCTACCCTTACTATCTCTCTCTCTCTCTCTTTCTCTCGCTCTCTCTTTTTTAAAGAGACAATGTCTCATTCTGTCATTCAGGCTGGAGTACAGTGGTATGATCATAGCTTAGTGCAGTCTCAAACTCCCTGGCTCATGCAATCCTCCTGCCTCAGCTGCCTGTGTAGCTGGTACTACAGAGGCATGCTATGATGCCTGGCTAATTTTATTTTTTAATTTTTTTGTAGAGATGGGGTCTCACTATGTTGCCCAGGCTGGTCTTGAACTCCAGACCTCAAGTGATCCTCTAGCTCTGGCCTCTCAAAGTGCTGAGATTACAGGCCTGAGTCACCGCACCCGGCCCCTCAACATCTCTTCTCAACCACACCACTAGGCACTATTCCCAGGCAGCTTCACTTATTTGTCTCCATTAAAGAGAGACAAATGAAAAACTATCTAACTGTAAAATTCCATGTTTCTGAAAAATAATATCATAGGGAAAAGTGTTTAAAAGTGGAAAAGCAAGATCTAAATATGTATATAAAATATCCCAAACCTGTACAAAGTCTACTTACAGACATTGAAAAGGCTGAAAGAAATACCTCAACATGTTAAAGTGGTTATTTTTTAATGTGATTCTGGTTCCTTTTACTTTCTTTGTGTCTTTCAGTATTTTTACAAGTTTTCTATATGAGCATATATTACTTTTGTAATAAGTGAAAGAAAGTAAATCATATTTCATTAAAAGAAAAAAAAAAGACAAAATAAAGCCAACTGTATTCAGCCAGTTCTAGAAAAACTACGGTCCCATTAACAAGAAATAATTCCATCCTCCAAGGAGCTTAATGACCAACATGTAACAACTAATTGTCAAGCCCTTTGTATTTGATCCAGGCAGCAGCAATGGTTTATGTTA
Organism: Rhinopithecus roxellana; assembly: GCF_007565055.1. Taxonomy (NCBI): domain Eukaryota; kingdom Metazoa; phylum Chordata; class Mammalia; order Primates; family Cercopithecidae; genus Rhinopithecus; species Rhinopithecus roxellana. The sequence goes on from NC_044565.1 coordinate 104,140,722, forward strand.
AACTCTAAGAACAAAATATTTCAGATTAAAAAAAAATGTTTTCTTAGCTAAGACCAGTTCCCAGGAACATTGTAAGAATGTCACAATTTTCCACATATTTGGCCAACATGTGGGAGTCACTGTCAGGAAAACATCACTCAAGCGTTTTGAGGTTTCCCCTAAGTTCTATTTCTCTAAGGTCAGCAAACGGAGAGACTTTCTCTCTTCTCCGACATATAGTCTTCCTTTAAATGAAGCTTCAAGGATGTAAATTAGCATTAAATTCAAAGGTAGCTTATAATACTCAGCTGAAGAAAAAAACTCAGAGCCCAATTAACTCATACTGAGATGGATAATGGAAAGAATTAAGCTTTTCCAATTTATTTTTACAAAATGAATTCATTGCCCAAATGTAATTTGATGTATTTTTTTTGTCTGTTTTCAGCTTGCAAAATATGTTACTAGGGGGAATGTCAGCTATCTCAGTTCAGCACAGGCCAAAATCTTGGTTCTTTTAAAACTTCTTTGAAAGCATTACAATTTAGGCATTTAGAAAAGAAGTGGGCATAAGCCTTCAGCAACATAAAACTGTGCTCCAAAATTCTGACTGAGAAAAGTCAACTCATACTTCTCCTAGGGACACTCCTGTGTACTTACAGCTTTTCCTGGAGCTGGCTCACTTACCGTAAGGTGTCACTTGTGATGGGTACGTTGATTAAATCCAATAAAGAGGTTCCTCCACCCAGTTCCCAAAAGTGAGCGATATCTTTTGGCTGAAAAACAAAAATTTTTGATTTTTTGAATTTTAGGTACTTCTTACATGTCATTAGCACTTGACAGTAATAATTATACATATAAAATACTGTAGTCCTTAATCAACCCTTTCTTGGCAGTCAAAATTTTTTCCTGTATCCCATCCCTCAAAATGCACCAAAGCACCTATTTTAAAGAAAAATGATGAAATATTCAGAATTCTCTATATGTGTAAACAAATGCCCTAATTCTAGTAATACTGTAACAGGAGACATAAACGGTGCGTCGATCCTGTAAATAAAATATGTGGCATACACTTATGCAGATTTTAGATAAAAATTAACCCGTTGAGCAAATTTGGTATTATCTTTTGGAAAACATTTATAATTCTAGATAGAAATAAAACAGGTGAATAGGAAAACATTCCTGTTTAGGAAGACAGAAGCTCGCAGAATGAATTAGACACACGTAAGGCATAAAGAAAAGGGACGAACAAATGGCAGTCCTGGCTGCAGATTGAGACTACTTGAACAAAAGTATAAGCAGATGATTTGTTCCTGATTCCTGTGGAGGAATCTGACAGGCTACCACTGACAATAATACATGGTAGGTGGGGGAACAAGAGATCAAACAATTGCTTCTCTCTCTTTTTTTTTTTTTTTTGCTTCCACTGAATGAGTCTCTTTTTATTTTCTTGGTAATCTCTTCCAGTTAACTACTTCCGTTGTAGGTGATGAAATGGATAAGGCTCCACACTTCAGATGTTGGCACTGCTATGAGCATGGTCTTTCCCTTTATTGCAACTCACAATCAAAACCTTTAATTCTTTTTTATATTCCAGTCCCAGTAGTAGTCTCCACTGTAGAAGTTAATTGATGAGTAGTAGCCTACAACCAGGCTCTAGCTCCTCCAGGAACACTACAGGATGAATTTAACTATGCATTAAACTAAAAGGCATTCTCTCAAATATTTGAGTTTAAATGCATTTTATTTTTAGACAACCTACATGACATGTTTTTCTTAAAAACAATGCCTCCACTCCAAATAAATCACGGTCAAAATAAATGAAGAGCTCAAGATGACATCAGTCCCATTTGTCTTAAGTCCTGGTGTTGTGTGGATGACAAGCAGAAGCCAGTTACGATGACAGGTGATAGATCCAAAGTAATTGCCAGATTTGTTAACATTTTTCCATTTCTAAACCATCCTTAAAGAAAATCATATATGGGGTCACACCATCCTCACGGTAGTCCAATAGAGCAACCATGCCATCTGGATTCATGTTTTCACCAATAAAAAACTGGTAGTTTTTGAAATTAGCAAGGATGTGCTTGATTTGTTCTGCAGCCCCTGTCATAAAAGGTTTTACTCTTTCTGGTCTCTGTTCTTCAAGTTTGCCTTTGATTGATTTCATGTAATCTTTGATGTACTTCTTGTAGGCTTCTTTTGTGACACTTGTTTCCTGCAGGTGATGGTTCCTGACAATATCGACACCAGTGATTACTGTGCTTTTGGTACCTTCGCCCTCTGGGCCTTCAGCGGAGGCATTTCCACCAATGAGCGAGTCATCAATGTTACCTTCTGTCCTACTGACCATCTTCCCCTCCACCTCCAGGCACAGCCCGTCCGAGATCTCCCGGATCTTGTAGATGTCGGAGAACATCTCATCGTGGCTGATGAGGTCCCGGTAGATAATCATGAAGGCGACTGAAGGGAGACGACGGCGGCGCTAGCTTAGCAGGAGCCCGAAACTCGGAGCAAGCGCGATGCAGCCAGAGCGGCGCTCGGGGGGAGGGGGGAGCGGGCGGAAAAGCTGCTTCTCTTTTTTATTTTATTTTTTTGTTTGTTTGTTTTTTGTTTATTTATTTATTTATTTTTATTATACTTTAAGTTCTAGGGTACATGTGCATAACGTGCAGGTTTGTTACATATGTATACTTGTGCCATGTTGGTGTGCTGCACCCATCAACTCGTCAGCACCCATCAATTCATCATTTATATCATGTATAACTCCCCAATGCAATCCCTCCCCCCTCCCCCCTCCCCATGATAGGCCCCAGTGTGTGATGTTCCCCTTCCTGAGTCCAACTGATCTCATTGTTCAGTTCCCACCTATGAGTGAGAACATGCGGTGTTTGGTTTTCTCTTCTTGTGATAGTTTGCTAAGAATGATGGTTTCCAGCTGCATCCATGTCCCTACAAAGGACGCAAACTCATCCTTTTTTATGGCTGCATAGTATCTTTTTTATAGGACCCTCAAAATAATAGGAAACTGACAGGGCTAGGCAGCCAAGAAGTTCAGAAATAAGATCATCTAGGGTTAGGTGCAGTGGTTCACACCTGTAAACCCCAACACTTTGGGAGGCCAAGGCTGGAGGATCACTTGAAGCCAGGAGTTCAAAGTCAGTCTGGCCAACACAGTGAGACTCCATCACTATAAACAATCTTTTGAAATTAGCTGAGTGTGGTGGTGCATGCTTGTAGTGAATTTGTGGGGACAGTTTACTTGGGAGGTTAATGCGGGAGGATTCTTTGAGCCCAGGAGTTTGAGGCTGCCATGAGCTATGATCCTGCCACTGTACTCCAGCCTAGGCAACAAAGTGAGACCTTGTCTCAGAAAGAAAAAGAAAAGAAAAGAAATAGGACCATCTATTCCATAAGACGTTCCTAGATTGTTGGCTAATGGCATTTCCGCTTCTGTCCTGACACTGAAGAACCTTCAGGTCACTGAAATTGTGTGAGGAGCTGACAAAATATTTCTATTTAGGACTCTTAGGGAATTAAATCTGAGAAAGATATGATGCTTCCAGAATGAACATGGAAATATCCCACTTGACAGTACAAAGTTTAGGAAAAAAAATAATCACACAAGTTTTTATGTATCTACTCCCACGAACCTGGAAGAGACAGAATGTCAATAAAATAAGTTTTAGATGAATAAATATTATTTTGGATTTTTCACAAAATTTCATTTTGCAATCTCAACAATTGTTTGGCTGTTCATATCTGAATCATTAATTTTTGTGGGGAAAATAATTATTCACTGGAAAATCTCCCTCAATTCACAATTTGATAAAGGGAAGTTTTTAGAGCTCTTCTCAAAAGTTAAGCTTATGAGAGCTGTCTCAAAGTTTCCAATGAAAAGCATCATTACATTTCTAGGCTTATTACTCGTGTCAAAATTCAAGTGGGTCACAAAAATGAAGTTCTCCTGTACCTCCATATATTAGGTTTTTTTCTTTAAATTTCAGTTTTAATAACCCACTTTCGTTGGTGAATCCTGGAAGCAACGATAGGAAGTTTTATCTCTTTATATACTGTCTACTGATGAGCAAACATTTGGACTAAGTCAGTGTATAGAAATGTGCCTTTGTTAGAGGAGTAGCGGGATGCTCCATTCTATATTGTCCTTCTACACACTTAACTTTATTTAAGAAATGACCTCTTTTCAGGTGACAACTCCAAAAAGATTATATTTAGGAATTCCACCCCCCCACCGCCAACATATATTATAAACCTTCCTTCTATCCTGAAGAGTTTATAATGTTCCTCTAAAGAGACATTAAAACAAGTGAAAATAGGATTATAATCAAGTAGGGCATACGATCTCAACTGGTACCATCAACTTCAAGATGCATTTTTAAATGCTAGTAATTTAGATTTTAAACAGTATATTTTCATAAATATTCCACAGGTCAAACCTATATTTTAGCAGATTTTTGAGAGACAGAAAGTAACTCACAATACTATTCTCATGAACTGTACAATAAAGTTAAAAAGGTATCTTATTACAGCATTTTAAGACATAATACATGAGAAGGCTAAAATCCTTTCACAGTTTGGGTTGGCTTCTATCTGCCACACTGCATTTCAAGTTTAATGGCAGACAGCTATGAAGTGTACAACTGGATATGTTTATTGATTACAGATAAGATGGAAAATGTAAAACAAAGTCAGCAGTATTACTTTCCCATCTATGGGCATAGCAATGTCACTTTAAAAGACACTTACTGTGTTGTACCCTTTTGCTCTTCTTCCATATGTATAGTCCAAAGCTAAGGTTGGTTTTGGTGGCTCGTCTCTGTAAAATAAAGGCAGATAGTATCATCATTGTAGGTGGTATTAGTTTCTTATGCTACCATCTTACCTGATTCATTTTTCCTTCCTCTTAAAAACTTTATTAGTAGAGAAGTTACCTTGTATAATAGCATTGAGATAAATTATATATACAAAAGAAATAAACCTGCAAAACACCATCTTAGTGGATTTTAACGGCGCATGCATAATGTGGTAGCCCCTAAAGGCACTGCTGGGGCACGTAGAGAATGAGTTGAGGCTAGCAGTGTGGATGGCTATGCTGGGCACAAGATCTCCACATCCAGGCCATGCAGGAAGCACTGACACTGTGTTTTTTTTTTTTTTTTTTGAGACAGAGTCTCGCTTTGTCGCCCAGGCTGGAGTGCAGTGGCGTGATCTCGGCTCACTGCAAGCTCCGCCTCCCAGGTGCACGTCATTCTCCTGCTTTTTTTGTATTTTTAGTAGAGACGGGGTTTCACTATGTTAGCTAGGATGCCCTCGATCTCCTGACCTCATGATCCACCCGCCTCGGCCTCCCAAAGTGATACTGGGTTTATATTCAGCCATGATGTGAGGAGCTAGGAATCTAATGACTGTCACATTACAACATCAATGCAAGACTTGGCCAGGCATGGTGGCTAATGCCTGTAACCCTAGCACTTTGGGAGGCCGAGGCAGGTAAATTGCTTGAGTCTACAAGTTCAAGACTAGCCTGGGCAACATGGCAAAACTCTGTCTCTACAAAAAAGGGTAGTACATGCCTGTAGTCCCAACTACTCAGGAGGCTGAGGTGAGAGAATCACTTGAGCCTGGGAAGTTGAGGCTGCAATAAGCCAAGATCGTGCCACTGCACTCCAGCCTGGGTGACAGAGAGAGACCCTGTCTCAAAAAAACAAAAACAATGCAAGACTTTAATGCAGTTCTCTAGCAGTTCTTTATCTTAAATCACAGCTCAAATATAGGCATCATTTAGATAGTGATAGTTAATAAATTATATCAACAAGTCCTTAAAATCAGTAATGATTAGGAAAATATTAAAACAATTTGTTGAATTATTTATACTATAGCTTATATTGCTGGTAAGCAGTTTTATGGTATATATATATTTAACTTTTTATTATGGTCAAGAACACATAAAATAAAATTTATCTTACCTATTTTTAAGTGTACAATTCAGTAGTATTAAATATATTGACACTGTTATATAACCAATATTGAGAACTTTTCCATCTCACAAAACTGAAACTCCGTACCTATTAATCAACTTCTCGTTTTCCCTTCCCCCAGTTCTTGGTAACCACCATTCTTTTTGTTTCTATGAGTTTGATTATTCTAGATATATAAGTGGAATCATACTATATATATATACACACACACACACGTATTTTTGTTTTGTTTTGTTTTTTTCGCAGTAGCACGATCTTGGCTCACTGCAACCTCCCCCTTCCAGGTTCAAGTGATTCCCGTGCCTCAGCCTCTCAAGGGGCTGGGATTACAGGGGCCCACCACCACGCTTGCCTAGTTTTTTTATTTTTAGCAGAGATGAGGTTTCGCTATGTTGGTCAGGCTGATCTCAAACTCCTGACCTCAAGTGATCTGCCCGCCTTGGCCTCTCAGAGTGCTGGGATTACAGGTGTGAGCCACCACACCCAGCCCAATATTTGTTTTTTCTGTTTCTGGCTTATTTCACTTAGCATAATGCCCTCTAGCTTCATCCAAGTTGTAGCATGTGACAGAATTTCCTTCCTTTTTAAGGCCAAATTATATTGGTACATATCTTTATTTTACTTTCTTATTTTATTTTATTGAGACAGGGTCTCACTCTGTCATGCAGGCTAGAATGCAGTGGCATGATCACAGCTCACTGCAGCCTCAACCTCTCGGGCTCAAGTAATCCTACCACCTCAGCTTCCTGAGTAGCTGGGAATACAGGTGTGCACCACCACGCCCAGCTAATTTTTGCATCTTTCGGTACAGACGACTTCTCACTATGTTGGCCAGGCTGGTCTTGAACTCCTGAGTTCAAGCGATCCGCCTGCCTTGCCCTCCCAAAGTGCTAGGATTACAGGCATGAGCCACTGTGCCTGACCCCATATCTATCCTCAGATTGGAGAAGAAAGAGAAATGATTTTTAAATTTGTGACTTATATAATTATGTTTATTAAATATTTTGAATATCACCCCTGCATATATCTTTTGAATACATTATATAGAGAGTAATGTTTGGTTATATTTCCTGAAAGATAGAAATTTTATCAAGCAAAATGCTACTTTTAAGACAAAATTTAGAAGATCTGATATTTAACCTATAGTTTAGAAAATTAACTTTTTCCTAAGTAGACTATTGAGGAATTGAAATTAATACTTTTCAGGGCTGAGCATGGTGGCTCACACCTGTAATCCCAGTACTTTGGGAGGCCGAGGCAGGCGGATCACCTGAGGTTGTGAGTTCAAGACCAGCCTGACCAACACGGATAAACCCTGTCTCTACTAAAAATACAAAATTAGCTGGGCGTGGTGGCACATGCCTGTAATCCCAGGTACTCGAGAGGCTGAGGCAGGAAAATCGCTTGAACCCAGGAGGCGTACGTTGCGGTGAGCCGAGATGGCACCGTTGCACTCCAGCCTGGGAAACAAGAGCGAAACTCTGTCTCAAAAAAAAAGAAAGAAAGAAATTAATACTTTTCAACTTAATGTACTATTTTGTAGTGTTTTATCCTAAGCTGGTGTTGTATGAGATGATCTGTTTATGACAGGAAACATCTAAATGTGGTCTAAAAAGACCCATGACTCCTGGAGATAGAAAAGATAAAACAAGTGTTACTGTTGATAGTTCCTCTGAGAAACAATATTGTTGGTGAAAGGAATTACACCAAAGCAGGAATTTATTATTTGTATCCTTTAATAATATTTTTCAAATGAGTGATGTTTCTTTAATGTGATCTTAACACCAAATTCCATCTCTTTTGATGATTTTTGGAGAAGTTATAAGATATATGTATTCAAATGAAGGGAACAGAGAAATATCTTCCAAAAGTGATTGAAGGCTTTCCACATCAGCTTCCTGCAACATCTACCAATCATAATCCTAAATCTTAATCTGACGGCCTGCTTCTACAGTATACGTTAGCAAATATATAAAAGAAATGATAAAATATCCAGTTTGAGGACCAACACTGTGCTTCAAAAATGTACCCCTGAGCAACTAAAGCTTACAATGAATGTTCAAATAACTGTAGATTAGGTAGAATAAAAATAATTTAAATACCAGAGTAGCATAGCCAAAAAGAGGGTAAATACTATTATAGGCTGGGTCATTACAGTAACATTTCTCCCTCAAATAGGGAAATCCAGTATTAGTCTCAAATAATTTTTGGCTTATTGTTAGTTTTATCTTTAAAGGCGCTCTTAAAGGTTATACTAAGGATTTGCTAAGAATTAAATATTTTGTTTGGGTCTTAAAATCGTTCCCCTTCCTTATGTCTTTTAGATCTAACTTGCCCTGTACAACTAGAATAAGCATAACCGTAGTTTAGAGGTTAACATGACACTTACCTATCAAGACACCTTAGAATAACAGTAGTCTTTCCCTGGAAATTAAAAAAGAAGGAATACTGTGTTAATGTCATTCATATGTAAAAATTGTATTATTGTTCATAATTGTGACCCAAAATAGATTTTTAATCAATTGAATGATAAATTACCTGGAAACTAAAAACTAGAAACTTTCGGAATTGTTCTGAAGTTTGATAAGTGGAAAAGTTAACTGTCAACTTTCTATCACAGTGTAACTACACTGCTATTATTATAATTATAAAGTCCCACAGATGACAAATACTAGCAAATCATACCTCACTTAAGTGGTCAACTTGGCAGCTGTCTTAAATTTTTTCTCTACTCATCAATGTTAATTACTGGTTAAGCTGATGTTTAGTGTCTTTCAAAATGTTTTAATTCCAATTGTTGAAGTGGAAATAAAGAAAAAGGTAACATACAAATAAAGGACACATTGTAAATATGTTCAAAGTAAGCAATTCAGATACTGCATTAGAGTAATTTAAGTCCAGAGGATGTACTTATTCCAAGTTTCTGTTTATTTTTATTTTATTTTTGAGACAGAGTCTCACTCTGTTGCCGAGGCTGGAGTGCAGTGGCATGATCTTGGCTCACTGCAACCTCTGCCTCTTGGGCTCAAGTGATTCTCGTGCCTCACCCTCTCAAGTAGCTGGGATTACAGGTACATGCCACCATGCCTGGGTAATTTTTGTATTTTTAGTAGAGACAGGGTTTTGCCATGGTGGCCAGGCTGGTCTTGAACTCCTGGCCTCATCTGATCTGCCCACCTCAGCCTCCCAAAGTGCTGGGATTACAGGCGTGAGCAACCACGCCCGGTCCCAAGTTTCCTTTTAGGAGTAAGGAAATACAGGTTTTGGCCTAATTCCTACCACTAGTCATGCAACTTAACTTCACAGCTTAGCCAGGGACTAGCTCAGTGGTTTATATCATTTTTTAAAAACAGTAACCCCCCCCCCCTTTTTTTTAAACAAAATACCCCTTGCAAGGAAATAGATAAAAGAGAAACAGCAGGGAAAGCTCCACTGGAGGTGGAGCTCTAAAGAAAATAATTTGGAAAACTCTGGATTGCCAAAAACACAGAACACTTATTATATGTGTTTTTGTTTTTACTAAAAACCCATAGTTTTTGACAAAAAAGATAATTACTCCACATTATATCTGGAATATGATCAAATTGAATAAATTTTTTGTAATGAGATATATTAAAAAATAACTGGAATTGTACAATATAAAAATGTATATTATTGAAGGATATTTATTGGCTAGTGTTACATCAAACTGAAAAACTAAAAAGAACCTACATGTGCCCAGTTAGGGGACTGGCTAAATTAATTATGGTAATACATATAATAGAATAATATACGGCTATTAGGAATAACAATGTAGAAATATACTTACTGACATAGTAAGACATTCATAATAGATCAGCATGACTCTGTTTTCAATTAAAAAATACTTTTTCTGCTTCCTTAAAGTACACACACACACACACACACAGAGAGAAAGAAACACACAAAGAAATGTAGAGGGACATCACTATGGTAATAATGATTATTTCTAGCTGATGGATTTGCAGATAATTAATGTTTTTAAGAAAATCAGGATTTTCTGCCAGGCGTGGTGGCTCACGCCTGTAATCCCAACACTTTGGAAGGCCAAGATGGGTGGATCACGAGGTCAGGAGATCCTGGCTAACATGGTGAAACCCATCTCTACTGAAAATACAAAAAAATTAGCCGGGCATGATGGCTGGCACCTGTAGTCCCAGCTACTCTGGAGGCTGAGGCAGGAGAATGGTGTGAACCCGGGAGGCGGAGCTTGCAGTGAGCTGAGATCATGCCACTGCACTCGAGTCTGGGCAACAGAGCGAGACTCTATCTCAAAACCAAAAAAAAAAGAAGAAAATCAGGATTTTCTAATTTTCCTACACTTAACTTGTATCATATGTAGTATGCTGTAAAAGTTTTAAATTAATAAGGGCTACATTACCTAAAAAGTAATGTACTCTACAAGAAAGTAGAATAAGAATTGGAAGGAATTTTAAATAATATCTAGCCAATTTCCTCAAATTGATTTAAATCACTCCTCCTTCTTCTTCTTTTTTTCTTTTTTTGAGACAGAGTCTCCCTCTGTTGTTTAGGCTGGAGGGCAGTGGCGCCATCTCAGCTTACTGCAACCTCCCCCTCTGGGTTCAAGTGTCTTAGCCTCTGGAGTAGTTGGGATTACCAGTACGCACCACCACGTGCAGCTAATTTTTGTATTTTTAGCAGAGATGGGGTTTCACTATGTTGGCCAGGCTGGTCTTGAACACCTTGGCCTCCCAAGGTGCTGGGATTATAGGCTTGAGCCACCATGCCTGGCCTTAAATCACTTTTATTATAATTTCATATAAATGTATAGTACTATATGGTAACAATTCCAAATTAACATAAACTAATCTGGGAACTGAAATTAAGTTTAAGATTACCATCAAAATTACAACCCAAGATTTAAAAATTCATTAGTATACTTGTAGTCCCCTGAGAATGTTGCCATAGTCTTGTAGGTTTCCTAATTCAAGAAACATTGACCTAGTACGAGTTCGTTTAGAGACCATCAAAATGAATCCCATCTTCCCTCCCATTGCCTCAATCACCCCAGATGTCCAGCCCTCTCCTCTGACCCATTATCCCTGGAACTCTGAATTTCCTAACTCTCTACACATCCCTTAATCTTGCCCAATAATCCCCTTCTGTCCTCCCTTCCTCTAAAATCCTTCCACTCTATGATTTCAACTCCATGACTGGCAAACTCCCCGATATCTCAGCCTTTTCAGAATATTCTCTCCACCTGTTGGCCTTAACTAAAATATGACTTACCTTGGACCCCTTCTTCTGCAGCCTTGTTAAATGAGGCTATTTATTCTCACTACCTTACATACTTTAGGGTCCTCCTTGTTCCCCAGCGCCACCTACAAACAACTACTCTACCTCCCTCCTCTTGCAAAAACCTCAGAGGCTCATATCAGTTTACCACCAGGGTTGCTGTCATCTCTTTTGACTCATAATCTCCCTTGCCTTCTCAGCTACTGTCATGAATCTTCTTCACACCCACATGGGTCTTGGCAATCCACCTGACATCCAGACCTCTCAGTGCATTTGCCTCCCAATGGAGGCCTTTTCCCTCACTCTATTTCTGCCACGGTCACTTCCAAGGTTGTATCTTGAAGCTTTCCAGTTTCACTGGAAACTGCACTGCTTCCAAAATCACACATACAAACAACACATTCTCTAACCACTACTTCAGGAATCCCCACAGTAATAATTCCTTGGCCTTAGTGAAAGGTCTCAAATGTCCATTGATACCCCTCTTCCCCCAACCAACAGTCGCTCCTACTCCATCAGCCTCTTCCTACCTTCGCTTTTCTCCTTTTCCATCTCAGAGTCCACAGTTTATCATCACAATCATCTCTGGTAAATATCATCCATGCCCTGAGCTCCCTCACTTTGCATTGCACCCAGCCAGCAAAGACAGTCCCAGGTAATCACCTTCCTCCTCCATGCCTGCACCCATGCAAGTGAGTGATGGTGGAAAAAATCCATGTACACTGGGCAAATTAGTATCAAACTAACACCCATCATGAAAATGGCAGTCAACAATGACTGGCAATGCTATTACATTCCTCTAGTATGATCTCTCTCCCATTTGTTGGAATATCTGTTTCATACATTTTTCTTGATCATCTTAGAATACTCCACATTCTTCAACTGAATTACTTCTCTTTCCTTACTTCTCGCCCTTCAAGCTTTAGCCATCACTCTCTTCAGGAGGATTTCCTAGTCTCCCAACTTTCTGGGGTGAGTAAAGTGCCCTCTCTTTTTCCACCATAGCATTTGTCTCATGGTATTGTCATTGTTGGTGTACAAGTCCTGATACACAAGTTCCTTCCCAGTAGAGAATGCCTTTCATTCCTGTTTCCACAGTGTCTAGCAGGATGCTTAGAAATAAAAGATGTTCGTTCATTGTCAACCGATTGGATGAACAGCTGGTTGGAAGGAGAAAAGATAAGGCAGCAGGACAGCTGGCTTCTTTGGTAAATGGTGATTACTATTAATTGAACAACAGAAGCATTGATTGCTTCTCTTTATCTTCCAAAATAATGTTCTCCATGAAGCAGAATCAGATACTTTTTTCTTTCTTTTTTGAAACAAGGTCTCCCTCTGTTGCCCAGGCTAGAGTGCAGTGGCAGAATCACAGTGGCACACTGCAGCCTTCACCTCCTGGGCTCAAGTGATCCTCTTGCCTCAGCCTTCCGAGTAGCTGGGACTACATACAGGTGAGCGCCACCGCACCTGGCTAATTTTTTTATTTTTATATTTGTAGACACTGGGTTTTGCCATGTTGCCCAGGTTGGTCTCGAACTCCTGGGCTCAAGCAATCCATCTGCCTCAACCTCCCAAAAGTCCTGGGATTACAAGCATTAGCTACCGCACTCAGCAGAATCACATACTTTTTAAAGAACAATATCCTCAAAAGTTTTAGATATCTTAAGGGAGTTCCTAAATCATCAGACACAAAATTACTTTTGTTACTAAAAATGAAAAACAGCTTGTATATGCCGCATATTGCCATCAAGAAAAAGGGGTGGTTTCACAAGTAACAAAAAAACAAACAAAACAAGACAAAAACCGGGTATCATGACTACAAAGGAGTTAAAAATAATTGTTACAGAGAGCGCTAAGAGGATACTAGTATATTTTGTACGTGAGCATTTGTATGCTGGAGTCAGTAATCAGTACCATTAGTATAAGCCATTCTGTCTAATATTCTGTGTACAGAATGTTTGCTGTAATAGAAATTTATTTGTACCATAAGACTAGTACTAGTTATTTACTCATTTAAATCCATGTATGTACCTACATGGCAGAGTAAGATAAAATGTAGGAAACTGTTAAGTACTACGCCTAATATGAAAATCACATGCATCATAATAGTAAACTCATGGAATAACACGTAGCTGGGCACGGTGGCTCATGCCTGTAATCCCAGCACTCTGGGAGGCTGAGATGGGCGGATTGCTTGAGTCCAGGAGTTCGTGATCAGCCTGGGCAACGTAGTGAAACCCCATCTCTATTAAAAATATGAAAAATTAGCTGGGCATGGTGGCGCATGCCTGTAATCCCAGCTGCTTGAGGGAAAATCACCTGAGCCAGGGAAGTCAAAGCTGCAGTGCACCGAGATCGCGCCACTGAACTCCAGCCTGGGCAACCAGAGCAAGACCCTGTCTCAAAAAAAAGAAATAACATGCGTTATATACTATATACTTATATAGTTGGATTAAAATTTTAAAATAGAAATGCTCTATGATAATTTTATTTTAAAGAATTAAGTTTGAATTTTAAAAAGTGGGCCAATATGAAAACTCTGGAAAATAAAGAAATTAAAAACAAAATAAAAACATTAAGTGATTAAAATTTTACTATCCATATTTCTAATTTTTATTAGAATTTTTTATTTACATATTTGTATAATTGGGATCATATCATGTATGACATTTATGTCCTGCTTTTTCAATTCAGATTATATTCTTATATCACTAAAACCTTCTTCATGGTTGTGTAAGTATTTCTCCCAATAAATGTGATCTTAATGTCGTATATAAAACCCCCCAATGAAGGGTGTCCAGTTGTGCGGGGAGGGCCTTCTGGGACTCATCTGGAGACAAGATGGGTGCTCAAGCTACCTGGACACTGACGTTGCCCAGTGAACATGTAACCTTGCTGATGCAGAGTTTAGTTTCTGAAAGCTTCGTATTTGTCAATGCACTTAAGTGGAAGCATGCAGCACAGAAAATGAACAGGAATTTGAAACCCACACAGAAATGAGCTAGGGCACTACATGAATTTCAGCATCTTGCATCTGGCAAGTCTTGACCGTTTTCTGTCACCAGCCATTTTGCCTTTCTGGCAGGAACTTTGTGGGCCAGGCAAAGTCGCATGAAGATATGATGCATACGTTCCTGCTCTGTGTGGCCACTTCCAATCCCTTCTGTATGCTTGGTGAAGGAAAACAGAGACTTATAGCAAGTGGGGAGGGTCTCTTCCTACCAATCAGAGGCCCAATGGAAATGCTGCCATATTTTCCCCATATTTTTCAAAATAATTAATAACCCTGTAACAAATATCATTGACACAGTTCAATTATTCCTTTAATGAGATTTCTAAAAGTAAAGTAACAATCTAAAATATAAAATTATTAAGATACTGACTTACTGATTTAGAGACTGACTTAGATATTTAAATGAATCCTAGATTTTATACTCAATTATGGTAGAAGATCTGAATATTTTCAAATCATGAAATAAAAAATAGTTTAAATATATTTTTCTAAAATTTTGTTTACTATTACAGTTTTTCCTAGATTAATAACAAGCACTTTCTAATTCATGCTAAACCAGATTGGTCATCTGGTTAAAGTGTTGAAGTATCTACATTTTAATCGAAGTATTAAAAGATGTTTTACCAATGGTTGTTAAATCATCACAATAATTGAAAAAAAGAAAGCATTACCCCATTTTTACTGCCAATGAAGAAAACAGATTTTTCTCCAATTTCAGCTCCATCACCTTCACTTCCATTAGTTCCTCTTTTTTCCACTTCAGCTTTTGCAATTTCCCAGAGAGTTTCACTACATGAGAGGCAGAAAAAACAAAATTGAGGGAAAAAGAATTCTTTCAAATATTTATTTCAAGCTCAGAGAAATTTTATTTCAGTATAATTTATGAAACAAATGAACATTATTTTCTGAGGAACAATAATCTGGTAAAACATCTGAGGATTAGTCATTCTATGATTTTGTTTTTCTTTTGATGCTTTGAACTAGTTCTTTGAAAAATGCTGAAATTGATAAGCAGAGCCTTTATCGCCAGGATTTGAGGCTGTCTTATTTGGGGCTTCCCCTAAGGTTCATAGCTGTGTGTGTTAGCTTCTCAGACACACATGGAAGTACAATGACTTTTGGGAACGTTCAACTTGAAAACCACAAACATTTAGGTCACCTAGGCAGGTGGGAAAAGTACAAAACCAGTGTATCAAATAATCTTTCCTCTCTGAAACATTTCTTTTTTGTTTTTTAAATTATGTTTTGGGGTAAAAAATCTTTTTTTTTTTTTAATATAAAAGTATATGGGAGGCTGAGGCAGGAGGATCACTTGAGATCAGCCCAGGCAATATAGGGAGACCCCATCTCTACAAATAATAATAATAATAATAATAATAATAATAAATTAGCATGGGGGACGGATAGCATTAGGATAAATACCTAATGTAAATGATGAATTAATGGGTGCAGCAAACCAACATGGCACATGTATACATATGTAACAAACCTGCACATTGTGCACATGTACCGTAGAACTTAAAGTATAAAAAAAGAAAAGAAAAGAAAACAAACAAAAAAAAATTGACTGAGGCTGGGAGCGGTGGTTCACACCTGTAATCCCAGCACTTTAGGAGGCCACGGTGGTTGGATCACTTGAGGTCAGGAGTTCAAGACCAGCCTGGCCAACATGGTAAAACCCCATCTCTACTAAAAATACAAAAAAAAAAAAAAAAAAAAAAAAAAAAATTAGCCAGGTATGGTGGTAGGTGTCTGTAATTCCAGCTACTCAGGAGGCTGAGGCATGAGAATCACTTGAACCCGGGAGGTGGATGTTGTAGTGAGCCAAGATCGTGCCACTGCACTCCAGCCTGGGCAACAGAGCAAGACTCTGTCTCAAAAAAAAAAAAAAAAGAAAGAAATTAGCTGGGTGTGGTGACATGCACTCGTGGTCCCAGCTACTAGGGACGCTGAGGCAGGAGGACTGCCTGAGACCCGGAGGTTGAGGCTGCAGCGAGCATGATCACATCACTGCACTCCAGCCTGGGTGACACAGCAAGACTTTGTCTCAAAAAAAAAAAAAAAAGTATAAAGGAAAAAAAAAACCCTAAAACCACAAACATTTTGAAAACCATCCTTTCATGCATTTCTTTACACAGATATATAACTTTACACAATAAAATCATATATATATGAATTAAAGCCTAAGTGAAAATGGAATATTAAACTAAAAACTAACCATGGGCAAGACCTGATGGGTCCTAGCCTGATTCTGCTACTTCCTATGTATGTGAACTTGGGAAAATTACCTAACCTCTTTAAGTCCTTCATTCCTTTATTAATTAAACAAATATTTATTGAGAACCTAATATACGCAATCCTCTGTACTATTCCCCAGGCTCAATGGTTTCTCTATCGCTAAAATGCCAATAAAAAAGAATGCCAGTTTTATAGGATTGTCATAATTGTTAAAATATGTATTTAGTTTAGGGCATGGCCTATACAATTACAAAAATTATTGAGGGCTTGTAATTACTACTATTCAAGAACCAGGAACAAAGAAAAAGGGTCAAAACAGGAGTCCTTAAATGTTTGCACTAAAATTCATGCATTTATTTCACAGGTGAGCCTTCAGAACTCAGTTTGGGCCTGTTTGCTCTTCATTTACATAACATTCTTTCAAAACGTGAGGATCTGTTTTCCAAATACCCAGCAGAGAGGAGAGACCGAGGCGCTGCAGTCAGCCATGTCACCTGCGGAAATCCTAAGTATAACCATAGCTTTATAACTGTAACCAATTATCCCGTGATGGAAAGCTGACAATTTCCCACACTATCCCAAGGAGAGAAAAAGATTTATCCTGCTCTGTGATGCACTCCCTGACCCCTCTCCCCGACGTGCTTATAAATTGCTGAGAGAAGGTTTAGGAATATCTTGAGAATGGGTAATTAAAATTAATATCATAGAATTGAAGAGCTAGAATATAATTTACAAACCCTCTCCCGTTTCCCCCCTTCAATGTGATGTTACATTTTCCACAATGCCTTCCAAATTTCTCCTTGCTTATTACTGCGAATCCCCGCAACAGGAGGGGAGGCCCCTGGGGAGAGGAGGCTTTGCGGTCTAGCTCATCGCCGAAAGCCCTGCTCCGGAAGCAGTCTCTGGCCTGCAAGAAACTTTTATTCAATCATTCAATGGGTGGAGTTGCTGATCTTTCCAAATCTCTTACTTTTCTACCTAGGGAGCTTTCTTTCCTGTTTGCAGCAGAATCTTTATGCTCAAGGCTGGTTCCTAGATCCCCGACCATGCAAACCCGGGAGGCCACCCCCTCAGTCTTCCAACAGCTGGTCCCGCCTGGGCTTCCTCTCGCCAGGAATACTCTCAGCAGCCTTTGCCTCGCAAGCCGAGTTCAGGGAATACCTGGACATCGCGGCCGGGCTGCCGCAAACGTCACGGGCTCGGAGTAGGGCCCAGCCACGAATCGGGATGCGAGCTCCGCAAGGAGTCTGTGAGTGAGGCCTTCTGGGTTGCCATGGGAGCTACGTCGCGGCCGCGGTTGCGTTGGGGGAGAGGGGCATCATGGGAAATGTAGTTCTCAGGAGTCTTGTTCCGTCTCATTCTCAGCCTCAAGCCTTAGGATTGCTTTTAGATCCCAAGTTAGTAAGCCCTTGTTACCTCCTAGATCGAGATGATAAGGGGTTACAAACCTGGGATCTAAAAGCAATTATTTCTGGGCTGGAAGTGTTCTTTTATTTAAAAATTTTTTTTACTGAGTATCAACTATATGCCAGGGGTTTTTGCTCTCTCTCATCTTTCACTTTTTTCTTCCCAATCGCCATGCTTTAGGAATAGAGGAGTAACAATCTCTTGAACTGTTTTCTAGTAATTTACTAGAAGCAAGGAACATTCGGACTTTAAAATTTAAAATAAGACATGTAATTTTAATATTTTCCAACTTTCTAGATGCTTAGTTGTTTCAAGTTTTATTCAATAGCACATTGTGTATTTATTAAAAATTAATGAAGCAAGTGCATCTCCTACATACTTCGTTTACTTTATGAATGTAGATTATTTTCTTTTGGAACTTTGTGGTCTCTTTATAGATCTCCAGGAGTGTCCAGATAAATAACGAACACTGAAATAAGTAACAATCACTGAATATGCAAGGCTGTATGCTACACAGAATAAGGAATAAAGAGATGAGTAAGAAAAGATCGCTATCTTTAAGAAAGACATACTCTGCTAATTATAAGCACCCAAGGAGGTGAGTGATCTAAGCTATTGTATAGAGGTACAAAAATTGCATGAGGGCAAGTGACTAATTATGCCTGAAGGAGATGGTGAAACATTTATGGCACTGATAGTATTTGGTCTGTGTTGAATGCTGAGTAGACCTAGGCTTTCTAGCCTAAGACGCCCTGAATATTTGAAGGGGATACCCTCCCTCCAATCCTCTGCTATTTGGCTTGATTTCTATGGTGTGGTGTTCAAGGATATGGGCTTTGGAGTGAGATGGACCTAGGTTCAAGTCCCGACTCGGCCACGCTGGCTAAGTTGCCACATTGCCACATCGGGTAAATCACTGGATTTCTGATCCTGTAAAGTGGGAAAGATTGTGAATCTTAAATGAGATAAATATAGGTAAAACATAACTTATGTGTGTATCTGACACATTATAACTGCTTAATGCTTGTTATTATTGTGTGATAAGCTGCTGGTCAGTAACTTTGAACAAAGAAACACAAGGAACACATTCCTGGAAACCAGGCTGATGGTTGATAAAAGGGTGTTTATTTCAGATAAAGTCATTAGGAACAAAATCCTCCCAACATCTAGGTATATTTTGGAGATATAAAGAACACTAAGTTGCACATAGGAAGGGAATTAATGGGAGTAGAGCTCACCGAAGAAAGGATGATTTTTTCAAAGGAGGCTTATACATCTGTCATTGAATCAGCAGCTATAGCCTGGTGCTAAGCCAGCCTTTAAGCTCACAAACTGATATGGGACAGATTGTAATGAATTGTAATGATTTGGGTTCTAGAACTTCAGAATACTTTTGCATGCTAGTTAGGAAACCCTGTTGATATTGATAGCAATAACGACAGCTAACATTTTTGCCAAGTGCTTGCTATGTACTGGGCACAGTACTCAGTACTAGCACTTCAAAAGTACACTTGTTTGAGTAACTGGGAGAGGTGTTTGAAGGAGGGAGCTTGGTAACAAGGAAAGTGCAGGTGATCTGGCTGGGCCCTGATCAGCAGCACTGATTCAGGGTTGATTCAGTTGGTCTGACTGAGCAGGTGAGTTCCCCTTTCTTCCCTCATTCTTCTTGAGGCCTTCATACTTGGGCAAAGAAAGTGACCTTCCTGGGTAGATGAAGATTGTTCTTAAGGTAAGAATGGAAGGAGAAGGAGACAATCTTTCTGGATGGAATGAGCAACAGTGCAGAAGGGTAAAGGCATGTGCAGGATGTATCTCGGAAACTGAATAGTTTGGGGTGAGATCATATAAAGTGCCTGGTGGAGCTACAGTGGAAGAGCAAACTGGGCAGGTGGATGGGGCTACTGTGAAGGATACTATAGTCTAAACTTTACTGTGTTGGTTATGAGAAACCAAATAGGGTTTAAAAATAGGAGTGTGCCATGATTAGACATGAGTTTCATGAGATAATTTTTTGCAGCTGCGTGAAAGATGCTTTGCCATCTAAAGACCATGTGGAAGCTATTAACAATAGCTAGGAAAGTGACAGGCAGAGTTGGAAATTTTTCCTCTTGTTTTCAAAGTTATGTAAGCTAATTGTAGGGGAAAAAAGGTATGCACAGAAAATTAAGAGGATAAAATAAGTATAAGCCAGAAGTAATCATTGTTAGGTATTTTGGAAATACATTTGATATGTTTCATTCTAATCTTTTTCCTTACAAAGTTGAGATTAATTGTAAAGTTAATTAACATCCTGATTTTAACATGTATTTCCCCATATCAAATTTTAAAAATGCACCATATCAAATTTTAAAAATGCATCATAAACATAACTTTGATGGTTGTAGAATATTTCACTACATAGATTTTTCATAATTTACTCAAGCATTCTCCTAATGATGAGTACGTTTGGGGTGGTTCAGAGTAAACACCTAACATGAACTGGGTTAATCACAGTCCTTCCCTGAAATTTTTCAAACTAGAATTGGGAAAAGCAAATCACTCTACCTCTAGAGGAAATTAGCATATTTTGTGCTAAATGAATTATTTTGTAGTTAGTGAGCACACAGCAGCAGATACACATCAATATGAAGAGAAAGTGCTGGCATATGTCTCATGGTTCTAGTTGTCCCTAAGGCTTACCTGTGTCCTCACCTTTCTTATGGCTTGGTTGTTCAGCTTACTCTTTGATTATATGAGACATCCTAATATCCTTGTAATACAACTTCTCATTTTTGTCTAAGCCGGTTCAAGTTGAATTTTGGAATTTACAGCAAAAAGAGTTCTATCTAATACAATTACTAGGCAGTAGAGAGTAAGACGTTGGTAAGAGGGAGAAAAGTCAATGTTTCTTTCTTGATTGATGAACTGGTGATCCTCTTAACCAATTTTGAGGGGCACAGAGCAGGAGAAGCAGGTTTAGAGGACATGGTGAGTTTGAGATATCACCCAGCAGACAGTTGGACCATTTGGGGTCTGCTGGACTTGGCAGTTAAGTGGTCAGTGACAACCTCATGTGAAGAAGTTTCGGTAGAATAGTCAGAACATGAAAGCAGTGTTGATGATACCCTATCCCTGAGGGGAACATCTTATAATCTGTACATGATCCAAAACCTAAGAACTCTCCACAAGCTTTTCTAAGGTTACACTTTCTGTTAACTTTTCTCTCATAAAAGGCAACTCTTATTGGAGTTTGATAGCATTTTCCAGAAACTCAAGAAGTTAGTAACATCTAAGCCATTTCCTCTGGTATTACCCAATATTCAGTTCCTAGGAACTCCTGGGAATTCATTAGAGCCACATAGTGAGAGAGGGAATTAGCCTTCTCTTGCCACTGCCACTGTTAAAGAAGAGTAATTCGATTTTCATAAAACCACAATATAACCTAGCAGCACGTTCAGAAAGAGATGCCCTTCCCCTCCCACCTCCACCCTGTTTATTAGAAAATGATGTTGGCAGGCCGGGCACAGTGGCTCATGCCTGTAATCCCAGCACTTTGGGAGGCCAAGGTGGACAGATCATCTGAAGTCAGGAGACTAGCTTGACCAACATGGTGAAACCCCGTCTCTACTAAAAATACAAAAAATTAGCAGGGCAAGGTGGCGGGAGCCTATAGTCCCAGCTACTTAGGAGGCTGAGGCAGGAGAATGGCATGAACCCGGGAGGTGGAGCTTACAGTGAGCCGAGATGGCACCACTGCACTCCACCCCGGGTGACAGAGAAAGATTCTGTCTCAAAAAAAAAAAAAAAAAAAAAAAAAAAAAAAAATTAGCTGGGCGTGGTGGCAGGCGCCTGTAATCTCAGATACTCCTGTGCTTTGCCAACATCATTTTCTTTTTTTTTTTTTGACCAGATCCTGATCTCGTGATCCACCCGCCTCGGCCTCCCAAAGTGCTGGGATTACAGGTGTGAGCCACCATGCCCGGCCATCCCTTTCTTCTTTTAGGGAAAAGAGATTGGGGGGAAATGTGAGAGGAGATGTCATTTCTGCATAAATCAGGTGGGCAGCAGGGAAACTGCTCTGTCCACTTCTTCCTGCTTGTCACTTCTCTTCCTCAATTTTCAAATTACTGGAGCCTCCCCTCCCTAGAAATCAGCTGCTCGGGGCGGGGGAGTGGGTGGGGGAAATATGTTGTTGGCATCCCACCAACAGGTAAAGCCTTTTTCTAGAGAAATATGGTTATCCATGGTGGTTACTTCTTCAGGATCATGCTTCAGGTACAATTAAGGGTTAAATGTATTGTTTTAGGAACTTGACCACTGTGTATTTTTTTTTAATTGGCAGGTAGACGTAAGCACATGTATTTCTTTTAATGAAAAAAAATCCAAACAGCAAACTATTAAACACATTTTTGAAATAAAGGGTCTTTATAAGTTGTGACTAACTTCTCTTGTAAATTGAGAGTCAAATTCATTTCTAAGCTATGATAGTATTTGATTTTAAGGGCACACACACACACACACACACACACACACACAATCCAGAACATTTAAAACAAATTTTTGGAACACAATCCATTAAACTCACCTATATGAAATATGAAATCATGGGAGAACCAATATTTCTATCTATTTACCTATTTACATATTGTGTGTCAATATGCACACATATGGATTAAAATTACAATTCGCCAAAACAGCTTTCTTTTATATGGATAAAACACAGTAACACTGAAGACAAAGCACGAATGCAAGAGAAGGAGGCAATAACTACCATTTTCACTAGTACTACACCTCAGCTTTGACAATGAAAACATTAGGTATTTCTTGAAGATTATTCAAAAGGTAATGCTCAAAATGGGTTTTGTAAATCATTTATTATGATTGAAAGGGAAGAAAATGATAGGAGACAAATATTACAATTAAACGTGTAACATTATTCTCTGTAACCAATCATAATAACATACTTTGAATTTTTGAATGGCTATATAATTTCCCAGAAAATAAAATTTTCACATCATCAGTTACAGAAAATTGATTTCCTTCCATCAAAATATTTTATCTCTGCTCTATCAAAAATAAATGCCTAGTCTAAAGTACTACACAGTTTAAGCTAAGCCTTCACTACTTGTTTAAATTAGAAGATTGTGGGGAGGGGCTTACCAAATGATGAATAAACTACTGCATGAGAATAAAGCCCTCACACATAAGTAACAGCTCTGTCAAGCCTCTAGCTCACCAACGAATTATGAGATGGCTGTCTGGGAACTTAGAAACTCTATTGTATCCCAGCCAAAAGGTTTCTGAGAATCATCATAAATTGGTTACCAGTTTATTCTCAAAAACAAATGTGCTTATTCAATGGGCAACTGTGGCTCAAAAGATGTACAGGAAACAGTCAATGGAAATCTATTTTGATGGGGTTTAAAAAATATTTTTTGTCATTATCAATAAAGTACAATATTTTTTGAGCAATGTACTTCTTAGCTCTGTCCTTTCTAAGGATGCTAATACAGTATGGAACATTTTTTAAAGACTTAATGTGAGAACAGTACATTGCCACGGGAGAAAGCAGCAAAGAAGAAAATATGAAGTCTCGGCCAACAGATTAATTCAGCAGCTAACATTTCTCAGATTGGTTTAAAAAAATGACAAAGTGATAAATATATATCCAAAAAATAAATACAAATATTCTATACATAAATAAAATTAAGTATACTCATGATTACCATTACAATTGAACATTTTAATAATATCATTTTCATGTCTTATCACAGTTTCATTTTTATCACGAATATGAACTACATTGTTGTGACACATACTGGAATGCACTGACCACTTACATAACCTAATAAAGTAATGCACTTAAGTACTCTATCAACTAAAATTTAACCTCCTTTGACAGAAGAATTATTTGCTCTTTTCTTTTAAAAAATATTTTTGAGGCTGGGCATGGTGGCTCATGCCTGTAATCCCAGCACTTTGGGAGGCTGAGGTGGGAGGATTGGTTGAACCCAGGAGTTTGAGACCCAGCCTGGACAACATAGGGAGATCCTGTCTCTACTAAAAATACAAAAATTAGCTGGGCATGGTGGTGCATGCTTCTAGTCCCAACTATTCAAGAGGCTGAAGTGGGATTGCTTGATCCCGGAAGGTCGAGGCTGCAGTGAGCTATGATGGCCCCACTGCACTCCAGCCTGGGCAACCAGAGTGAGAACCTGCCTCAAAAACATAAAATAAAATATTTCTGGAACCAGGTGTGGTGGCTCACACTTGTAATCCCAGCACTTTGGGAGGCTGAGGAGAGAGGATTGCTTGAGGCCAGAAGTTCAAAACCAGTCTGGGCAACATAGCAAGACACTATCTGTATATACATATGTATGTATGTGTAGGGAATCTATTTTCAAACTATAATTAGAAGGTAATGTGTGAGGGGGAAAGCTTTAAGGATTGTCTTTGTTTTTAAAGATATTATTAACAAAGCAAGGTCAAGATGACCCAGCACCAAATACAGTGAAATGTGGGCAATATTCTTGTGAACCTGGGCAGCACGAACAGTCAAGGAATGTCAGGAATCACCATCTTGTTTTAAATTTTACACTCCAGTGATCTGAAAAGGTGACAGGGTACACTTTGTAATACCACACAGGAGGCTCAGGTTACCTAACGTTACCCTGCTTTCTCACATAATGATTCATAGAGCTGGAAGATGTATTGCACCTGCTCTGAAAATGGACTCCTCACACCACTCTGCAGCTGTTTCTTATTCTGCATGTTCTACTCCTTTCCAAACACTATATCATTAATTAAAAGCACATTTAATTATAGTACTTACTATTTTGGCAGTGAACATCTCCAAATAATCAACTGGTTTACCAAATGAGAGTTTGGAATCTTCCTTTCTAAAGATTGCCAGAATATTAAAAAGGGGAAGAAAAGAAAAGCCACATTGCACAATGTGTCTGATGACAAGGGAGAAGGGAGATGGAAAAAATGATGAATTCTTACTCATTTACTCTATGAGAAAATTAGTGTGTTGGCAAATTTTGTGTTTATGTTTTACTGTTAATATTTATTTGAATATTTAAGAATCAAATAACAGAGACTAACCCCCTTCATTGTTAAAGTTTGGAATACCGGTGTGTGGCTGCCATGCTGCCAGGTGTAAAGGAACTTGTAGGGAGCTGATACAGCCACAGCATGGAGGACAAGGAGTGAATGATCAGGCTCCCTGGCTTTCAGAGTAAGGTGGGGCCTTTGGTCGGTCTGCTGCTTGACAGAAGAGGCTGGCTTCCCATCACTCTGGCTTGGGGTCCCCGGGTCTGGGCTGAGAGCAGTGCTGGAGCAGAGAGGTGGTGAAATGCTGCCTTTTGCTGATGGAAGTTGTTTATGTAACTGGCGATCAAAAGAGTAATTTCAAGAATCTAAAACAAAACAGAATTGTTATGCTCCTGAGAAGTTCTCATCACTTCCAGAAGAGCACAGTGTTGGCTACAGGTGAGCTCCATTTGCAAGTGCCCAGGCTACCAGAATTCCCTTCTCTCAAGATCAAACAACGAAGTGCTTACATGTCCAGCACCATCAAGGCAGCCACACATTTTTTCATCACTTAAACCAGCAGAAAGAGTGAATCTCAAAAACAAATTGAGTGGCAATCTTAGGAAATGTGACAGTCAGTAGTATAGCTCTATCAAATTATCATAAAGCCACGTTCGTGAATATATGAATTAAGAAAGTTAGTGTCATATGAACTCTCTATTTTCACTAAAGACTGAGTTCCCTGATCTGCACTTACTGGTTAGCTGCTTTCACTTAAGTATAGACTTAATTAAGAAAGACATCTATTTTTTTTAAAAAAGCTTCAGATTCTGAAGAAGTAATTTCTTTTATCTGATAACATTAAGACAGTTAAAGTTTTAGGAAAATCACTTTCAATTAGAATTGCATATTAGAATGTAATCCATTTATTTATTGCTTTTACTTAGAGATGTTAAAACTACATAGTTTGTTAAAAGTCATAAAGGAGCAAGTATGTTTTAATTATAAAACCCCAGTCTTTAATGAGTCCATAAAGCAAATAACCACAAGTGAATAAGATAATGTGCATAAAGTACCAGACAGCAATAACTTATTGCCACAACCATTTATTTGGAATCTTCTATATACCTGGCACTGGGCTAAGTACTCTAGAAGCTTCCTTCATTTAATTTTTAAGCCAAAAGAAGGAGGGAGTATGTTACTATATTTTTAGACAAAGAAACCAGGGCTTGGAAAGATGATGTAAGTTGGACCCACGTTTGTTTGACTATAAATAACGTCTGTTTTCCCATCTGGAACGCAGTCTTTGCTGAATAAATGTTTTAGTATGAAAACAACTAGCATTGCTTTTTGGCCTTTTGGCTAAAATTAAGTGAAAACAACTAGCACAAAAAAGTTGGCAGAAAGGCTCCTACTCACCTTGGGTTTTGCCATGGCAAAAAGTAATTTCTCTGTTGGTGTGTCCTTTGAATGTGTATTGTTAATGACTACCATAAAATCATCTTGATAGCCTCCAAAGGTCATTAGACTCTTATACACATAGCTGACTATTAACCTCTTTAAAGAGAAGAAAAAGTAAATATGTTATATGCTCTTACTTCCAAAGAGAGATGAAAAATAGTAATATAGCTCAATTAAAATGCAGATATTAATCAATTATGGTATAATACAAAATTATTTCTAAAATAAAATCTATTATGATCCAAAATAGATAGTAGTGGTATTAATTTCATTTAGGTATCATCTGCCTTTACAATGTTGAGTCCGAAACAAGTCACTGAAGAAAAACGAGAAAATGTAAGAATAAAATAAAAAGCATCTATACTCCAGCATCTAGTGGAAAGCCACTGTTAATATTTTTTGTATGCCCGTTCATATATCTCTGTTAGGTTAAGCCATATTACTGATACTTTTCATGGTCAAAATGGTCAAATATTGGTAAATCTACCCTGATAGATGGATTTTGAAATCTATAAACAGAAACAGTATCATATATTAACCCTTTGTCACATATGCAGCAAATATTTTTTTCTAATGTGTTTCCAAAACAATGTAAAAATGTACCTTAGGCTGGGCCTGACGGCTCACACCTGAGGCTGAGGTGGGAGGATCACTTGAGCTCAGCCTGGGGAACATAGGGAGACCCTGTTTCTATGAAAAAATAAAAAAAATTAGCCGGGCATGGTGGTGCATGCCTGTGGTCCCAGCTACTTGCGAGGCTGAGGCAGTAGGACTGCTTGAGCCCAGGAGGTCAAGGTTGCAGGGAGCGGTGATCACACCACTGCATTTTAGTCTGGGTGACAGAATGAGACCCTGCCTAAAAAAAAAAAATCAATAAATCAATAAAATAAAATAAAATGTAACTAATATACAGCCTGAAAGGACTCTGTATATCTAATGATTACCTTGCAAGACTGAGCAGACCATTCCAGGACTGAATGCCTCAGACCTGCAACCTACCTGTGTGTGCTTCCTGGCCTGTCTGGCTACCTCCTGGGAGCTAGGGAGCTAGTTTCCTGAACTAAGGTAACTCGATACCGGTGTATAGGTTTTTTTTTTTTTTTTTTTTTTTACTTTAAGTCACTGATTTTGTAATACCTTCAAGTTATCCATTCAAGAACTAAAAGGCACTCAGAAAATATAACCCTTTGAAAAAAAATGTGTATGTGTTTGTTTTTTAAGCAATTATAAGGGGAAACAGTAACTATAACACAAAAGGATAGTTTGGTTTCCAGAAAATTTTCAGTGATCTCTGATTATAGCCACACGATTAGACCTGCCTGGTGAATGTAGTAATTCCTGCCCACCAGATTAAACAAAAAAGAGAATAAAATTGTATTAAATAATTAGACACATGAAATATAAAAAAATGTAAATTTCAGGTAAATAAATGAACATATATAGAAATCATAGTTTGACTTTAAACTATGTGGAAAGTGCTAAGATGCTATATATATGACATTACAGAAAATTATAGAAATTGTTAAAGAAGCCTTAGTGAAAGGGAACTTAAACTTTGGTTATTAAAGTTCCCACTTTAATGATTTCTTACAGATTTTTATTTTACACAGGAAACAATCTTCTTAACACTTTTAAAAATATAATCATTTCACGAATATAACCATGATTACAATATAGTCACGGTATCAAGATTTTTCTCATACACTGTCTTATCTTGTTTTAAAAGGTTAAATTATAATCATAGCTGTATTTGTAAAATGACTGTTCATGACATAGTATTAGGAAGAATGTTTTCTGTGTAAGAGAAAAATCAGATTAAGATATCATTACCTTCTGTTTATGGTACACTGAGCAATGGAAACAGTTGACTCAATGCAAAACGAGCATTTAAACTTACCATGGAGTTGTATTCTAAGAGGCTTAAACCATCCTCATTTACAGCCAGCCACATGAAAGTACTTCCAAGTGATGATGGAGTTATGGGCTATGAAGAGGTGAAAATACACTATATTATAAATGCTAAGCAAAATTACAGAAATTTTTTCAGTCTAAATGGCATGTAACATTTGCCATTAAACAACAAAAACTTATTAAAAATCTCTCCTAGGAAAGAGGCAGGGTGGTATACTGGAGCAAACAGTGAATGTGGTATTAGGAGACCTAGCTTTGAGACCCAAACGGGCCATTTATTAATGTGTGCCTTTGCACAAACTACTGAATCTCTTTGAGGCTCAATTTCCTCATCTTTAGCATAGGAACAATAATGTTCACATTTTAATTTTCTTCTGCGTTAAGACATTAATAGTCAACAAGGCTTTTAGGGTGTCTATGATGACCAAAATCCTAATGAAGCAAAATATACTGCTGTGCTTGATAAATTGTGTAGTGCTATTACAAGGTAAAGGATTATTATTATAATTGCACACCTTTCCTGAAAGTTCATTAAATCTGATATTCAATGTGTAATAAAAACACAATAAAAAGAAAATATGAAACTGTGTGATAAATAGTAATGAGAAATATGAAAATTTCCACCAAATTTTTTATTGTAAAAGCTATGAAATTGGCTGGGTGTGGTGGCGCATGCCTGTAATCTTAGCACCTTGGGAAGCCGAGGTGAGTGAATCATTTGAGGCCAGGAGTTCGAGACCAGCCTGTGCAACATGATGAAACCCCATCTCTGCCAAAGACACAAAAATCAGCTGGGCATGGTGGTGCACGCCTGTAATTCCCGCTACTTGGGAGGCTGAGATAGGAAAACAGCTTGAACCTGGGAGGCGCAGGTTGCAGTGAGCTGAGATAGCGCCACTGCACTCCAGCCTGTGTGACAGAGTGAGACTCCATCTAAAAAAAAAAAAAAAGGTAAAAGCTACTCCTGGTTCTCATAGAAAAAAAAAGCTATGAAATTATATTAATAAAAAGAACCTCCTACCACTGAAACCCATGAATAATTTTGAGCAATTAATGATGCTTGTTTGGTTCCATTAACAAATGAAATCCTAAAAAAAACTTAACTATTTCTCTTAAATTTTACAAAATAATGTCAAGACTATAGATATAAAACTGGGATGAATGTTGGGTTATTTTACATAATAAAACTTGTTAGCATCTCATATATACAAAACCCTCAGTTAGAAACTGTCTACTGAGGGTTGATTTGCAAAGGATAGGGAAGAATTCAATTCAAAAGGATGCCCTTCAACTCTAGTGTCCACTGACAGGTGAATGGATAAACAAAATGTGGTATATCTATACATACAGTGGAATGTTATTCTGCCTCAAAAGGGAAGGAAATTTTGACACATGCTACAACATGGATGAACCTTGAAGACATTATACTAAGTGAAATAAGCCAATAACAAAAGCACAAATATTATATGATTTCTCTTACATGAAGTTCCTAAAGTAGTCAAATGCATAGAGATAGAAAGTAGAGTGGGGGTTGCCAGGGGCTGGGAGGAGGAGGGAGGACTGGAGAGTTAGCATTTAATGGGTACAGTTTCAGTTTGGGAAAATAAAAAGGTTCTGAGATGAATGGTGGTGACAGCAACACAACAGTGAGAATGTACTTAATGCCACAGAACTATACACTTAAAAATGGTTACAATGGGCCAGGTGCGGTGGCTCACTCCTGTAATCCCAGCACTTTGGGAGGCTGAGGCGGGTGGATCACTTGAGATCAGGAGTTCGAGACTAGTCTGGCCAAAATGGTGAAACCCTGTTTCTACCAAAAATATAAAAATTAGCTAATTGTGGTGGTGTGCACCTGTAATCCCAGCTACTTGGGAGGCCGAGGCACGAGAATCGCTTGAACCTGGGAGGCAGAGGTTGCAGTTAGCCAAGATCATGCCACTGCACTCCAGTCTAGGTGACAGAGTGAGACCCCATCTCAAAAAAAAAAAAAAAAAAAAAAATTAAAGGGTAAATTTCCTTATGTGTATTTTACCACACACACAGAAAACAGGAGGTCATGAAGCAACAAAGGAAGTGTCGCTTGTTATAAAGAAAGAAAAGTGAGCAAAAAAGATGCCTGTCATGTAATTTGAAAAGCAATATTATTATTTAATAATATTTTGTGCCAGCAAGCACATATTATCAGAACAGAAAAGGGTATTTAATATTATTTCCAATGCTGAAGTTAGAATTAAAATCCATGCTGCTCTACAGTTCAAATCTATTCCTTGTAATTTTTAAAAATATATATTCAACTCCCTGTAAGAACATTAATTTTATAGATGTTTAAGAATACTAACTTTATCGTCTTTTTCTTAATTAATATACAGCTTTCAGTTCCACTAGAAAAAAATTAATTCTCACCTATCAATAATATAGTCACTCATAGAATCAGAGTTAGAAGATACCTTAGATTTTACTTTTCTAGTCTAAGTATTTCATTAACAGATGAGGAAAAGTGAGGTCCAGAGAGGTAACCTGACTTGCCCAAAGTTGCACAGCTATTCAGCAAATATTTATTAAGTGATAATTATTAATTATGTGCAAAGCACTACGGTAAGTACCAGAGGAAGATTTTAGGATCAGTGAGTTTATACTTTCAAGGAGCATGCAATTTAATAGTGAGGATAAAACAAACACACAGAAAAATATAACACAAGGCAAGATGTTATCTTAAGAGCCTGAGAAAGTACAAAGAGACATGGTTCAACAGAAAGAAAAGGAATCAAAAGGCACAATTTTTCCCTTGGGGAAAGGGCTGGCCATCCGCAGGCAGGGCGAGTCTCCTTCCTCAGTGTTCCTGCAGCATTCTGTTCATGTGACTCATCATGATATTTGCCATACAGTGGTTTGTTTACAGGCTTGTTGCACTACAGAGTACACAAAGTAAAATAGTCCTGGAAGTTCATGTACAATCCATCTGAAACAATAGGTTATGTATCCCTAGAGCTTAGATCAATGTTTAGCAAACAGAACTATTTAGTAAATACTAAATAAATGAGCAAATGAATGACAGAGTAAACGTGTGCATGGATGAATGAATGAACAGAAGAATGCAGAGTTGAGCTGTGGTTTAGGACTCATGATTAGCTAATAAGTCCAAGAAATGATTTAGGGTAGGAAAAGTTGGGCAGACAGGAAAAGATAGAGAAGCTTTTGTGCCCTTTCCCTTGTGTCTCTTCATTGTTTTCTTTACATTATTGGATATTTCTTCATTTTTTACAAAAGCCAAATATACTAAGTCTGGGGTAAATCTGGTCGACTATGTACACAAAGGTTTTCATTACGCATCTCTCTCCCATTCTTTCTTACTTTTGCAAGAAACAACTTGGCACCAAAGAACGGCCACTGCCTGGCTACTGTCAAATAAATGCGCACACAGTCAGCAGCACTGTGTCCCCGGAGGGCCATCCATCTGGTTGAGAGTCGCTGGCAAAGCTGCCTAAAAAAAAGAAAAGAACAAAAACAAAAACACTAAAGCAAAAACATAAACAGTGTGTCATAATCTTAAGATAAAACTCTCCTTGAGCCAATCTTAAGCATAACTGTGACCCCTAGGCATAACCCGGGTAAAGATTTTGTGGCTCTCATCACACCACTGTCCACCACTTGTCCTTTCTGGAATATTCCTTTCTCCAAATTCTCATACTATCCATGTTTTCAGCATGAACTAGGTACCCCCAGCAGATCCATTTTTTTTTTTTTTTTTTTTTTGAGACAGAGTCTTGCTCTGTCACCCAGGCTGGAGTGCAGTGGCTGGATCTCAGCTCACTGCAAGCTCCTCCTCTTGGGTTCATGCCATTCTCCTGCCTCAGCCTCCCGAGTAGCTGGGACTACAGGCGCCCGCCACCTCGCCCGGCTAGTTTTTTTGTATTTTTTAGTAGAGACAGGGTTTCACCGTGTTAGCCAGGATGGTCTCGATCTCCTGACCTCGTGATCCACCCGTCTCGGCCTCCCAAAGTGCTGGGATTACAGGCTTGAGCCACCGCGCCCGGCCAGCAGATCCATTTTTAAAATCTGAATATCTACCATCAAAACTTAGCGTAAATTAGTTTGAAAGATAACTTCTCATGGGAATATTTTCATTTTAAAACAAAAGTACAGGCCAGGTGCAGTAGCTCACGTCTGTAATCCCAGCACGTTGGGAGGCTGAGGCTGGCGGATCACCTGGGGTCAGGTGTTCAAGACCAGCCTGGCCAACATGGTGAAACCCCATCTCTACTAAAAATACAAAAATAGGCCGGGCGCGGTGGCTCAAGCCTGTAATCCCAGCACTTTGGGAGGCCGAGATGGGCGGATCACGAGGTCAGGAGATCGAGACCATCCTGGCTAACACAGTGAAACCCCGTCTCTACTGAAAATACAAAAACTAGCCGGGCGAGGTGGCGGGCGCCTGTAGTCCCAGCTACTCGGGAGGCTGAGGCAGGAGAATGGCGTAAACCCGGGAGGCGGAGCTTGCAGTGAGCTGAGATCTGGCCACTGCACTCCAGTCCGGGCGACAGAGCGAGACTCCGCCTCAAAAAAAAAAAAAATAAAAATAAAAATAAAATAAATAAAAATACAAAAATAAGCCAGGCATAATGGCGGGTGCCTTTAATCCCAGCTACTCGGGAGGCTGAGGAGGGAGAATCACTTGAACCCGGGAGGCAGAGGTTGCAGTAAGCCGGGATCGCCCCATTGCATTCCAGTCTGAGTGACACAGTAAAACTCCGTCTTAAAAAAAAAAATACAAGTAGTAGAGCCCACAGATGAATCCCTGATGGTAGAATTTTAGGTCCTACCACCCCTGGCTTGGAGAGATGTTAGATGCAAGGTGAAACTTGTCAGATCAAATCACAAAGGCAACCACTCATTCTACATAGATAAAAGGCTAATCTTAAATGTTTCTATTTTGGAAAAGCTCATGATAAACTGGGTTTGCCTCTATTTTTAAATCTAATCACCTTCTCTTTATATATTCTCTGAAACTGAAACTCCAAATTGAGGTAAATTAGAAACTTTTATATTAAAAAGTCTTATGTAAGAAGATAGTTTATTTTTATTTCAATTTATTCACAATAGAATATACAACATATGATTTTTTGGTAGGCACTTCATAAAATTAAACATATTATTGGCCAGTTTTTTCCTCTTATTTATTATCAGGGACAAGAATGAAAAAGATCAATTGAAAACTACATCTAAAGGCTTTTTTTTTTTTTTTTAATTAAAGACAGTTTAAATATAGATTCTAAAGCTTCTGGGCTT
This sequence comes from Rhinopithecus roxellana, assembly GCF_007565055.1. Lineage (NCBI taxonomy): Eukaryota > Metazoa > Chordata > Mammalia > Primates > Cercopithecidae > Rhinopithecus > Rhinopithecus roxellana. Next base: position 104,174,304 of record NC_044565.1, read on the forward strand.
ATCTTAAATAAAAATATCTATAATCTCCTGTGGCTCAATAGTATTAAAAAATCTTGAGAAAACTGTCAAAATGTTTTTCACCTTTAAAATTTGAACAGAAAAATATTACCAAAAAACTTGCAAGACCCTACCCTCTAAAGAGTTACAAAGATGTCCTTACCTTAACTGCTCTTCAGAACAGCCATCTCTATACCTTTTAGGATAAAATTTCTCTATGACTTGCTTTAGAGTTTGATTTGCTTTGCACTGATTGGTAACATGCCCTGCTGGAGTTGAGAAAGGTCTTTCAAAATCTCCAATCTCTACCTAATTGGAAATCCAAAAAAGTGAAAATATATCAAAAAGAGTTTTAAGACAGAAAATCAGTTAGTTTTATTTTTCCTAAACATTCTTTTTTAACACATAATACATAAATCTATTTGTCATAATTATGTGATTATGAAATTTATAATCACATGTAGGAGTTTTTATAAATTACATTTGAATTCTAATTTCTTTTTTGAGATGGAGTCTCGCTCTGTCACCCAGGCTCACTGCAACCTCTGCCTCCCAGATTCAAGTGATTCTCCTGCCTCAGCCTCCCGAATTGCTGGGACTACAGGTGTATACCACCATGCCCGGCTAATTTTTGGGCTTTTAGTAGACATGGGGTTTCACCACGTTGGCCAGGCTGGTCTCGAACTCCTGACCTCAAGTGATCCGCCTGCCTTGTCTTACCAAAGTGTTGGAATTACAAGCATGAGCCACTGCCTGGCCTGAATTCTAATTTTGAAAAAAATCTGTAATTTAAACATTTGAGTTCCATTTCTACATTAACCTTCCTAGTTTACTATCACCATTTAGTAGTACTTGCTAAAAGCCACTACTTTGTTATTGTCTGTAACACAAGGACAATTTTTCATTTTTAAGGCACTATTTTAATTGCCGATAATAAGATGAAATGGATGTTAAAAATAAAAGGCAATCGATGGGCGTGGTGGCGGGCACCTGTAATCCCAGCTACTCGGGAGGCTGAGGCAGAAGAATCGCTTGAACCCAGGAGGTGGAGGTTGTGGTGAGCTGAGATCGTGACAGAGCCTGGGTGACACAGCAAGACTCCATCTCAAAAAAAAAAAAAAAAAAAAAAAAAACAGTTATAAGAAATTTCAAAAAACTATTAGTTGGACTTTTTTGAGGGTCTCTCCTGAATGTAATGGGAGCAAGAACTGTATTCTCATTACTTTGTTCCTAGATTTTCTCCATGTTATTGTGTTCATACTGTCATTCTACTAGCATTAATCCTGGGAATAGAGTCCTTCATTCCCCTTTATCCCGTAATGAAAGAATGTTCAGCTTTCATCTCTACTAATAGGCTGCACAGATGCCATCCTCAATCCACCCATCTAACTATCCATCCATCCATCTCTCCATGAACTCACCAATTCATCCCTTCAAACAAACCCATTCTGAGTCCCCACTGTAAGTCAGACACTGTGCTAAGTGATGTGAGAAAGGAAAATGTTGAGCATAGCCCCACCCTTGAAGAGTTTATTATCTAGTAGAGAAGACCGAGGCATAAATACTTGTGATAAACTGTGTTAGGTGGCTTGTAGAGCCATGTAGATATGTAGATATCAAAGAGGGTCAGGGAGGAAGACAGGATAGGGGATATTCAGGTGAATGTCCTACTGATCATTCACATCATTACCTACAGCATTCCCCAAAAAGTGGATAAGGTTCCATCAAAACTGGAATGGTCTCATAGAAAGCCCTCCTTAGCACAACCAGCCTCCGAGACTCCCACCCTGGGGCTCCTCTTTTCCAGTTCTTAATCTGATCAGTTACTGTCTAAAGTCCTCAGCTGAACTTTGCCCTTACAGCCTATTCTTACAACGTCCTAGGTTCTTTGACCCAGTTTCTTTTTTTTTTTTTTTTTTTTTTGAGACGGAGTCTTGCTCTGCCACCCAGGCTGGAGTGCAGTGGCCGGATCTCAGCTCACTGCAAGCTCCGCCTCCCGGGTTTACGCCATTCTCCTGCCTCAGCCTCCCAAGTAGCTGGGACTACAGGCGCCCGCCTCGTCGCCCGGCTAGTTTTTTGTATTTTTAAGTAGAGACAGGGTTTCACCGTATTAGCCAGGATGGTCTCGATCTCCTGACCTCGTGATCCGCCCGTCTCGGCCTCCCAAAGTGCTGGGATTACAGGCTTGAGCCACCGCGCCCGGCCTGACCCAGTTTCTTACTTGCTGGTTACTTGGGTTGATTTTGCTTTTCAGCTCCCATTCTTCATTTTTCCTTTTATCTATCAATCCCCATCATCTCCTACTTAGTCAAGTATCCTTCCAAATTTCTTCACTCCAAATAAAAGCTGTCCACTAGCTCTTCAACCATACTGAAATCCTTGCCCCAGAGCAAGCTATGCATTGTTCCCATCTATCACCAAGCAGCATTCACCACAGCTACCTGGGAAACCTGACATCGGATTCAATCTCCAAGGATATGACAGTCTAACATAGAATAGTTACCAAAAAAAAAAAAAAAAAAAGAAAAGGAAGCTGGGCGCGGTGGCTCACGCCTGTAATCCCAACACTTTGGGAGGCTGAGGCGGGAGGATTGCTTAAGCCCAGGAGTTCAAGACAAGCCTGGGTAACATAGCAAGACCCCATCTCCATAAAAAAAATTTTTTTTTAAAGTCAACTAAATTATCAAGTATTCATTCCTCTAAGAACAGTTATGGAGAAAGAACTGTGTTTAAGGCTGTGCTAGAGACAAAGATGAACATGAACAGCCCTGGCCTCAGGGAGGCTGCAGTCAGTAGTGCAAAGCAGAAAAATAAATCATTGATTATAAACCACTGAGGTCAGGACAGCAATAGAACATTACAGAAACCCCAAGAGGGACATTTAACCCTCCAAGACAGGACTCAGAAAGTTAACAGGTGAAGTTAACAGGTGAAGGGATGGGGTAGAGATGACCTGGGTAAAGGAGACAAACTAGTCAATCGTAAGAGGCAAGAAAAAGTGCACCACACAGAAGGCAGGGAGTTGTGTATGGAACCACAGTTTATACTTTATTGGAGCATGAAGCTCAAGGTAGGGAGTATTAAGGGAAAGTTGAGGGTGGAGAGGCAGGCAGAGTTCAGATCGTGAAAGTCCTTGCATGTAAAAAATGAATGACAGAGCTAGATTCACATTTGTGCTGTATCTCTATTCCAGTTACTAGTGCTGCCTAATAAAGCTCCATGCACAGGTGACACTGTGCCAATTTCCAGGCTCAGCCCTTAAGAAAATAGCAGCTTCCGCTTCTTGTCTTTCTTCTGGGACGTTGTTGCTGTCACCCATTCACCATTCTTGGAGGAAGCACAAGCAGTCATATACATGAAGAGACCACATGTAAGGTGCTCCAGCTGACAGTCCCAGCAGAAGTCCCCACAAACAGCCAGCATCGAAGGAGCCTTCAAATAATTCCAGCCCTCAGCCATAGAGCGACAACTGGCTCTCAGGTTATGTCAGCTGATACCACCTGAAGCAGAGACACACATGTCCTTTCATATCCCTGCCCAAATTACTGTCTTAAGTAGCTGAGTTTTGGAGTCATTTGTTACGTTGCAATAGATAAGTGGAAAAAATTATTCTTGCATTTGTGTGAAGGATAAATTTGTGAGGGAAGAGACCACAGAAAGGCACACTACTTAGGAGCCTGCTATAGGACAGCAGGCAGTGTGAGACAATGATCCGAACCTTAGCAACAGGAGTCAGCATACAGAGGAGAGAACAGAGTAAAACATCCCTAAGAATTCACATTCGCAGGATGTGGTGACTGGTGGGAAAGAGCCGAAGTGAGGGAAGAGTCATGATAATTCCTGGGTTTGAAGCTTGCTTGTGGGACCGGGTGGAGGCAGTATCATAAAGAGGAAACAGAGTGTGAACACAGAGAAGGGACGATGATTAGTTTGGTTTTCAATATGCTGATTTTGGCTGGGCGCGGTGGCTCATGCCTGTAATCCTAGCACTTTGGGAGGCGGAGGCAGGTGGATCACTTGAGGTCAGGAGTTCGAGACCAGCCTGGCCAACAGGGTGAAACTCCGTCTCTACTAAAAATACAAAAATTAGCAGAGCGTGGTGGTGGGTACCTATAATCCCAGCTACTAGGGAGGCTGAGGCAGGAGAATCGCTTGAACCTGGGAGGTGGAGGTTACAGTGAGCCGAGATCGTGCCACTGCACTCCAGCTTAGGCAAAAGAGGGAAACTCCGTCTCAAAAAAAAAAGAAAAAAAGTTTGACTTTAAGGAGCCCACAAAAGAACTACAAACTGAAGAGAAAAGATATGGGAAACTTTGGCATAGGTGGTGCCTAAAATAAAAAGAATGATTGAGATGTCCTGGGACAGAGTGTAGCGTGAGGAGCCGTAGACCAAAGACCCTGGGGAATCTAAGCCTTGGTCCAGATGCCATATCACAGAGTTGCTTTAACATTTTCCTTAATTAACCTAGGCAAAGACTCAGGTGTGGTTGAGACTATGGGTTGCATCTTATGACCATTCTCTCCTTCTTCTTAAGAAAAACCTTAAATTTAGCTGGGCACACTGCCACCCCGCTGAGACCACATTCCCCAGACTCCCTGGTAGGTAGTAGGCAAGGCCATGTGACTAAATTCTGATGGGAGAGACATGAATGGAAGGGTTCTATGCAACTGCTGAGAAGTTTTCTCAAGTGCAGGAGGGCATGCCCTTTTCAGCCCTTCCCCCACCCTGAGGCCTGGAACACTGACGTTGGCTGGAGCTCTGGCAGACTCCCAGGACCATGATGATGACACCCTAGGGACAGCAGAAGAGAGAAAAGGATAAAGCCTATGGCCCTAATGGTTTCATAGAGGTGCCAGGATGCCTCTCTCTCTATGTGAGCGCTAAATATACTTCTATTCTGATTAAGTCAGTATTAATGTGTGTGTGTGTGTGTAGAAGGTTGAACTTAATCATAACTAATATGATATGTAAAGAAAAGAAAGTGCTCTAGCCTTTTCAAGGTCTTATTCCTATTAGACTACCAAGCGATGTCAGCATGACATCTTCAAGCCCACAGCTCTACACTCCAATTCCTTTATTAAATACAAAGCCTAGAGATATATTTTCAACATAATTAAGAAACTGGGTTCTCTGTATGGAATACTGTCTCATTCTACGTCATTGCAATCATCAGCACTTTAGAGGCTAACTGTAATTATAGTGCCTGTAATTTTTAAGGTGTTAATCATAGCAAAATGAATGTAAAGAGTTACTGAAGTATATTGTTTTACATTTAATTCAATGTAGAAATTAGTATCTTATTATTTCAATATATAACTCTATATAACATGGAAGTTACCTGAGCTAAAAGAGCTGCCATTTCTAATGCCAGATCCTTGTTCAGAGGAAAAAGTCCATTTATGATTTGATCATTTGTCTGATACATTAACAGCAACTTTTCTCTATCAGTCTCTCCACGAGCTTGCACTGAGAAATATAGTCTGTAAAAAAAAAAAAAAAGAGTAAATTTCTCATTAAATTATATTCTTACAAAGGAATAAAGTAAAGATAAATCCAGGGGACTGAGATGGGGTTGTTTTAACACAGTACCTTAAGTGGTATGAACTTAGACTATTACTGTCACTGACTTCTGTTTCTGTTCTATTTAGTACTTCCAGCAAAATAAGAAAAAATTGCTTTGAGGTTGAGGTTGAGGAACTGCTGGAGGTGAAGCTGAATCACGTTAAATGTCAATTGTCTAAATCTACCAATGAAAAGACAGAGATTGTCAGAGTGGATAAAATATAAAACCCAACTATATGGTGCTTATAAGAAATCCACTTTAAATTTAATAAAAATACATAAGTAGAAGTAAAGGGATGAAGCAATTTTTTAGGCCTTGAAACACCAAATCCTTAAATGTTCCTGAGGAATGACCTAAGACATCAAGCGAAATTAAATATGCCCTCTCTTGCAAGGAATGTATGATATAGGCCTTTACTTCAATGGGCTGTGTAAACCCAGTCTTCAAAACCCTCATGATCCTTCCTGAAAACCTCGGACACAGCACGGAAAAGGAAGTGAAGGTTTCAACTCAAAATCACCCCCAAATCAACATCAAATAAGGCGAGGGGGAGAAGGTGAGTTTTCTCTGGGAATCTAAAAGATAATATTTATATATGTAAGTGTGTTTTGACTTTTTGGTCACAATCTGATAAGCAGCTTTAGGGGCTCAAAAATAGTTTACATGTTATCACTATGACTCGCTGAAACACAACATGGCTTTTGTCTGCCTAGGGAGGTCTTCATCAAATCAGTAACTCGATATATTCACTGTGTCATTTGTTCATATGTGAGATTTGTGGGGCTCTGACTTCAGGCTGCAGATCAGGCACAGGTGCTGTAAGGGCTCTAAATGCTGTGACAATGGGGTGGGTGAGCAACATCTTGACATACCTGAATCCTGCCATGACAACACAGAGGCTGGAAAAGAGAGATTTAGATACAGTAGCTGTTAGGTGTGTGCTCAATTGGCTATAACTTTGCATTTTCAGCCTTTTTTTCCCCCTACACACTTGAGGGAGAGGACACACCCCTATCATTTACAGTATCTCTCCCAGTAATTCTCTCAAATAGCAGGGAAGGGGAGGGCAGCAGGTCTGAATCTCTGGGCAAGCATGGGTGGGTGTACTTTGAAAAGCTCCTCCTACCCCATGATGCTATTCATTCTTTCCTCTCTACCCAGTTTACAAATCAGAAAAATCCTAAGCTCCATTTTAATCTACAATGACTACACCATGAGAAATAATGCAGGATTATATTGTTAAACTGGTAGTAGAATACGGCTGGGCAACAGAAACAGATGCAAATCCAAAGTCATATCAGAAAAGTCATATAAAACAAAGAGAAGAACATTTAAGATGAAAGCCTTCCCTTCTGGCATGCTTACATTGGTATGCATAACTTATTTTCCCTACTTGAAGTTAGGAAGTATATCATACTCATCACTGTAACCCACTAGAGTTTAGCTAAGTGTTACCACTGGAAGGTTTGGTAATACGGCTAAGGGGAGAAAAAGAACCAAATGGCTACAGGCAAGAAGAGCTTAAGTGCATTTTCTGTTATTCCTGGCAGGCAACACGATTGAGCCTGAGAGGGAAAAAGGAAGCATCATTAGCATAAATAAATAAATAAATACAATAATAATAAAAAAAACAGAGAAAAACTATACTGGGCATGAACCATTGACTCAAATCCCTAATGAAACAGTTTGGGCTCCAACAGCTATCCAGTGATTTGGGGAGAATTTGAAGAGGAACAAAAATGACCAAGAAGTCATAAATATCAAATCCATGGAGCTTCAATAGGAAAGGCACTACAGGAATGTGATCTAAGCCTCTCACAATATGGCCAGCTTTCAGATGCTTCCAAATCCTAAAGAGGCCCGGAGCAGACAGAATGGGCTTCTATGACAGCAGGCAAGGCTTGGATTAGCTCGCAGGGGTATTCCCAAATCTTCACCTCCTCACTGCACACCCAGAAAGCTGAGTACTGTGGGATGGAAATCACATCACTGTGGACCAGTACCACTAAACAAACACACTGCTTCCAAATTCAGCAGGGCTCTCAGCGCCACTGGGTAATCCTTTTGTTTGCCCTCACCTGGATCCATATTCATTCTTCAGAGCATTTATTTCCTACTGTTCCCCTTCCCATCCTCTTGTAAACTTACTAGGGGGACAGCCTGCAATCTCTCTCCGTTCACCCTTCCTTCACTCCTCAGTCCACCATGGTCTACTGGTTATACTCTAGTAAAACTGCAATTGTTCTCTTCCTGCCTCAGTGGCGTCCAACCTCCAGTCATCTGCTCAGAAGTGACCACTCTGCAAAGTCTTCCTCTATGTCCCTACAACCTCTTGTACATGCACATCATATTCATGGTAATGACAAATATCTACAAAGCATTTACTATGTGGCAGGCTCTGAACCAAGTGCTTTACAATTGCCAACATTTAATCCTTCAGACAACCGTAGAGGTGGGAATCATTTTGACCTCCATTTCACATACAGGGTACCTGAGGCACAGAGATGTTAAGTGACTTGCTTAGGGCCACATAGTAAGTGGTAAAGCCAGGATTCTAACCCAGGCAGCCTGTCTCCAGCCCATGGTCTTCACTCCTGTGCTATATTCTTCCTGTTATAGCATTGATTGCACTTCTAAGACTTCATGTCTGCCTCTCCCTATAAACTGGAAGATTCTAAAGGGTAAGGAAACTCTATTCACCTTGGAATTCCCAAGGCTCCAAACAAGGCTTGGCACTGGTAGATGGCATGAATGGACAAATAAATGGTATGTGAGAATTGCTAAGTACAGGAGTTTGCCAAAAAAGCCTGAAGAATTCCCTTTCATAGTCTTAGGCAAGTGACTTAACTCTCTAAAGCTTCAGTTACCTCATCTGTGAGATGGAAATAATAACAGAACCTCAAAGAGTTGTAAGGATTATATAAGAATGCATACAAAGAGTTCAGAATAGGGCCTGATGTTAGGTAAATGTTCAACAAATGCAGGTTAGTAGTACTAGTAGTACTAGTAGCAGTATTCCCCAGAGGTCTCTGGAATCACGAGAGTCTCTTTTTTTTTTTTTTTGAGAGGGACTCCTGCTCTGTGACAACCCAGACTGGAGTGCAGTGGCATGATCTTGGCTCACCGCAACCTCTGCCTCCTGGGTTCCTGCGATTCTCCTGCCCCAGCCTGCCATGTAGCTGGGACTACAGGCACATGCCACCACACCCAGCTAATTTTTGTATTTTTAGTAGAGACAAGGTTTCACCATGTTGGCCAGGCTGGTCTTGAACTCCTGACCTCAGGTGATCCGCCCACCTCGGATCCCAAAGTGCTGGGATTACAGGCGTGAGCCACCGTGCCCAGTCCACATGAAAGTCTCTTGATCCTGCAATTTTTTTTTTTTTTTTTTTGAGACGGAGTCTCGCTCTGTCGCCCGGGCTGGAGTGCAGTGGCCGGATCTCAGCTCACTGCAAGCTCCGCCTCCCAGGTTTACGCCATTCTCCTGCCTCAGCCTCCCGAGTAGCTGGGACTACAGGCGCCCGCCACCTCGCCCGGCTAGTTTTTTGTATTTTTTAGTAGAGACGGGGTTTCACAGTGTTAGCCATGATGGTCTCGATCTCCTGACCTCGTGATCCGCCCGTCTCGGCCTCCCAAAGTGCTGGGATTACAGGCTTGAGCCACCGCGCCCGGCCAATCCTGCAATTTTTTTTTAGTGTGAACATAGCTAGGAGAAATGGGATAAACTCCATTTCTTGGCTTAAACTTCTTGGCTGTGGCCAGTTTTGTTAAAAACATGCCTTGGCTCTTACAACTTCGAAAACACAGTGAGAAATCAAATTAAATAAGAAGCCTAACTGTGAATAGAATTTAAATGTTAGTTGCCAACGGTTGTCTATGAGAACAAGTTCAAAACCGATTAATTAGATCTTTCATAGCTGAATCTAAATAATTAAATTTCTATCACTTGCTAAGTATCAATTTAAAATTCCATGATAAAGAGGATTGATATTTTAGCTTTGTTTATTACCATGCTGCTTGGCAGATGAAGAATCAGGTCCTTGGCTGTGTGACAGGTCACAGCAAGGTTCCCTCCTAACTGTATCACTAGAAATTAGGGTTCATTGTCTAAGCTACTTATAAACACATGCAAAGCATGGCCATGTTTAGAAACACTACTTTCTCATAGCTGTAGCTATCCAGCCATTTCAGAGTTCTGTTAAAAATTAAGCCTTTCAGGCCGGGCGTGGTGGCTCAAGCCTGTAATCCCAGCACTTTGGGAGGCCGAGGCGGGTGGATCACAAGGTCAGGAGATCGAGACCATCCTGGCTAACATGGTGAAACCCCGTCTCTACTAAAAAATACAAAAAACTAGCCGGGTGAGGTGGTGGGCGCCTGTAGTCCCAGCTACTCGGGAGGCCGAGGCAGGAGAATGGTGTGAACCTGGGAGGTGGAGCTTGCAGTGAGCCAGGATCCGGCCACTACACTCCAGCCTGGGTGACAGAGTGAGACTCCATTTCAAAAAAAAAAAAAAAAAAAAATTAAGCCTTTCAGTTGAGTTACTTTTTTTCCTGATGTCAGAGACATTGTCATGAGGTTTTATTTTTATTTATTTTTATTTTATTTTATTTTTTTTTTTTTTTGAGACGGAGTCTCGCTCTGGCGCCCAGGCTGGAGTGCAGTGGCCGGATCTCAGCTCACTGCAAGCTCCGCCTCCCGGGTTCCCACCATTCTCCTGCCTCAGCCTCCCGAGTAGCTGGGACTACAGGCGCCCGCCAGGTCGCCCGGCTAGTTTTTTGTATTTTTAGTAGAGACGGGGTTTCACCATGTTAGCCAGGATGGTCTCGATCTCCTGACCTCGTGATCCGCCCGTCTCGGCCTCCCAAAGTGCTGGGATTACAGGCTTGAGCCACCGCGCCCGGCGAGGTTTTATTTTTAAACAAGGTAATCATCATCTGTTATTCACAACTCTCTCTTTTTAAAAAAATTCTTTTTTGAAGAGATTTATTCTGAGTCAAATATGAGTGACCATGGCCTATGCCACAGACTTCAGGAGGTCCTGAGAACATGTGCCCAAGGTGGTCGGGGTGCTGCTTGGTTTTACACATTTTAGGGAGGCATGAGACATCAATCAAATACACTTAAGAAATCCATTGGTTTGGTCTAGAAAGGCAGAACAACTTGAAGTGAGGACTCCACAACCTCTTATCCCAACCCAGACACTCCTTTCTATTGATCCCAGGTCTTTGGATAAACTTAACCAATTGTCAACCAAAAAATTTTTATTCATGACTCTCTTTGTCCTTCCTCGTGGTGTTTGTTAGACTTGAAGCATTTTTTTAATCTGTCTTTCATATCCAAATTGTATCCAAATTTCACTTCAGTTCCAATCATAGCCATCATCATCAGAGTTCGTATGTATTAAGTATTCATAAGGTTTAGGAATGCATAAGATTTCATAAGCATTCATAAGATTATTAGGAATAGTCTTGGTCAGGCGCGGTGGCTCACACCTGTAATCCCAGCACTTTGGGAGGCTGAGGCGGGTGCATCACCTGAGGTCAGGAGTTCGATACCTGCCTGGCCAACATGGTGAAACCCTGTTTCAACTAAAAATACAAAAATTAGCTGGGCGTGGCGGCAGGTGCCTGTAATCCTAGCTATTCGGGAGGCTGAGGCAGGAGAATCGCTTGAACCTGGGAGGCAGAGGTTGTGGTGAGCCGAGATCACGCCATTGCACTCCAGCCTGGGCGACAAGAGGGAAGCTCCGTCTCAAAAATAAATAAATAAATAAAAAATAAAATAACATAAAATGTCTGAACCTCTTCTCCATAAATGTCTCTGGCAGGCCAGGTCCGGGAGCTGGCTCCTTCCACAAAGGCTGAGGTCAAGAGGCAGGGGCAGCGATGAGGACCTTTAGGTCAGTGCTTCTCAAAACCCAGCACATGTAAGAATTGTCTGGAGAGCTGTCAAAACACGGACTCCTGGGCTCCACCCCCAGAAATTCTGACTCAGTGGGTCTGAAGTGGGGCCTAATGATTTGCATTTCTAACATGTTCCATGTGGTCCTGAGGCTGCTAGTGTGGGGCCCACATTGGGAACTACTGCTCCACATGAAACAGAACTACAACAATAATCTAGAGGGTCCAAGTCTCCTAGCCTGCTGTCCTCACCAGTCACCAAAGGGCCATTGATACATTGATAAAAGTTGCCCTCAAGGGAAACAGGTCCCTCCAGAGGTGATGCCTATTAGATTTCCAATATCTATGCAATATTGCTTATCTCTAGGAATGTATGATTTTAGAACCTCAGATACCAAAGATTAATAGTCACTTTCTTGTTACTTGAACCTCTGGCAAATCATCACAGCTCATGAGCCCCTGAATAAAGAAGCTCCAGTGTTCACAACCACCATTTATTCAGATCAACAGAGTCTGTTCAAATACTGGGTGGCCTTTTTTTTTTTTTTTTTTTTTTTTTTTTTTTTTTTTTTTTGAGGCGGAGTCTCGCTCTGTCGCCTGGACTGGAGTGCAGTGGCCGGATCTCAGCTCACTGCAAGCTCCGCCTCCCGGGTTCACGCCATTCTCCTGCCTCAGCCTCCCGAGTAGCTGGGACTACAGGCGCCCGCCACCTCGCCCGGCTAGTTTTTTTGTATTTTTAGTAGAGACGGGGTTTCACCGTGTTAGCCAGGATGGTCTCGATCTCCTGACCTCGTGATCCGCCCGTCTCGGCCTCCCAAAGTGCTGGGATTACAGGCTTGAGCCACCGCGCCCGGCCTGGGTGGCCTTTTAAGTGGCCAACTGGATGAGAGAAGAGTCCAAAATATGAATCTGCCATATTTATTTAATTGATCTTATTAATAAACATGTAAGTGTCTGTCCCAAATTTTTCACAAAAACATTGACAAAGAATATGACAAAAATATGACAAGGAAGATACTGGGACATACTGGAATACTCTGCCCACTTATCTGAGTATTTCTGTGGGATAGACTATTAGAACAAGAAATTTTAAAGTGGATCAACGGCTATTACATCCTTTATGGTACATAGTGCCTTCAATTCTTACATTCCAATTTTAAGTCTGAACATCTTCCAAAAAGAGGTCTCTGAGTACAACTCCAATAATTCCACCAGGCTCTGGGTCTAACATTTTATAGATTCCTGAATTTACAGGGTATAAGACTCAAATAAAACCAGCAAAATACCATTATTTTGTTATAATTAATGTGAGCTGGTCAGTTAACAGTGTTTATTAAGTACTACCTTTTGCTAATACATGAAAGAAATGAAAATATTTAAAAAGAAAGAAAGGAAATCTGGTTCCTGACTACGTGCCAAAGTACATTACCATTTTATCCGTAGAGATGGTGTGCGCTCTGGATTCTCCGGCATTTTCTCAATTCCTGACACAAGCTGAGCAGCCTCCCTCAACAGACCTTTGGGCCTTTGAACATTCTTTTCTATGCATTTTGATGTTTCCACTCCCATCTCCCTCTGAACTTGGCGTAAACATCATTTCCTCAAAGAAGTTTCCCGAGGTCTCCCGTCTAGGTCAGGCTCACTGTTGTGTGCCCTCACAGTACCTCTCTCTCCCTTCAGAGAATGCACAGTGTCATTACACACTCATTAGAGTGAGGATATGCCCAACAGTAGTCTTCCTCGCTAACCTATAGATTCCAAAAGGTCAGGGACTGGGTCTGTCTGTATTTATTACAATTTTATTCATAGCATCTAGCTAAATGATAGGCCTTACAGTTGAAGCTCGGTGAACACACACACACACACACAGAGAGAGAGAGAGAGAGAGAGAGAGAGAGAGAGAGAGAGAGAGAGAGAGAGAGAGAGGCAGAAAGAAAGAGAAAAATGAGAATGAAAGACTGAGAAGGAATAAATATGAGTATAAAGAATATATGACTTCCAAAAGACTGAGGCAAACATAGGTATCTCTTCTTTTTATTTTTATATATATATATATATTTTGAGACGGAGTCTCGCTCTGTCACCCAGGCTGGAGTGCAGTGGCGCAATCTCAGCTCACTGCAAGCTCCGCCTCCCGGGTTCACGCCATTCTCCTGCCTCAGCCTCCCAAGTAACTGGGAATACAAGCGCCCACTACCGCGCCCGGCTAATTTTTTGCATTTTTAGTAGAGACGGGGTTTCATCATGTTAGCCAGGATGGTATCGATCTCCTGACCTCGTGATCCACCCACCTTGGCCTCCCAAAGAAACATAGGTATCTCTTCTTACCACAGATCTGTAGTAGGGTGTTGAAGTATTCAGTCTTTATGAAAAATGTAATAATACTGTTAAAGGCAATTATGAAAGTGAAAAATGCATCCTTGTATCAACTACTCTGAGAGAGCAGCTATTTTTTTCTGTAGTTTCTATGCTTGTGTGTGTGTATTTTTTGTTTGTTTTGAGACAGGGTTTCACTCTGTTGCCCAGGCTGGAGTGTGGAGTACAGTGGCACAATCATGGCTCACTGCAGTCTCAACCTCCTGGGCTCAGGTGATCCTCCCACCTCAGCTGTCTGAGTAGCTGGGATTACAGGCCCATGCCACCACACCTGGCTAATTTTTGTATTTTTAGTAGAGGTGGGGTTTTGCCATGTTGGCTAGGCTGGTCTCGAACTCCTGACCTCAGGTGATCTGCCCACCTTGGCCTCCCAAAGTGCTGGGATTATAGGCGTGAGCCACCATGCTCAGCTAGACCTAGTGTTTCTAATCTTTGTCTAAAAGCATATTTTTATAAAATACAATTCTTTATGACATTAAGAGACTAGAATTAGAAACAAAACTTTATGTGACAAATTTTTTTCCTATAGAAACAGAGTTATCATTTATAGAAAAATAAACTTACAAATAAATAATTTTTAAGGCATTCAATAGAAAGGTAAATAGTAGGTGCATTATTTGAACATATTGTATACTCACGCTTCAGCATCTGGATGCATATTACACACCTGTATTATCTGAACATATTGCATACTCATCCTTCGGCATTTGGATGCATATTACACACCTGTATTATTTGAACATATTGCATACTCATGCTTCGGCATCTGGATGCAGTATTACACACCTGTATTATTTGAACGTATTGTATACTCATGCTTTGGCATCTGGGTGCAGTATTACACACCTGTATTATTTGAACATATTGTATACTCATGCTTCGGCATCTGGATGCGTATTACACACCTGTTTTTGTATGTCAGACGAACAGTCCTTGTACCTTCACATTTTCCAGGCTGCTGTTCTTTGGAAGCCTGTTCCCATTTGGAAATAATGTCACAAATCTAGAAAGGAAGTGGAAAATTGAGATTTACAGTACTTTTCAAATCAACATTTTTTGAAGACAAGTGTGCTGCAGACTGAAATTTTTCCATTAATATGATCAAACCAAATATACTCAAGCTTTTTGTTTTCAGCCTCTGTGCGGCTCTGAGTTTAGGATGTCATTATAAATTGCTCTTTGGTCCACTTACCCTTTTGGACACACATTAACTCTGGACTGTGGCCATGCATTTTTTACGCAAAAAGGAATCTTAGTGTATGACTGCCTGAAACTGGAAACAAGAAGATTCCAGGGATATTTTCATGATTCGGTCACTAAAGAAGTAACTTTTTCACCTTCCGAGTTCAAAAAGATTGTAATAAGTAAAGTTATACCAAAGAAATCGGAAATATAATTTATGGAAAGGGTCTAGACCCAGGTCTAGCTATTTGATTTTGGGTAACTCATTTCCCTCTCTAGGCCTCAGTTTTTTCATTTGCAAAATAAGTGCATTGTTTCTCTAAGGTCCCTTGTGGTTCTAAAATTCTATTTTTTTAAAAATTGAGATGGAGTCTCACTGTGCTGCCCAGGCTGAAGTACAGTGGCATGATCTCGGCTCACTACAACCTCTGCCTCCTGGGTTCAAGTGATTCTCCCGCCTCAGCCTCCTGAGTAGCTGAGACTACAGGCACCCGCCACCATGCCTGGTTAATTATTTTTGTACTTTTAGTAGAGACAGTGTTTCACCACGTTGATCAGGCTGGTCTTGAACTCCTGACCTCAAATGATCTGCCTGCCTTAGCCTCCCAAAGTGCTGGGATTACAGGCGAGAGCCACCGCACTGGCCTAATTCTATATATATTATTGCCATTACTAAATGGAAGCTCTATTAAAGTTATTTTACTATGATCTGGAAAATATTCTTTTAAAATCCCTCCCTTTTCATTTCCACAGGTCTGTTTTCTTTCTTTCTTTCTTTTCTTTCTTTTTTTTTTTTTTTTGAGATAGTCTTGCTCTGTCACCCAGGCTGGAGTGCAGTGGCGTGATCACGGCTCACTGCAGCCTTGACCTCATAGGCTCAAGAGATTCTAGTGCCTCAGCCTCCAGAGTAGCTGGGACGACAGGCGTGCGGCCCCGTGCCTGGCTAATTTTTGTGTTTTCAGTAGAGATGGGTTTTTGCCATGCTCCCCAGGCTGGTCTCAAACTCCTGGCCTCAAATGATCCACCTGCCCCGGCCTCCCAAAGTGCTTGGATTACAGATGTAAGCCACTGCACCCGACCACAGGTCTGTTTCCTAAACCATTTTTCATTTCCAGCTCAGGCCTTCCCTAACTCCCAATGCTGAACTTAATCTCCCTCTTTCTGTGCAAAGTTCACAGCACTCTTAAAACTCATCACTTTCAACTCTAGTTCAAGGTTATCTGTGTATAAGGTTGCTCTTCCCTAAGCAAATTTTAAGTTCACTGTGGGCAGGGACTATTTCTGGTCCTTTTGTATTCCCCACAGAGTCCAGTCAGCCCCTGAGATAACAATAGTTTGGTAAGAGATAAAACAGTTTAGTAAGTACTGCTGAGTAAATGAAAAAAAAAAAAAAGGAAAGTCATTTTATTAGCACTTCTACATATCTACCCTTAGTCTCCTAATATTTAGAGTATCATTTCCATTACTAACACTTTTCCTCTCTTTAATATGGAATGTATAAATGTAGAGATTGTGTATTAAGAATTCTATGAGTTTAACAAAGTCCTGCATTTTTTTTCTTATCGTTGAGATTAGATTGGTTAAATTTTTGGAAAACTCCTAAATTAAACTTCTTGCAAAGTGTACTCTTCTTGTAAAGAGCAGTTTCCTTGCTGTTCATTGGGCTTGGCTCCTAAAAAGGACTTGGTTTCACCTTGATGTTTCCTTGAAGACAGTGCTCTAAATCTCTGCCAGAAGGATCATCAGTGAACAATGCAAATCCAGACTGTGCTGGTTTCCTCATTCCCGTGTCCTGGTTCAAAGTATTCAAAAATTCTTCCACTGTGGTAGATGCATCAAAACCAACTACCTAGACAGAAGTAACAAAACAGTTCTCTTAATAAGAAATATATAGTTTCAAACTGAGATTTTGAGGATGAAACAGAGCATACTTGATGTATGATTAATGATAATATATTTTTCTAGGTGCTTTAACTTTTTTTTCCAAAGCTCCTCTGGAGAAAATTAACAAGGTTACTTCAACAATTAGTTTGCTGAAGAACTCAAAAATCTTGGCTTCAGCAAACAGACATAAATCTAAAATAGAATGATCAACTGACAGCTATAAACATTTTGCAAAGATATTATGCTTACTCATTAGAAGCAAACCAAGAACTATAGTACAATATGCAATCTTTAATCAAATGGAAGAAAATAAACAAGAAATACGTTTAAATAAATGAAAACTTTTATGTATTTAATATTTGTTTCTTTAATAGGCAGTTAAGTATCTGAATTCTGTGATAAAAGGCATATGGCTACAAAGACTAATTGCTAGTTTGGGAACATGTTTGCTTCAATTAATAAGCAAGCATCTAGATCTGAGAACTGGAAGGGCCCAGTGAAGTCTTCCCAGATAATTTCTGAGATTTGGAGATTTTAAAAGAGACTAAAATTGTACATACCCAGTATCAGTAATTATTTCTACACCTAGCAGGTGTACTGATGGGAAAAAGCCCCAACCAAAATGTTTTTGATTTTTCTGTCTATCAGAATCATAATGGCAGTGAAGCCCATCCCTTATTTGGTTCAATATGGATTTGTTATTAGTGCAAATCCTTTGTAGCAAAACTGTTTCAAAACTCAGCTGTTCTGATAGTAAGTCTAATATATTTGCATGTTTGTCACTGCCAGGTGCTGACAAAAGTAGGCAGAGAAGTCTCTGTTCCCTGTAACAGAGGTTGCACATAGGATTGCCAGCTAAGCATATTTTCATCAGGTAACCTACCTGGTATATCCCATTCATGAAGTGCACCGGTACACTAAAGGGCAAAGAATGATGATAAGGGTTTCGGAGAAGAGTTGAAAGAATTTCCATCCTTGAGGGTCTTGCTTCTCTGTCACCATTTTGTTGTGTTCTTTCTACACAACGCTGGCAGTAAATGGCATATTTTCCAAATTCTGTCCTGTAATACAAAACTTAAGATAAAAATCTAAGAATAAATTTAATTGACAACCTAATATATGCAACCATTAAGAAAGTATTCCTTGTACATTATCACAATGTATTAGGCTAATTTTGACAGTAACTTTTTTTGAATGATAATACTAAACTGCTGTAACTTTCCTCAAATTCCAACTTCCTTATTTTTGTAACTGCCTCACTCAAACCTCCCCACAAAGGATTCTTCATCTTTACTGTATTATTATAGTCACAAGCTGAATTTAAAATTACCAGTCACAAGTCAATATATAGTGATTTAATATTAACAAATATAAAGAAAGCAATTGCATGAAGAATAATAGTAGAGAGTAACCTATAAAAACATGTTACAGCAGAATTCTCTTCTGAACATGGTGGTTAACGCTTGACCACTAAACAAGGTAAAAAAAAAAAAAATGTCTTCAGGCCAGGTGTGGTGGTTCATGCCTGTAATCCTAGCACTTTGGGAGGCTGAGGCGGGCAGATCACCT
Source organism: Rhinopithecus roxellana (assembly GCF_007565055.1). Taxonomy (NCBI): domain Eukaryota; kingdom Metazoa; phylum Chordata; class Mammalia; order Primates; family Cercopithecidae; genus Rhinopithecus; species Rhinopithecus roxellana. The sequence continues at coordinate 104,192,776 of NC_044565.1, forward strand.
GACGTCAGGAGTTCGAGACCAGCCTTGTCAACATGGTGAAACCCTGTCTTTATTTAAAATACAAAAAATTAGGCAGGTATGGTGGCACACGCATGTAGTCCCAGCTACTTGGGAGGCTAAGGCAGGAGAATCGCTTGAACCTTGGAGACGGAGGTTGCAGTGAGCCAAGAATGTGCCACTGCACTCCAGCCTAGGTGACAGAGCAAGACTCTGTCTCAAAAAAAAAAAAAAAAAAAAATCTTTAAACAAAAATAAAAATGTTTTCTTTCTTTATTCTATAAAAAACACTGCATTTGTTAAAAAATGTTATTGTTTTATTTCTTTATTCTATAAAAAACACTGCATTTGTTAAAAAATGTTAAGCATTAGACAAACTCATTTGAGTAAATAAATGTAAAAGTTGGATAGAGATCTTATTTGCCCTTGTTATACATAAATTTTACTGCTTATTCAAGCAGATTGATAACACCTGTCAAATATGTTTGTATTCAAGTGCCCTGTAGGCAGATCCTTGGTCTGGGGGCTACTCAGTGACTGCAACTGAAATGACATGATCTTGATCACAGATGACCTTGATCACAGAGGCCCCAAAATGTATTATGAACTGTAGAATATTTTCCTATTGCTTCCAAGTTCGGTTTGTTTATTTGTTTGTTTCTTTTACTGTGTTTGCTTTAGTCCAAGAGTTTATTTAAGCAACCTGACGCAAACCTCTTGGTGGACAAAATGACCCTGGACAAGCCTTGGCTGAGTGACCTGGGTCCCAGAGTAAGAAAGCCATTCTGGAAGTTGAACTTTAAATGTGTTTTTCGAAGGAGTAACAATTCTGAAGTAACTCAAATACATACAATTAGAAAAGGAGGGAAGACCATGGGGGAAATTGTTCACATAAAATAATTTAATGTGGAGAAAAATAGTAAAAGGGAAAACTAAGGAAACAGAATAGTTGCTTTTATTGAATGAATACCCACTAATGCTAAGTTATTCATACTTGAAATGCAAATATACTTTTCACTTAAAAATACTCTCTGTCAGTTTTTCCAAGTATTTATTGCAATCTTCCCTAAGAGATTTAACATAACAAAGGAAGTATTTTCCTAGCTCCACATCAATAACCAAAGGCTTCCTGTACCAATATTTGTTTCACACATTCTTCTAAAAATGTACCTGGCAGATCATTAAATACTTATGATTTATCGTAGACTTTCAGAGACCACATAAACAGTTCAGCTGGCTAGTATTCTGCACACCTGGAATCTGCATTCCTCTTTAGGTGAAGCCTGAGGAGCCACAGGAAAGGATGATGGGGAAGGAAGAGCCCAACGCAGAGTGCCAAGAGTTGCCAGCCCTGGGCAGGGAGAAGCATCACAGGTTAGATACCACGTGCCAGTCAGAGATCTACATCAGAGTGAGTGTAATGGGCTGATGACAGTCTCTCTTAACCCAAAAACGTTTTATTTCTTTCACATATGCATGATCTGTTTACAGCATTTATTATAGGTTAAAAACAAAAAACTCTACATTGGGTCAGATCTATGATCCATCTAGTTGTGTATATGGTTATCTATAACAGAGGAACCAAGGCACAAGCAGACAAGGTGCTCCTTTTTGACATCACACTCAAAGATTAGAAACATTGTTTCTTTTTTGTTCACTTATATATTTACTCATTCATTGAAATACAAGTAATAGTTTTGAGAAAGGCAGATTGCAAAACAGTAAAAAACACATGCCCTAAATCAAAACCAATCTACCTACACATACATACGTATCTACATACATAAATAAGGGACAAGTATAAAAATATTAATGGAGGTTATCTTTAGGTAACAGTAATATGTGTGATTTTTATTTTTCCTTTGCTCTGTTCTGTATTCTCCTTTCTATGTTTTTTCAAGGAAGTATAAAACATGTTACAGCAGAATTCTCTTCTGAAGAACATGGTGGTTAATGCTCGACCACTAAACAAGGTAAAAAAATGTCTTCAAACAACAACAACAAAAATTTTATTTCTTTATCCTATAAAACACTGCATTTGTTTAAAAATGTTAAGCATTAGACAAACTCATTAGAGTACATAAATGTAAAAGTAGGATATAGATCTTATTTGTCTTTGTTTGTTATATATAATTTTCAGTCATTTTTAAAACGTTGTATTAAAAAAGAGGGAGAAATAGGCATTGTCCCTGCCCTTAAGGAGCCTACAGTCTAGTAGGAGACAGTTATATATTTAAACAGTAAATTATAATACAACATGGTAATACCATGTATTAACTTTTTAAAGCATAACCAATGGAAAGAATGACTAACTTCTTGTGGAGTCAGGGAAGGGATCACAGGGAATATGTTGCTTGGGCTGGGCTATAAAGTCTATGGGAGGGAAGGAAGAGGAGGGATCCAGGTAACAAGAATGCCATCAGGTGCAAGGTGGAGAATATTGCAAAGGTGGAGTGTGTTTGAAGGATGGGGCGTATTTATTCATTCACTGTCTGCTGGAGGCAGGAAGTGGAGATGGAGGGGCCAATGGAGCCAGATTATGAAGTGTTCTTGATGCAGATGAATCTTAAGCTTCAGATGCCCTCTTGGGCACAGGTCCTGGGAAAGGCCTTATTAACTGTGTTTACATGGTCATATGATTTCTAAAATGTGCAAAAGTAATCCATTTTCAAGTCTTTGTCTTAAAGAGCATTTCCCAAACTGTATAAGCTTCAAGTCTCACAAACCTGGATCCAACCCTGAGAGTCCTATATGTTAACGTAAGAAATTTCTGATTTATCCTGTGGCTAACAGGGAGTCAAAACACAAAGATAAAAACAGGTGTTCATTGAAGAGTAAACACAGATGACTACCAAACACCTGAAAAATGTATTCAACTGCACTAATAAAGAAAAGCATCTTGATTCAATAGTGAAATAACATTTTTTACCTGTTAAGAATTTAAAATATACTGAATGTTGTTGAAGATATAGGAAAAATCCAAAAAATGAGTTCAAAGGAATTTGCTGGACCTGTCCACAAGATTTAGGTTCCTGGTGGATGCGGTGGCTCACGCCTGTAATCCCAGTACTTTGGGAGGCCGGGGTGGGCAGACCACCTGAGGTCAGGAGTTCAAGGCCAGCTTGACCAACATGGTGAAACCCCATCTCTACTAAAAATACAAAATTAGCCATGAGTGTTGGCACATGCCTGTAATCTCAGTTACTTGGGAGGTTGAGGCAGGAGAATTGCTGAACCCGGGAGGTGGAGGTTGCAGTGAGCCGAGATTGTGCCATTGCACTCCAGCCTGGGCAATAAGAGTGAAACTCCATCTCATTTAGGTTCAAAGATGTCTACTGTAGAGGTATTTATTATAGAACAAATTTGGAAAAACCTAAATGTATAGTACTTGATGTTAACATGACCATTAATGTTTTGAAGAATGTCTAAGGATACAGGGGAAATGATTATTTTCTATAGTTTAAAAAAGTAGAATGCACACTGTAATGCCAGCAATATAAAAAACTGTGAGTGTGCACACACCAACATACATACATGTATAAACATATAAATATATAAATAAACCAAAAAGGTAGACATCAAAATATTAATACCTATTTTTCCTTCTGCACTTTTTGTATTTTCCAAATGTCTATGCTGAATGTGTATCATTCTTACAATCAGAAAAACAGTATCACTTTAAATTGCATGTATATGTATCAATATCAATATCTACCTGCAATGGTCCTGGTTGATTCTGTGGCTGTCTTCGTCTTGTCTGTTTAATAAGCTGACAGCAAATTTCATTCTGCAGCTCAGGATGTGTCAGGCAGATTTGCAAAGCACTCTGGGCTAGAGATATGTGGTAATCAATTGCAGGAGAGTCAACTGCAGCATTTATAAAAAGCTGGCAGGTCTGAATTAAGCAAAAACAGATATATTCAAGGTGAGGAGTGAGTAGATTTATTCTGCTTGAATTATATCGATTCTCTTTTCAGCAGTTTTTGTTTAAAATGATGGAAAAGGATATATTATGATAACACTAATCAAAAGAAATCTGGAATCGCTACAATAATAGCAGACAAAGTAAATTTCAGAGCAAGGAATTCTGCCAGAGATAAAGAGGGTCATTTTATAATGATAGAGGGGTCAGTTCATCTAGAAGACATAATAGTCCTAAACATCTACATACTTATTAACAGAGCTTCAAAATACATGTGAATCTCATCCAGTGTATTTTTCATTTTAGTCATTGCATTTTTCATCTCTAAAAATTCAATCTGAGTCTTTTAAATCTCTTCTCTTACTCTTCTTAAAATGCTCATGCTTTCCTCTACCTTCCTGAACACGTGAAGTGTGGTGGCCAATCTCCAAAGTGGTCCTCCGTGATCTCCACATCCTGACATTCAGATCCGTGGGTAATTCCCTCCTGTATTCTACCAGTGTTGGTCTGTGTGACGGTAGAATGTGGCATGCCATTTCTAAGATTAGCTTATAAAAAACAATGCACTTCCATCTTGGTCACTCTCTCTCTTTTCCTGTTAGATCATTTGCTCTGGGGAAGGCAGCTGCCATGTCTTGAGCAGTCATTTGGAGAGGCCCATGTAGTGAGGAACTGAGGCTTCTTTGCCAACAGCCACGTGAGAGAGTTTGGAATCCTCCAGCCCCATTCCAATCTTCAGATGCCTGCTGCCCCCGTTGACAGCTTGATGGTACCATCAGGAGACTATGAGTCAGAACCACCCAGCTAAACTGCTTCCAGATTCCTGACCCTTCAAAACTGTGTGAAATACCAAATGTTGTAAGTCACTAAGTGTTGGGGAAATTTTAAATGTAACAATAGACAACAGATACACAGAGATGTCCTTATCTACCATCACCTGCATCATTTCTAGATATGTTTCTATGATTACTTTTTCTTACCCATTGTATGGCATACTTGACCTGATTCTCTGTATGCCTGGTGATCTTTGACTGGATGCAGACATTGTAAATATTATATTCTTGGGCACTGGACTTTTTGGGATGCTTTAAATATTTTTTAGCTTTGCTCTCAGATGACAGTTAAATTACTTGGAAACGGTTTGGTTCTTCCAAGGTCTCTTTTAAGTTTCTTAGGGTGGACCAGAACAGCCTTATATTTAGTACTATCTGGGCCCCATTCCAGAGGCAATCACCCTCTGTGCACTCTATTTGATGTCCAATGTATCAGAGATTTTTCCATTCTAGAAGATGGGAAAACTATTTCCAGCTCTGTGTGAGCTGGAATGTTTTTGCCTGTGTCTTTCTGTCCTCAGCCTCAGGTACTTTCCTCAAACACACACATGCTTATCAGTTCTCAGATGAAAACTCAAATCTCCAGAGCTCTCCCTCCCTCCCTCCCTCTCTTTAGCTCTCTCCTCTCAGCCCTGTTTTGTTTGTTTGTTTGTTTGTTTGTTTTGAGATGGAGTCTTGCTCTGTTACCCAGGCTGGAGTGCAGAGCTCAGTGCAACCTCTGCCTCTCGGGTTCAAGTGATTCTCCTGCCTCAGCCTCCCGAGTAGCTGAGATTACAGGCACCAACCACCACACCTGGCTAATTTTTGTGTTTTTAGTAGAGACGGAGTTTCCCCATGTTAACCAGGCTGGTCTTGAACTCCTGATCTCAGGTGATCCGCCCATCTCAGCCTCCCAAAGTGCTGGGGTTACAGGGTGAGCCACCGTGCCCGATCAGCCCCGTGAAGTCTAACTACCTTGGCCTTCTCAAATTCTGAACTCTGTCTTCACAACTCAGGAAGACTGCCAGGCTCTATTTGGGTGCTCCCTCTCTGCACAGCAGTCTTGAATGTCTCCAGAGAGTAAGCTGCAGCAATCATAGAGCTTATGTCATTAGTTTTCTGAAGAATCTGTCCTGCACTGCCTATGTTCAATGTCTGAAAACCACTGGCAGGGCAAATCCAGTCCTGTGACTTCATCATGGCCCAAAGTAGTTCTTCCTTTCTATCTTCTAACTGGTTGTTGCTTGCACACATAAAAGCGTTTGTTTTTTGCTTATTTTGTACCTCTCACTATCTTATCAAATTCTCTTTTCATGTGTAGCAGTTTTTTAGTTTGTTCTTTTGGGTTTTCTGAGTATACAAATATGCCATCTGTAAATATTTTTATTTATTGCCTAATTACATAAGTTAGTTCCCTAACAGAATATTAAATAATAATAATAATGACAAATCTTATATAACTTATACTTTAATTGAAAAATTTTAAAAATAATGGGGCACATCTTTGTCTTTTTCTCACTTTAGTGGAAACGTTTCCAAAATTTCTCCATAAAGCATGATGCTTGCTTTTAGCTAAAACAGGAATATTTTGTCATGTTAAAGTAGTATCTATATATTGCTATCTATAAGTGTTAAATTTGTCAAATGCCTTTTCAGCATCTACAGATATGATTATCTCCCTAATAGTAAGTAATATTAATAGATATGCTAATACTTAGCCATCCTTAATTTCCTAGAAGAAATCCCTTTCAGTCATGATTTAACATTTTTTAACATTAAAAAATGTTATCGACACATAATAGCTGCATATATTAATGGAGTATATGAGTTTTTTGATACATGCATGCAACATGTAATAATCAAATCAAGGGAATGGGATATCCACTACCTCTAACATTTATAATTTCTTTGTGTTGGGAACATTCCAAATCTTCTCTTCTAAGCATTTTGAAATACACTCTAAGTTCTTGTTAACTATAGTTGCTGTGCTGTTGAACACTAGAAGTTATTCTTTTTATATAAATGTATTTTTGTACCTTTTAACCAACCTCCTTTCATCCCTCCACCCCCTACTACCCAGCCTCTGGTAACCACTATTCTATTTTACCATCTACCTCTATGAAATCCACTTTTTTAGCTCCCACCTGTGAGTGAAAACATGAGATGTTTGTCTTTCTGTGCTTGGCTTATTTTACTTAACATAACGTTCTCCAATTCCATCTATTTCCATCTGTGTTGCTGCAAATGACAGGGCTTTGTTTTTCTCAATGGCTGAATAATATTCCATTGTGTATATATACTACATTTTCTTTCTTTTTTTTTTTTTTTTTTTTTTTTGTTGAGACAGAGTCTTGCTCTGTCACCCAGGCTGGAGTGCAGTGGCACGATCTCGACTCACTACAACCTCCACCTCCCAGGTTCAAGCGATTCTTGTGCCTCAGCCTCCCTAGTAGCTGGGATTATAGGCATGTGCCACCACGCCCAGTTAATTTTTGTATTTTTAGTAGAGATGTGGTTTCCTCATGTTGGCCAGGCTGGTCTCAAACCCCTGGCCTCAAGTGATGTGGCTGCCTTGGCCTCCCAAAGTGCTGGGATTACAGGCCTGAGCCACTGGCCTGGCCCATCTTTATCCATTCATCTACTGATGAACACTTAGGTTGATTCCATATATCGGTTCTTGTGAACAGTGCTACAATAAATATAGGAATGCGGATATCTCTTCAATATACTGACTTCCTTTCATTTGGATATACTCCCAGTGAGACTGCTAGATCACATGGTAGTTCTATTTTTAGTTTTTTGAGGAACCTCCACACTGTTTTCCAAAGTTGCTGTACTAATTTATATTCCCACCAATGGTGTATGAGTTTTCCTCTTTCTCTGCATCCTTGACAGCATTTGTTATTTTCTGTCTTTTTGATAATAGCCATTTTAACTGGGGTCAGATGATATTTCATTATGATGTTGATTTGCATTTCCCTGATGATTAGCGATGCTTAGCATTGATTCATATACTTGTTGGCCATTTGAGTGTCTTCTTTTGAGAAATGTCTATTGAGATCTTTTGCCCATTTTAAAATTGGATTATTTGTTTTTTGCTATTGAGTTGAGTGATTTAATATTCTTAAGATGATGCTGGATTCTGATTGCTAATATTTTATTATTTTTGTACAATCTTTGCTGTGCTCTTGTATGAAAGTGACACTTATTTAACAAAGAGAATATGGTGATATAACAATCGAGGATTGCTTCAAAACAATCTAAAGTTAGGGTGCAGTGGGGAATGGGAGAATAAAACAAAATTGGCCATGTGTTGATGATTGTGGATCTGAAAGACGGGCACTTTAGGCCTCATTGTAATATTCTCTCTACTCATATATGTTGGAAATTGTCCCAAGTAAAAAGTAAAAGAAAAAATTGAATTTGGAAAATTTCTTTCTTTTCCTATGCTTTGGGACAATTTAAACAGCATTGAAATTATCTACACATAAAGTTTGGTAAACTCCTCTGTTTAGATTTTCCTTTTCCTGTGGAATCAATTTTGGTCATTTATATTTTCTTATAAAATTGGCCACATCATCTAGATTTTCAAATATATTTGTGTAGTCTTTCTTGATTTAGGTATTGGTGTACTCTACAGGTGGATATTTTTAAACTTTCCATTATAGAAATTTAAAAAATGTATAAAAGTAGAGAGAACAGCATAATAATCACCTATGTACCCATCACCCAGTGTCAACAATTATCAGCATTTTGCCACTTCACCACCTCCCCACCTCTACTTTCTTTTCCTCTGGAGTATTTTAATGTATATCATATTACTTTATTACTTTATCAATAAATACTTCAGGCTGGATGTCCAGTTGATAAAGATTTTTTCTATAGCCATCCATGACCCTGCAATTAACAATAACTCCATAATATTATCTAATAAACAAATAGATTTTTTTTTTTTTTTTTTTTTTTTTTGAGATGGAGTCTCGCTCTGTCACCCAAGCTGGAGTGCAGTGGCCGGATCTCAGCTCACTGCAAGCTCCGCCTCCCAGGTTCACGCCATTCTCCTGCCTCAGCCTCCCGAGTAGCTGGGACTACAGGCGCCCGCCACCTCGCCCGGCTAGTTTTTTGTACTTTTTAGTAGAGACGGGGTTTCACCGGGTTAGCCAGGATGGTCTCGACCTCCTGACCTTGTGATCCGCCCGTCTCGGCCTCCCAAAGTGCTGGGATTACAGGCTTGAGCCACCGCGCCCGGCCAACAAATAGATTTTTTGAGACGGGAGAAACTTAGGCAAGACAAAGCCAAAAGAAAGAGATTGAGCTCTAAGAGACTAGGAGAAAATGAAGTACCAAGATCCTGGTGTAGAGTCCAGACTTGGAAACACAGAAGATCCACCATATTCTGAGGCTGGAGGAGTGGAGGAGAAAAGAGATGAAGGGTTGTCTGTTAAGTGGAGGGCTTCTTCTTTTTCTTTTTCTTTTTCTTTTTTTTCTTTTTTGAGATGGAGTCTTGCTCTGCCACTCAGGATGGAGTGCAGTGGCGTGATCTCAGCTCACTGCAACCTCCACCCCCTAAGTTCATGTGATTCTCCTGCCTCAGCCTCCCAAGTAGCTGGGACTACAGGCACGTGCCATCACGCCCGGCTAATTTCTGTATTTTTTTTAGTAGAGACAGGGTTTCACCATGTTAGCCAGGATGGTCTCGATATCCTGACCTCATGATCTGCCCGCCTCGGCCTCCCAAAGTGCTGGGATTACAGGCGGGAGCCACCATGCCCAGCTGCAAGAGGAGGGCTATGAAGTGGTCATGTCATGTCTGATGTCCTCTAATTTTCTCAGTGAAATAGAAGGTAAATTTCTCTGCTGTATTCTTTTTTTTTTTTTTTTTTTTTTTTTTTTTTTTGAGACGGAGTCTCGCTCTGTCGCCCGGCCTGGAGTGCAGTGGCCAGATCTCAGCTCACTGCAAGCTCCACCTCCCGGGTTTACGCCATTCTCCTGCCTCAGCCTCCTGAGTAGCTGGGACTACAGGCGCCAGCCACCTCGCCCGGCTAGCTTTTTGTATTTTTTAGTAGAGACGGGGTTTCACCGTGTTAGCCAGGATGGTCTCGAACTCCTGACCTCGTGATTCGCCCGTCTCGGCCTCCCAAAGTGCTGGGATTACAGGCTTGAGCCACCGCGCCCGGCCCTCTGCTGTATTCTTAAGTAGAGAGTTTGAGGGGGATGTGACCAAAGACAAGCACAAAGGCAGAATGTTGGCTGTGACAGAGGAAGACCCTGAATTTATACTGACATCAGACTGCATGGCGGTTTGATGCTCTGCAGCATTGCACATCTGGTTATCCTGGGAGCAGAAAAGATAGCACTGATCTAGGTTGGGATCTGGCTGAAGAGTGCATGGAAGTATGGGTCCGAAGGAACTATGAGAATTAATAGGAACAAACCAGACTGGATAAGGAAGGAAGAAAAGTCAAGATGCAGTCATTATGATCTCAAAGAAAGCAAATGGTCCAAAACAAAGGTCTTAGAGATGAAGAAAAAATGGAAGAGTAAAAAAAAAAAAAAGAGCTTGTAGGCTAGGATTCTGCTTAAAGAAAGAGATGTTTGAATTGAAGCTTTTAGAGGTGACGTACTTGTGAGGAATGGTGAAGTCAGGTGTGGACATGGAGAATGGGATGATGAAGGAGACCAGAGGTGAAGCTTACTGGAATTTAGAAGGTCAAGAATCTTAAAATCATGGCATTGGTGAGTGAAGTGATAACAGTCATTTGCAAGAGTTCAGGTAGAGAATGTGAGTTGGGAGCTAAAATCCTTAGATAATTTTTTTTTTTTTTTGAGACTTAATTTCACTCTTGTTGCCCAGGTTGGAGTGCAGTGGTGTGATCTCAGCTCACTGCAACCTCCACCTCCTGGGTTCAAGCAATTCTCCTGCCTCAGCCTTCCAAGTAGCTGACATTACAGGTATGCATCACCACGCCCAGCTAATTTTGTATTTTTAGTGGTGATGCGGTTTCACCATGCTGGCCAGGATGGTCTCGAACTCCTGACCTCAGGTGATCCACCCTCCTCGGCCTCCCAAAGTGCTGGGATTACAGGATTAAGCCACCACGCCTGGCCCTTAGAGAAATCTGAAGAGTTACTGGAAGGTAACTGATGATAGGGATAGAACAATAGAGTGCTAAGGTGCATGGCAAGTTTTGAGTGATCAGGGATTTCTAACAGAGATTGAGGAATAAGAAACTGAGAGTAACACTAGAGAGGAAAGAGAGTGCTGACCCCTCTCCCAGTGCTGTGCCTGGTGTGATGTGGAAAATTAGAAGTTAAAGGGGAAATGATTCATCTGATACCAAGTATTTCACATTGCCCAAACCATACATATTAATAGTTTATTTCAGTAAATCCAAAATCCTCACTAAGAAAGCATATTAAATTCACCAGTTTTATTTCAATGATATTCTTAATAATAAACAACACATTTTGAATTTTCTTGAAGTAAAATTTTGTAACCCAAAATGTTATTTTTAATTTTTTTCCAATTATTTAACAACATATAAGTATTTTACCTTAAATAATTTAACAACATATAAATATGTTACCTTAAATAATTTAATAGCTTCTGTCTGTAGGGCTTCGGAAGGTAGAGTTGTCAGAGGGGAAATGATTCCTTCTTTACTGTGACACAAAGTGGGGTGTCTCCATATCTGAGAGGCTAAATGCAGAATAAAATATGAACAGAAAACTGAATAAACCACTTATTTTGGCCTCCCATTAAATTAATCCTTTAGACATTAGCTCATTCAGGCTTGGCTCACAACTTTAAGTCACAAAGGTCAGAAAAAAACTCTTTGGCAACATTATTCTATTTTGGTAGCCAGGCCATTGGGATTCTCACGTTACTGTTTTTTTGTTTGTTTGCTTTCTTTTTTTTTTAATTTAAAAAATTTCCATAGGTTTTTGGGGAATAGGTGGTATTTGGTTACATGAGTAAGTTCTTTAGTGTTGATTTGGGGGATTTTGGTGCACCCATCACCCGAGCAGTATATACTGAACCTGATTTGCCTCACCCGCTTCCCACCCTTTCCCCCTGGGTCCCCAAAGTCTATTGTGTCATTCTTATGCCTTTGCATCCTCACAGTTTAGCTGCCATTAATGAGTGAGACATGTTCTTGTTTTGGATAATCTTGAAGAGTTGGGTCCTAATTTACTAGGCTGCAATAAGTCTACCAGGGCACTAGCACATTGCTTAAATGTGCTAAAGACTGGTGACCTAGGTAGCGGGCATGACTATATATGAGAAAGAGCTGGGGAAAGATCTAGAACTTCTCTAGAGAGGAGAAGCCAAAGTAGAAAGAGATATAAAGATAAAGAGGAACTTGAAGGCATTCCTAAAATCAATATTTATTAAATTCCTGTGTTAGACACGGCAAATAAAATATGGTCTCTCTCTTTTTTTTTTTTTTTTTTGAGATGGAGTTTCACTCTGTCGCCCAGGCTGGAGTGCAGTGGCCGGATCTCAGCTCACTGCAAGCTCCGCCTCCCGGGTCTACGCCATTCTCCTGCCTCGGCCTCCCGAGTAGCTGGGACTACAGGCGCCCACCACCTCGCCCGGCTAGTTTTTTGTATTTTTTAGTAGAGACGGGGTTTCACCGGGTTAGCCAGGATGGTCTCGATCTCCTGACCTCGTGATCCGCCCGTCTCGGCCTCCCAAAGTGCTGGGATTACAGGCTGGAGCCACCGCGCCCGGCCAAAATATGGTCTCTCTTAGTGTGTAAAGCATAGGATAGAATCTAGACTCTCAGTGGGGAAACCTTAGCCATAAAAATTCATTTCAGACTAGGCACAGTGGCTCATGCCTGGAATGCCAGCACTCTGGGAGGCTGAGGTGGGTGGATTACTTGAGCTCAGGAGTTCAAGACCAGCCTTTGCAACATGACAAAACCCCATCTCTGCCAACGATACAAAAATTAGCTGGGCATGGTGGTGCACGCCTGTGGTCCTAGCTACTCAGGAGGCTGAGGCAGGAGGATCACTTGAGCCCAGGAGGCAGAGGGTGCAGTGAGCTGAGAACATGCCACTGCACTCCAGCCTGGGTGACAGAGTGAGACTCCGTCTCAAAAACAAAACAAAAACTTAATTTCGATGCAAAATTACAAATGCTATACATCTTTTGGTTTCCCTGGGCCACATTGGAAGAAGAATTGTCTTGGGCCACACATAAAATATATTAACACTAATGATAGCTGATGGGCTTAAAAACAAAAAAGCTCAGAAAGAAATTTCGTAATGTTTTAAGAAAGTTTAGGAATTTGTGTTGGGTCACATTCAAAGCCATGCTGGGCCGCATGCCACCTGTGGGTTGCAGGTTGGACAAGCTTGCTATAAAAGAATTAAGTGACAAAGCATATTAGGACATAATTTTAACACTGATGAAGCACCTTTTATGAGCCAGATGCTGAGCTGGAGGGGGCTGGCTGGGGGATCTCCTAAGGCTAGGTGGGGTTTCATTATGTTGGTGAGGACTGCCAAGGAAGGGGGCATTCCAAGCAGAGGAGCAATGGAAGCAAAGGCAGAGGGAGGTGACCTGACACAGCCTAATGAGGAATGATGGTGTCCCTGCAGCCAAAGAGCCACAGAGAGAATTCTCTCCCATGATGAACAAAGGCAGTGAAAAGGTGGGTATATTTCAGGGAAACAGGAACCCATTAAGTGAAAACTCCATTAGGCTAAGCGGGTTGAGGTCCATTTCATAAACCATAAAGCTTTATTTATATGTTTATGAACTTACAAGGCTCCCCGTCTATGTTTAGCAATTTGCAAACCAGTTGTTCAAATTCAGATCCAACGTTTACATTGTTGCTTCCAGCGGCAACAGTCAGATGATAAAGCCAAGTGTCCTGAAAACCAGAACATATTAATAGAAATGTGAAGACACAGTTTTGATCACTCAAAGAAAAAAACAACTTGTATAAACAGTAGAAAACTTTGAGATGGAAACGAACCACTTGCTTTAATTTTTAAATAATAATGAAAAGCCATTTATTCAAACCATTCTGAGGCATGCTCACTTGAACTGTGTTTATATTACCTTTTCCTATTATTCACATTTTTCTTATTTTCTTCAGATGCGTCTTAGAAAAGCATGACAAAATTAAGAAGAATAACACATGTTAAGAGACTAAATACAACCAGCTGATTTTTTTTACAAAATAAATAAATTCTATGAAATTAAAAATCTGGCTCCCAGAGTGATACATACAGGATATTTTGGAAATCCAGAAAATTTAAAGAAAACATAATATCCATCTTACCCCATTCACCAAAGATTTCTGGTCTTTTTTTCTCTATGAAAATATAGATGTAGATTAAATTTTTACATAGTTGAATTATGCTAAAAGTAGAGGATAATTTCTGAATTTTAGTAATATAGTACAAGCACTCCCTTGTTGCTAGAAATTCTTTATAAACAAGTTTTTATGGCTGCAGGATATTCTATTACACATATGGACATACCATATTTATTTAAGCAATTTCTTATTGCTAAACATTATGATGGTTACTAACTTCTCACTGATAAAAAATACTGTGACAGCTATCACCTGTTAACTGAAAAGGAAATGTTATATTTTCCATGTTTAAAATACTTAAAAAAAATTATTTTAAAAAGAGTATTGTAGGCCGGGCATGGTGGCTCACACCTGTAATTCCAGCATTTTGAGAGGCCAAGGAGGATGGATCACTTGAGGTCAGGGGTTTGAGACCAGCCTGGCCAACATGGTGAAACTTCGTCTCTACTAAAAATACAAAAATTAGCTGGGCATTGTGGTGCACGCCTGTAGTCCCAGCTGTTTGGGAGGCTGAGGCAAGAGAATCTCTTGAACCCGGGAGGCGGAGGTTGCAGTGAGCCGAGATCATGCCACCACACTCTAGCCTAGTGACAGAGTGAAACTTTGTTTAAAAAAAAAAAAAAAAAGAGTATTGTGTCGAACAAACTATACATAAATTTTTGGCTGCATTTACTAACATTTTCTTTTTCTTTCTTTTTCTTTTTTTTTTTTTGAGACAGAGTCTTGCTGTGTCACCCAGGCTGGAGTGCAACGGCACAATCTCGATTCACTGCAACCTCCGCCTCCAGGTTCAACTGATTCTCCTGCCTCCGCCTCCCAAGTAGTTGGGATTACAGACACCTGTCACTACGCCCAGATACTTTTTGTATTTTTAGTAGAGACAGAGTTTCACCGGGTTGGCCAGGCTGGCCTCAAACTCCTGACCTCAGGTGATCCACCTGTCTCGGCCTCCCAAAGTGCTAGGATTACAGGCATGAGCTACGGTGTCTGGCCAACATTTTCTTAGTGTATATATATATATATATATATATTTTTTGAGACGGAGTCTCGCTCTGTCACCCAAGCTGGAGTGCACTGGCCAGATCCCAGCTCACTGCAAGCTACGCCTCCCGGGTTCATGCCATTCTCCTGCCTCAGCCTCCCGAGTAGCTGGGACTACAGGCGCCCGCCACCTCGCCCGGCTAGTTTTTTGTATTTTTTAGCAGAGACGGGGTTTCACCGTGTTAGCCAGGATGGTCTCGATCTCCTGACCTTGTGATCCGCCCGCCTCGGCCTCCCAAAGTCCTGGGATTACAGGCTTGAGCCACCGCGCCCGGCCAGTATATATTTTTTGAAATAGAATTATGAGTCATTACTAGGGTGTGAAAACTTTCAGGAATTCTTGAAACATATTTTCAAAGTACTTTCCAAAGCATTTACACTAATTTCTATTCCCACCAGTAGTGTATAGGAGTGCTTCCCTCCTCATAGCTTCACTAGCATAATTTTTTAAATCTTTGATAACCTCAGAGACAATAAAAGCTTTATCACTTTTAAATGTGCATATCTTTGATTACAAATGAGTGTAAGCATTCATTAGCCATTAAATTCCTCAGTAAGTTGTTCATCAGGCCCTCTTTCTATTTTTCTACTAGAAACATAGTCCTTTTCAAATCAAATGAGAGGTAGCAGAGGCAAGTGTTCAGGAACACAGGCACTGTGGTTAGAGACAGGGGTCTAATATCAATTCTGCCTCTTGCCAGATGTGTGACCACAGAAAAGTGCTTCAGTCTTTCCACCTACAAATGGGAATAAGGTCACCTCCCACAGAGGGTAATTGGAAGGATGAAGAAGAGATATACTTACCACTTGGCCTGATACATGTGCTTAAAAACAATGACCAATAGTAACATAATAATCTATAAAGAGTTGTTTATATGTTAAGGATACAGTAGCCATCCATGAAATATTTTGTTTTCTGTATTATCTTTTTAGTCATATTTATGATAATATTTGACATAAAGAATTATTTCAATTTTTATAGTCAAATCTATCAACCATTTGCACTCTGATTTCTTACACTGCCTTTTTGTTTTCGTTCTTTCTTTCTTTTTTTTTTTTTTTTTTGAGACGGAGTCTTGCTCTGTCACCAGGCTGTAGTTCAGTGGTGCGATCTTGGCTCACTGCAACCTCTGCCTCCCGGGTTCAAGTGATTCCCCTGCCTCAGCCTCCCAAGTAGCTGGGATTACAGGCACGTGCCACCTCGCCTGGCTAATTTTTGTATTTTAGCAGAGACAGGGTTTCAACATGTTGGCCAAGATGGTCTCCATCTCCTGACCTTGTGATCCACCCGCTTCAGCCTCCCAAAGTACTGGGATTACAGACGTGAGCCACAGCGCCCGGTCCACCTTTTTGTTTTCTTAGACAGTACTTCTGATTCAGAAATCAGATAAAGGCCCTCTTAAAAAATAATTTCATTGAATTCTTTTAACTCTTTAAATTCATCTGGAAATATTCTGCTATCTGTATGAGATGAAAAACTAATGTTTCCTAAGTAGCCAATTTCCTCACTATATAATAAATACATAACCCTATGTATTGAATGATACATTACTTCCCCATTAATTTGTGATACCTCCTTTATCATAAATGACTACATGTACATAGAATACATAAAATAATTAATTTTCAATTGTATCTAAGCCCAAATTTTATCAAAATTAGTCAAAAATATAAAATAGAGTCCTTAGATTTACCAAAAAATATTCAGTCTGAGAGATTCACATTTTTAACATAAGGTCCTTTAGCCCTCCACTTCCATGCACTAATTTCAGCCTTGATACCACTTTTACCAACAGGATTGGAAAATGACATATTTGAACAAGGCTCATTTCCAGGGAGGTAAATAATCTCTGAAAACAGAGCTGAAAGTCTATAGCAAAATTTTCTTCCTTATTTCCATTAAATTGATTTGACAATTATTACCAATATCTGAATAATATTAGTCTACATCATTCTAAATCAACCAATAAGTCTTTGAATACCTTTTCATGCTTGGATCCAATTAGGAGGTAAGTCGGACCTTGGTCTTTGGGATGGATAACGATAGTATAATGTGTGGATAACAGACTGCGTCCACTGGCTTCATAATCTTCATCTGAATCACAAGATCGGTCGACCTCTTCCACTTTAGCCTCCCAGAGTTTGATCTGACCTAAAGGAAACTAAAGTAAATGTTAGTAATTATGAGGAAGGCATTTTCTAAATCTTTTCCTACTAAAATGTTTCATAGTCTTTTTCATTTTTAAATTTATAAAGCATACCTTTACATTTTTTATTTTCCTTTTTTTTTTAGAGACAGGATTGGGTCTCCCAGGCTGGAATGCAGTGGCTCAATCAGTAACCTCACTATAACCTTGAACTCCTGGGCTTAAGGGATCCTTCCATCTCAGCCTCCCAAATAGCTAGCACTACAGGCACATGGCACCATAACCAGCTAATTTAAAAAAAAATTTTTTTTTGGAGATAGGGTCTCGCTACATTCCCCAGGCCAGTCTCAAACTCCTGGGCTCAAAGAATCCTCCTGCCTCAGTCTCCCAAAGTGCTGGGATCACAAGCGTGAGCCACCACACAAGCATAACATATCTTTTTAAAAATGATGCCTAAAGGCAATTTGATCATCCACAGTGTAACAAAAGTAGTGGCAACAACCAAAGAGCCCAAAAGTAATATGAAAGAACCATATACATATTAGAGATTTAACTTTTGAGGAAAAAGCAAGATGTTACTTCTATATAGTAGTTCAGATGATTCAGCTGTACTAAAATTGTTATAGGAGGCAGAAAGAAATTATTTAGATAGACAGTTAGGGTAAAGTGAGACCCCAGCAGAAAACTTTCCTTTTAAAAAAAGCAGCTCAGCTTCTCTGAGAAAACACCAAATGGCGGATGAGCCGGTGCAGCGGGGGGGCCTGGAGGCCCTGGTGGCCCTGGTGGCCCCGGGATGGGGAACCACGATGGCTTCCGCGGAGGTTTCGGCAGTGGCATCCGGGGCTGCGAGGGGCCGGGGTCGCTGCCGTGGACGGGGCTGGGGCCGAGGCCGTGTAGCTCGCAGAGACAAGGCCGAGGATAAGGAGTGGATGCCCGTCACCAAGCTGGGCCGCTTGGTCAAGGACATGAAGATCAAGTCCCTGGAGGAGATCTACCTCTTCTCCCTGCCCATTAAGGAATCTGAGATCATTGACTTTTTCTTGGGGGCCTCTCTCAAAGACGAGGTTTTGAAGATTATGCTGGTGCAGAAGCAGACCCGTGCTGGCCAGAGCACCAGGTTCAAGGCGTTTGTTGCTATCGGGGACTACAATGGCCATGTTCGCCTGGGTGTTAAGTGCTCCAAGGAGGTGGCCACTGCCATCTGTGGGGCCATCATCCTGGTCAAACTCTCCATTGTCCCTGAGCGCAGAGGCTACTGGGGGAACAAGATTGGCAAGCCCCACACCGTCCCTTGCAAGGTGACAGGCCGCTGCGGCTCTGTGCTGGTGCACCTCATCCCTGCACCCAGGGGCACTGGCATCGTCTCAGCGCGTATGCCCAAGAAGCTGCTCATGATGGCTGGTATCGATGACTGCTACACCTCAGCCCGGGCTGCAATGCCACCCTGGGCAACTTCGCCAAGGCCACCTTTGATGCCATCTCTAAGACCTACAGCTACCTGACCCCTGACCTCTGGAAGGAGACTGTATTTACCAAGTCTCCCTATCAGGAATTCACTGACCACCTCGTCAAGACCCGCACCAGAGTCTCCGTGCAGCAGACCCAGGCTCCAGCTGTGGCTACAACATAGGGTTTTTATACAAGAAAAATAAAGTGAATTAAGCCTGAAAAAAAAAAAAAAGGCAGCTCAAAGATAGCTCCTTTCCTAACCTCATGCAGTTCAAGGAAATCACTTCTCTTCTAACAACAAGCAGCCTGAAAGAGCAGACAGTAAAACACAGATAAGACAGCTTCGGCACAGGAGTGGGGAAGGTCTCCTGGGTAATTACCAAACTTCACATTTGTACAATGGGCCCCAATAAAACAGTGGGTCTTAATAAGCACATTCTTTTCCCTTTGGGCACACTAAGATAGGGAAGCTAAAAGCAGACTTGGGGGTGGGGGGTTGCCTACAGCTGCAAGAAGATGGGAACAAACACAGAAACTCTCCCTCCCAGATAACCAGGACAAAGAAACATAGACTAAGAGTCAGCCTATGTGGTCAGGGAATGAGATACAGCTGATAAAAAAAAAAAAAAAAAAACACTGCGCTGTACGGATAGCACACCTGGTCCCAACTAAACCATCAGGAGGATAAGATATCCCCTCCTTACGAGCCCCCTCCTCACTAGCCCATTTATAAAAACCTTGACATTTTTACTACAACTTGGCAACCCACTCGGGACCCTTCTCTGTGATAGAGAGCTGTTTTTTCCTTTTGCACTATCTACTAAACTCCTGCCCTAAACTCACTCTGTCTGTGTGTGTCCACGACCTAGATCTCCTTGGCCATGAGAACAAGAACTTTGGTATTTACCCCAGACAACAAGGCTGCTTCAAAATGACCCATTATTTAGTTAAGCAACTAGCAATAATTCACCAAAACAGTCATTTGATTTTTTTATCCCACAGAATTGATCAGCGATTTGATTAAGTTATTGGATCAAAAGGACAAGTGTATACATAGTCTCAAAACTGTTCATTGAAAAGAAAAATATTGTTCCTAGAAAAAATAAGATTAGACAGGTAGTGCAAAATGAACTATCATCCCAAATGCCAGTAAATGAGCAGCATTCTGAGGCTCTTTGTTAACATAATATATCACAAAACAATACCATGAATTTCTCCATCTTAAGGGTAAGAAAAACTTCCTAAAGCCAATTTATATTAAATTTTATCTAAGCTTTTATTGACAAAACCAACTATATCTGGTGTGTTGAATATTTGGCATGTCTGTTGTAAAACTTTTGTTCTAATTTAGTACCTTTATTCCAGGAAAATACATGGTCTGCATCAGATTTATAACTTCTAAAATATCTGGCCAAGTTTGCAGTTGGAGTTTTGAAAAAGTTCATTCTAACTACAAGGATATTTACATCACACATTTACATGCTAAGTTTCAGGGCTCAGTGCTCGAGCCCTTCTTCCATCTATGCTCACTCTCTGGGTGACCTCATCTAAGTTCATGGCTTTAATACCAGCATATGTTAGCTACTCCCAAATTTGTAACTCCAGACTCACTAACTCTACTTAGATATTGGATAGCATCTCAAACTTAACAGCATTTCAGACTTACCTTGGTAAGTCCTCCTTGACAACCTGCTCTGCCCAGTCTTCCCCATCTCAAGCTGTTGGCAATGTTACCTTTCTATTAATAGCTACAACACCCAAAACCTTGGTATCATTGCAGTCTCTCATACTGACTTTTCAGTCAATAAATCCTGTTAGCAAGCCTTTCAGAATCTATCTAGAATCTGGCTGCTTCTCAGATGTCCACGGCACCACTAAACCACAAACTCCTCTCACCTGGATTACTGCAATGTCTCCTAATGCGAGCTCCTCCTTATTCCTTCCGATCTATTCTTAATCAACAGTTGGAGTGTGCCTGTTAGACACAGGCAAGATCGTGTCCCTGTTCTGCTCAAAGCCCTCCAGTGGTTTGTCATCTCACTCAGAGCAAAAGCTGAAAGGTGGCAGAATCTGCCACCCCAAAAGATATCACTTTGGCATAAGGGTTATTTTGAGCTAAAGACATTTTTAAAAGCAGCAGGTGTAAGAAGGGCATTCTGACCCTCTGCCTTTTCTTCCCAAAGGCAGGAGGGAATCTGCCTTTCAAAACCCCTATATGAAAGATATCCTCCCTTTACCAGGAGGAAGGTAAGATTCTTGTCAAGATGGGAAGCTGAGGTCTGGGGAAAGTTATACAAACAACCCTTCCTCCTCACTTCTCCACCCAACTAACTACCCCAGCCTAAGTCTCTTTGCCTTGTCACATTTTCACAATGTACTACACTTTGTCCAGTTTAGTATATAAGTGTTCACCTTTATGTCTTTGAGTCTTCATTGCCTTAGGAGGGCTCCTGTGTGATGTAAAACTTATATTAAATAAATGTATATGTTTTCTCCTGTAATCTGTCTTAATGTGAATTTAATTCTCAGGCCTGCCAAAAACCCTAAGAAAGCAGAGGTAAAATTTCACCTCTCCTAAAAAGCAAGCTTTTAAAAATAGGATGAAGAAAAAAATTATATTAATACTATGATAATACATAACAATACTAACCTAATTGTGTGCTTTAGGCACACCAATCATATGAAAATCTAGGTTTCATCCACCCTAATATTTAAAGATGGTTATTCATTTTACCAAAGGATGCACCATGCCTTGATAAGCAGCAAACAGACCTGGTGGTTTCAAATATTTTGATTTAATTAAAAAAGACATTGATACAGATTAAAAGCAAATTCTTTTGGAAATATTTATAGCAAAAAATGAAGTAGGCCTATAATGATTCACATACATTCTCAATACTTTTCCAGTGGTTATAATGGATTTCTGTTCATGTATCCATTCTTCTGACTCGTTTCTTCTGTGATCAATGCTATCCATTTTTATTAAATTGTTTTTCTATTTTTAAAAACACATGCTCATTACAGAAACTTGGTTAGTATGGAAAGGATTTAAAAAAGAAAGAAACCATCCATATTACTGTGATTACAGATAATTATTCAACATTTTGGTATAGTTCTTTTTCTATCTGCTCTGTTTTTATTTAGATGTGTCAGACTGAGATTTATAAACTTGGCCTTCCAATCACCATCCTCTAAGATCTCATAATTACAGAGAAACTGGGAACTATATTTGCCAGAGCCTCCTACCCTGTTATGGTTCCCAGTTAGAGTTTCCTATGAGAGAATCTACTTGAAGTTTAGAAGGAGAGAGTAAAGAGTTGTTATTCTCCTGGGACTGTAGCAGCTGGATGTCGGGGCTCATGTGAGATTCACTGAAGCTTCCCAGTGAACACTCAAGGACCAGCTACCTTCAGTCCTTTGGCCAGAAATCTTCAGTGTTGACTTCTCTGACCTTCACTGGCAGTTTCCCTAACTTTCACCACCCATCCCCCACAACTTTTCTAAAAGTTATGTAAATTATAAAACTTCTCTAAAATTTATGTATGTCCACAATTTTATATTAAAACTTTGTTTTTGTTGTTCAGATAGGGTCTCACTCTGTCGCCCAGGCTGGAATGCAGTGATGTGATCACAGCTCACTGCAGCCTCGATCTCCTGGACTCAGGCGATCCTCCTGCCTTAGCCTCCCAAGTAGCCAGGACTACAAGCATGCATCACCATGCCTGGCTAATTTTTTTTTTTTTTTAAGTAGAGACGAGGTTTTCCTATGTTGCCTAGGGTGGCATTAGATCTTTTACACCTGTACTACATAGAGTGGCTTCTGTTTTCCTGATTGACGAGTTAGGATTATATCGAGTATACAGTTTTGTATTGTACATATTCAGGTAGCATTTGTATGTCAGCATTTTCCCACACTACTTCAGAGGTTGGTTATTTATTTATTTATTCTGAGACAGGGTCTCATTCTGTCACCCAGCCTGGAATGCAATGGTGCGAATCACAGCTCACTGTAACCTCCACCTTTTGGGCTCAAGTAATCCTCCAACCTTGGCCTCCCTAGTAGTTGGGACTACAGGCATGCACTACCACACTCAGCTAATTTTTAAATTTTTTGTAGAGACAGGGTCCTGCTATGTTGTCCAGGCTGGGCTCAAACAATCCTCCCACCTCTTGGCCTCCCAAAGTGCTGGGATTATAGGCATGAGCCATCGTGCCTGGCCTCAGCATTGTTTTTGATGGTTGTCTGTGTTAATCACCCCATTAGCAATACTGAGTATAATGGCATGTATTTTAAATATAGCTGGTCAGACCTGAGAGTGTAGTCTGTTAAATGGGAGGGAGAAATACTAACTGTCCCACGTGGTCACTAGACCAAGAAGTTCAGTCTCATTAACACAGTAACAGTCACAAGCTGCTCTTCAGAGGAGTGGACATCATTATATTATATAAGTACTCATGGCCCATGTTGGTTCAACTTTTATAGTTTCAGTTATCCAAAGATGACACAGAATACCCGTAGCGATGACTGGGCATGCATTTTAACTTTGGGTAGATACCCCATCTTTTTACTCTGAAATTAAAAATAATTCAGATTCTTTTGTGGAGGGGATTAAACATTAATAAACAGAATATAAATAGGCAGATGGATGGGTAGATAAGTGGTATTTGGGAATTTGAGGGCCTAGCACACAACTAGATTCTTTTTCCTTTTTAGGTTTTCTTTCCTAACTTGCTGCTTCCTTCTGTCAACCTTATCTGGTCTGTAAGAACCTGGGAAAATATAAGAAACTGATGGTTGTGGGGAGGGAGTAGAAGAAGACTTTTCTAGGTCTTAGAAGATGCATTAATTAAAAGCTGCTAAGGCTTGTAATTAAGAATCAAGACCCTTGCCGGGCGCGGTGGCTCAAGCCTGTAATCCCAGCACTTTGGGAGGCTGTGACAGGCGGATCACGAGGTCAGGAGATCGAGACCATCCCAGCTAACACGGTGAAACCCCGTCTCTACTAAAAAATACAAAAAACTAGCCGGGCGAGGTGGCGGGTGCCTGTAGTCCCTGCTACTCGGGAGGCTGAGGCCGGAGAATGGCGTAAACCCAGGAAGCGGAGCTTGCAGTGAGCTGAGATCTGGCCACTGCACTCCAGCCCGGGCAACAGAGCGAGACTCCGTCTCAAAAAAAAAAAAAAAAAAAGAAAAAAAAGAATCAAGACCCTTGTAGGTGTAGATGATAGACCTTTGTATAATTATCTCGGTTGCACCAGATTATACCAAATTTCAACCTCATAAAGATTCTGAAGTTTCACAAAGTAAGAGAAGAGTGAAAAGGAAAAGTTTAAGCCCTAACAAACAAAAAGTTATTTCGATTGG
Source organism: Rhinopithecus roxellana (assembly GCF_007565055.1). NCBI lineage: Eukaryota > Metazoa > Chordata > Mammalia > Primates > Cercopithecidae > Rhinopithecus > Rhinopithecus roxellana. The sequence goes on from NC_044565.1 coordinate 104,216,843, forward strand.
CATATTAAAAATACATACATACCTTATCTTCTTGACTCCGAAAATAATACAATGTCTTTCCTATTAGTATACACCAGACTCTCTTGGAGTATCCATGTTTTACCTGAAATCATATTTCAATGAATTACAAATGTAGCCCAGAACTCTGACACCTTAAAGTATAGCTTATATACTCTATTTGAGTTTCTATAGGTATTCAGTTTGCCCAGATATAAGTGATATTCCAAATAGATGGTCCAATGCTGTTTAAGATTTACCTGTTACACATTGAGCACACATGGACATAAATATGGAAACAACAGACACAGTGGACTACCAGGGTAGAGGGAACCGGGGTGGCTGGGTTAAAAAACTACCTATCAGGTACCATGCTCACTAGCTGGGTGTCGGGATCTGTACTCCAAACCTCAGCATCATGCAATATTCACATGTAACAAACCTGCACATGCACCCCTATATCTAAAATAAAAGTTGTAATAAAAAAAATATTTACCTGTTAACAGTAGTAGAATGGCAAGTTTTGCTTTGGTGCTCACCATTCAACATATAAAGAATGTTTACTGTGCATCAAATACTATGCCTAGGACTGAGGTTTCACAGATGGATAAAGAAGGGAGTGGAGGGGTGGATTATGATTATGTAGTGGGGTACAATGTATGTTATTACGAGTGATGGGTATCCTAAAAGCTCTGACAGAATCACTAAGCAATCAATGCATGTAACAGAATAGAACTTGTACCCCATGAATGCATTAACATAAAGGAGAGAGAGTGCAATTTCACTAGTAAGTATATTTCATAGTTTCCACATTTCACAGATTTCCAATAGTCCTGTGGCTCTCTAGGTTAACACTCTAACGTTAGAAGTGAGAAGATGAAGGCTGGGCATGGTGGTTCATGCCTGTAAGCCCAGGACTTTGGGGGGGCTGAGGCGGGTGGATCACCTGAGGTCAGGAGTTCAAGACCAGCCTGACCAATATGGTGAAACCCCATCTCTACTAAAAATACAAAAATTAACCAGGCACGGTAGTGGACATCTGTAATCCCAGCTCCTCGGGAGGCTGAAACAGGAGAATTGCTTGAACCTGGGAGGCGGAGGTTGCAGTGAGCCGAGATCACACCACTGCACTCCAGCCTGGGCTACAGAGCAGACTCCATCTCAAAAAAAAAAAAAAAAAAAAAAGTAAAAATAAAAAAGAAGTGAGAAGATGAAAACCTCAAGAATTCTAGTAATTTCCCAAATGTAAAAGAGTCATTCATTCAAAAACATTTGATGCCTTCTTAGAAGTAATCATACAAAGTAAGAAAATAATGTTAAAAGCTATTGCTGTAAATTGAGTACCTCCTATATATCAGGTACTAAGTTAAGTGACTGGGACAGAATTTGAACCTAACTCTTGACTTTGAATAGTCAGTAAGTGATATAGGTCCTGGAGAAACAGATTTGAACAAGATACAGTCTCCTTTCTCAGGAAGCTCACAGCCTTGTGAGGAAGACAGACAATTAGCAGTATGCTAAATATTCTCATCAAGAGTGCAAAGAGGCTCACAACTGGGCTATTGTGAGAGCCAAATACGAAAATGTAAATAAGGGATAACAGTGGTTACTCAATAAACGCTTCTGTCCTCACTGTGAATAAGAAAGAAAACATGTTTTCTTTTAAACTCATAAACCCAGTCAGCCTTTGGGCTTTTCAAAGCTATGGTTTAAGCAAACGATCCACCACCCAACAGTTTGATGGATTTAGAATACTGTTTGAGAGAAAACAAAAAATGTTTCATTTGAGACATGTTTCAATTTAATTAAATTTAGAAACATATTTACAGACAAATATCCTGGAAGCTTTAAATAGCATTGTGTGGGGTGTTTTTTTCTTTTCTTCTTTAAACAATCTCCAGAAAGAAGTCTCATAAAAACTGAAGTATAATGCATCTGGCTATAGACAGTGTGCTTCTGAAATGATTTATCTTTAAAAGAGAACAATGTATGCCTTTGAAGAACTGCAAATTAATGAAGACCTTTGCCAATTCACTGTAAAAGCTGTGTTTTAACAATCTATCTTTATACATAAATCTTGCATTAGGATTTTTTTTTTTTTTTTTTTTTTTTTTTTTTTTTTTTTGACACGGAGTCTCGCTCTGTCACCCAGGCTGGAGTGCAGTGGCGCAATCTCGGCTCACTGCAACCTCCACCTCCCGGGTTCAAGCTATTCTCCTGCTTCAGCCTCCCGAATAGCTAGGACTATAGGCGTGTGCTACCATGGCCAGCTAATTTTTGCATTTTTAGTAGAGACGGGGTTTCACCATGTTGGCCAGGATGGTCTCAATCTCTTGACCTCGTGATCTGCCCGCCTCGGCCTCCCAAAGTGCTGGGATTACGGGTGTGAGCCACCGCGTCCAGCCTAGAATTTCTTTTTTTTATTTTTATTTTTATTTTTATTTTTTTGAGACGGAGTCTCACTCTGTCGCCCAGGCTGGAGTGCAGTGGCCGGATCTCAGCTCACTGCAAGCTCCGCCTCCCGGGTCTATGCCATTCTCCTGCCTCAGCCTCCCGAGTAGCTGGGACTACAGGCGCCCGCCACCTCGCCCGGCTAGTTTTTGTATTTTTTAGTAGAGACGGGGTTTCACCGTGTTAGCCAGGATGGTCTCGATCTTCTGACCTCGTGATCCGCCCGTCTCGGCCTCCCAAAGTGCTGGGATTACAGGCTTGAGCCACCGCGACCGGCCCAGCCTAGAATTTCTTAAAACGCTGACTTACTCTTTAAAAAATTAGAAAACAGATTATACTAGAAGAATCCTCATGAAAATTTAAAGGCAACCTCAAATCTCAAGGTGAACTAATTAAAAGAGTAATTTTTTTTACCATGCCTCCATAACAAAGGTAGTTCCTATTGGTTTTGTTTGAAATTTTGAAGACAAACAGTACATCATATCCCAATTAGCCCTTGCCACAGCACAAACCATAAGCCCCTATGGTATTCTCTCCTTCCCCATAAGCCCATCCCTGTAGTGCTCTCCACCACAAATCCTGTCACCAGCCTTGCTGACTTCACTATCAAGGTGAAACTCTCAGATGATAATAGCTAGCATTTTTTTGGTGTGTGTTTATGACATGCCAGGCACTGTTCTAACACAATTTATATGTTTAAATAACTCATTTAATCCTCTCAGTACCTTGTGAGGTTGGCTCTATTACTATCCCCATTTTACAGGTGAGGATGCTAAGGCACAGAGCCTGTAAGTAACTTCTTCAAGGTCACACAGGTGGTCAGTGGCAGAGGCAAGACTTGTGCCCAGGCAGTCTGGTTCCCACCCTGGCCCTTGCCTCTTGGCCACACTGTCTCCACATCCTTGCTCTCTTCACTTCCAATAACCTTTGCTTTCCTTCCACTTTTGCCACCCATCCCCTCAGCCATACCCTAATCCTTTTTTCTTCACTGGGATTTACAGACAAAATCCCACTTCTGCAATTTACTTTCTACTCTCTGATCACAACTTCCTCCCAGTTCCTCCTGCTTCCCTCCCCCTCTCATTTACCACACTCCTATTCTTGGTTTTTTTTTGTTTGTTTGTTTGAGATGGAGTCTTACTATGTTGCCCAGTCTGAAGCACAGTGGCACAATCTTGGCTCACTGCAACCTCCATCTCCCGGGTTCCAGTGATTCTCCTGTCTCAGCCTCCTGAGTAGCTGGGATTACAGGCGTGTGCTGCCATGCCCGGCTAATTTTTGTATTTTTAGTGAAAACAGGGTTTCACCATGTTGGCCAGGCTGGTCTCAAACTTCTGACCTCAGGTGATCCTCCCACCTTGGCCTTCCAAAGTGCTGGGATTACAAGCATGAGCCACCATGCTTGGCCCACACTCTTATTCTTTGACCTCATTCATAATTTTAAGCTCCTTGATCCTTCCATTTTATTCTAGCTTATCAGTCCCCTCCTGGCCCCATGTCCTTCTCTGCCAACCTGGGTTTCCATGTTTGATCATGAAACAACTCTTGCTCCAGGGCCTGTGATTATGCTGTATTCCTATGCTTCTAACAAATCCACTCAACAAAATTCCATCTCCATTTGCTTTGAAATAATCTAGTGAAGAATGTAACAAGAGACAGATGGTTACAGGGGGTTATAGGAAATAATATTAGCCATAATTAATAACTGTTGAAACTAGATGATGAATATATGAGGGCTCATTATATTATTCCCTCTATTTTCACATATGTTGGCAATGCCCATAATAAAACATTAATTTCAAATATCATCTTGATAGATAGGTGATAAAGCAAGTAAAATGTTGATTATAGAAGTAAGGTGATGGGAATATGGGTGTTCACTGTAAAATTATTCTGCTTTTTTGCATATTTGAAAATTTATATAATAAAATGTTAGAAAAAAACCACTATCCTCACTTTACTGCAATGTAAATTCTCTGCTCCTTTTCCTGGGCATCTGAAGATGTTAGAGAAAAATAATCAATATAAACTCACATCAGGAAGTCTGGTGGGCCTTCAATAATACTTATCAAGCCTTCTATTTATCCTTGGGTACCATCCTACTTTCCTGAATGATTATTCTCCATCCTTCTCCCCACTCTTAGTAAATAACATTGTCTTACGGGATAATGGTCATCAAGAAAACTGAGGATATTAGACATGATATGACTCAATGTCCCACAAACTTAAGATACTTGTCTGCACCCTTCCTCACCTTTCCTCCAGTTTCAGTCCTTCCAGTATGCCTTCCCACCACGTCCAGCCACCCACTTCTTCTGGACTTTGTCTTTAATCTCCCTCCTCCCCTCTTCCAGATGCCTGCCCCTTACTTTGTAAACCCAAGGCACATCTTTCCCACCCTAAAAAATGCCTCTCCTGACTCCAGGTTCCCTCCAGCTTGATTCTAACGCACTGAAAGGTATAGATAGTCCTTGAAACTTAAATACTTCACTTACTAATCTCCCATTTACCCTTCAACCCACTGAAGGCAATGTACCTTCTTCTCTGAGCACATGTGACACTAGATCAGTCACAGGCATTACTCTCAGATCTCTGCACACATTTCCTTACTGTGCCCTGAAATTTACAAGTGCTCCCCTGCTCTCCCCTGCCCTACATAATTTCCCACAAATGCCACATGTATGCTGATGATCCCTCTAATCCCGCTCTCCAATCCAGCCCTCCAGCACTCTCCTCTGATGTAGACTGGTGGTCTGCTGCCTGCTGGGTTTCTTAACTAAGACGTCCTATCAGCTCCCGATGTCTTCCAAAATAACCTTCTAATATTTCTAAAACTGCTCCTCTTTCCTGAGCTCTCTCTTATCGGCTATCATCTTTCTACCGGGCATCTTTATCTCTTCTACTTCCTAATCCCAAATTCAATCAAACTAAAGATTTTACTTCTTACCATTATTTAAATTCATCTTCTCCTCTCTTTTCCTGTAACCCCTTCAGAGTTTCATCCTCTTCATGGGAACCACTCCCTTAACTGTTCTTAGAACCTCCACCTTGCCTCCCACTAATTCATCTTCCTTTCAGCAGAGTAATCTGTTAGCAACATGAATATGCCCATGCTCCTGTTACAAACCCTGAAGGGTTTCAAATATCCTTCAGGATAAAGACTAAAGTCCTTAAAAAGACAAAAATAGCTCTCCACCCTCCATAGGCCCCTCTAGCTTTTTCTCCAAAGGATTTGTTCTCAGTGCAGCTGGCACTGCTTCAAGATTTCTCTTCTCTTCTCTCTTTTCTCTTCTCTTCCCTTCTCTTCTCTTCTCTTTCTTTTTGACTGACTTTCATTTGTCATTCAGGCTGGAGTGCAATATTGCAATCACAGCTCATTTCAACCTCCATCTCCCAGGTCCAGGCAATTCTCCTGCCTCAGCCTCCCAAGTAGCTGGGATTACAGGTGCGCACCACCACGCCTGGTTAATTTTCGTATTTTTAGTACAGGTGGCTTTTCACCATGTTGGTCAGGTGGGTCTCCAACTTCTGACCTCAGGTGATCTGCCTGCCTCGGCCTCCCAAAGTGCTGGGATTAGAGGTGTGAGCCACTGCTTCGAGACTCTAAGCCTTCATTCATGCTGTCTCCTAGCCTGGAGTACCACCCCTCTGCCCATTCCCATTTGGTATAACTAACTCCTACTCCTCCTTGAAGTCTCAGCACTGGTAAATTTTCTCTCAGAAGTCATTCCTGACACATCTCAATAATTGTACTTTACATATATCATTATAAATAAGCTTTTGTCTCCCTCTTTCTCAATAGATTATGAGGCTCTCTGAGGAATGGGACAAGGCCTATTCATCTTAGTATCTTTCAGCACATTGTGCTCCATGTGGTAACTGCGTAATAAATTTTCGTTTTTTAAAGAACTGAATTTTTATATAGAAAATGTTCTTCCTAAGCATTAAAATAAAAATTGCAAGAGTGAATGTCTAGAATCAAATTAGTCAAGTTCTTAGCATCTACCTATATTATTCTGTACTTACTAATAACAACGTGACAACCTGAGAAAACTTCCTCCCCTCCAACGTATTCAAATGCAATTCGACAGTATCTCATATTGCAGCCTGAATGTGAGCTCAGAACAAGTCACTCAGAATAACTGAGGGAAGCTGTTGTCTCGTAAGGTTCTGAGGGTGAAAACATGGGGGTGGACAAGCACAAATGGCAGGAAGGAAACTTAATAAGCATCCTGGCTATAAACCCTAATGATTTAGTCATCTGAGAATCCTACCTACTCATGCTCATTTAAAATGCAATTGTGAAATGGGAAGTGGAGAATCACAGAAACATTACAGGAGCAGAAACTGACATGCCATGCTGATAAAGTAAAAACAAGCAAGCAAACAAAAACCTAATTGTGGGGGAAGTAATAAACTCTTAGCCATGGGATCATCTTACATTCTCAGGGTTTGATATACATATGTGGTCCTTGAAACAAGAGCATAGCTCATTATTATGAATTACAGTAAGAATGTGATTGAAAGTAGCAGTGTGTTCACTGGAAAAGTATTGTGCAAATATTTTGTTTCCTAACCCATCAGTAACTAAGAAAACATTTTCATAGCCGTATTTTAGAAAAAACATAGTACATAGTATATCTCTTTGTTTAATGCAATGGTGAATTATTTTTTACCTTTGCTATAGTTGTCAGTCTTTTTAAATATTATGGAATAGCTTCCACCTACATTCCCACATTATAATAAGTATAAACTACACAATAGCATTGTTCCTTTCCATCTAATTTTCCACCTCTTACCTCATCAGAGTACATGAATGAGGAGTGATTATGTGTGTATAAATATTTTATTGTATTTTTAAAAAGTGACCAATAGGACTTTTTAAAACTTAAAAATAATATTAAGTATAAGTCAATACTTACTTATTGTAAAAAAAAAAAAAAAAAACCAACAGAATTAAGCAAAAATAAAATAAAATCACAGAGATAACCAACATCACAGAGATAACCAATGGTATATTTCCCATTCAGACATTTTTCTATAAATACTTACAACAAATAAGGGATAATAATGTAACACTGCACTCTACTTATTACCTAACAATACATCATATTTCTATAGCATTAGATATTCTTTTACAACATTTAAAAGGCTGCATAGTAAAGCATTATATGGTTGTACAAACATTTTTTTGAGCTATACCTCACCCTATGTCTAAGTTGATCCCAATTTTTATTTATTATGAATCATGCTGTGCAAGGAATCTTTCTGGGGTAATGGAAGTGTTCTGCATCTTAATAGAGTCAACAGTAAATAGCTTTCAAAACTAATCAAACTCTACACTTAAGATCTGTGCATTTCAGATATATTAGTCATACCTCGTTTTTTAAAATAGGAAAAGAAACGTGCTGCGAGGAACATCTCATAATTAAATCTTTCGCAAATTAAGACCATTTCCTAAGGATAAATTTTTAAAATGGAGATTGCTGGATCAAAGGAGATACATATGAATGTGTGTGTGTGTGTGTGTGTGTGTGTTTAAAATATTTGATATTGATTTGTTCACTCAAAATTATTGGCTAAGTTAACACTTCAGCCAACATACTGCCAAACTGCCTTGTACAGTAATACTCTCACTAGCAGATTTCTTTTATTTTCTACTGCCTCTATAATTGCAGAAACTAGCAGATTTCTTAATCTGTCAATACTAGATTTCAAAATTTGTAAAAATGTCTTACTTTTCACCAGATTTTAAAAAGTGACACCTATTATTTCAATCTGTGCTTTTTAAAAAATTGTTTGACAGTAAAATGTTTTTCCATATGCTTATCGATCATTTGTATTCCTTCCAACCTCGATGAGCTCTCCTTTCCCATTGAGTCCTTTGTTCCTTTTCCCCCAATTGGTATTCATTGTTTGCTTACTGGTTAAAAAAAAGTGTTAAATATTAATGATATTAACCAGTTTTCACATGTTTCAAATACCTCCTCAAAGTTTTTCAATCCTTCTTTTTAAAATTCTGCTGATAGAATTTTTAATACAGCCTTTACATTTTTACATATTATAGTCAAATTTGTCTTCTTTTCATCTTTATAGCTTTTGCCTTGGGCATCATACTTAAAAACACCCTTTCCTATCCCCAGGATCATATAAATATTCAATATATGTATGCTCTGACATCCCATTTTCAGCGATCATGGGCTCATGCCCACAGTTGCCTGGGACACTGCTATGCAGAGGGAGGTTCCTACCTTAGTGAGCAATCCCTTCACGGTGGGTTTGCCCTCAGGCTGCAGGGAAAGTGGGTTGGCAGCTTGTACTCGAAGGACATTCTGTAACACTTTAATCCACTCTTCCAATATATTGGGAGAATCTGCAGTCAGATAGTATGTGTGTTTTTCAGTGGTCAACTAGAATGCAACGAGAAAGGTATAGGAAAGAAAATTGTGAAGATTTAGGATTGTTAGCATTTTCTTGTTCATTATTCAAACGTCATCACTTAACATGCAAGCAAACATGCTAAACCTCAAGTCCCAGGTTCTAAATAAATGACTCCATAGTATTTAGAACATTTTAACCACTTTGTGAGAATTACAGCAATTAAATTTTTGTGGAAATAATTTTGTTACTCCAGTTTACTTAATTTTGGGGGTATGATTTTATATCTTGTTTATTTGTCACATTTTCCCTTCCTCGCTTAAATGTGCTACAGGTTCCTACTTTTCTTTTTTCTTTTTTTTTTTGAGACGGAGTCTCTCTCTGTCGCCCAGGCTGGAGTGCAGTGGCGCAAGCTCGGCTCACTGCAAGCTCCGCCTCCCGGGTTCACACCATTCTCCTGCCTCAGTCTCCCAAGTAGCTCGGACTACAGTTGCCCGCCACCATGCCCAGATAATTATTTTGAATTTTTGGTAGAGATGGGGTTTCACCATGTTAGCTAGGATGGTCTCGATCTCCTGACCTCGTGATCCACCTGCCTCAGCCTCCTGAAGTGCTGAGATTACAGGTGTGAGCCACCATGCCCGGCCAAGTTCCTACTTATTGAAATGAGGAGCAGAATGATTAAAGATTATAATAAAATAATACATTTTTAGCAACTAAACAAGAGGTTTCTTAATACAAATGAAGAAATCAACTATAAGTAAAATAAGATCTTGCATATAAGAAGAGAAATTCTTGGAACTAACATGTGATTAGATATTATGAACTCAGAATTTTCCAGTCTCAAATTAGCCACATTGCAAATTTTCCAAATATTTCAGAAGCTTACAAATGATTCCTAACTGCCATGACCAAAGACAAATCTTTCCTTGATTCTCCTTTCTAAATTTTTGAGAGGTTTTCAGGTACAATTCATTGGAAACATTGATAATGTACCTTTCTGGCAAAGTTGTCTTCCACCCTCCAAACGAGCAATATAAGAAAATAATGGTTATTGAAGGCATTTGAGAAATAAAGTGTCTGAATTTAAATTACATATACTAGAATATCTCAACAGCCTGTGTTTTAAATTTAACAGACTTCTGGCAAGACTGGCCTTACGTGTGAGTAAAATGGGCAGCAGCTACCCCTACAGTGTGACTTGCTTGGCAGTACAGTCCCTCTGCTCACCAATACATTTCCCACTTAGGTGTTATGGCATCTGAAGTTCATATAAGAACTATCACTTTCAGATTCTATATTAAATACAAACATTCTTGAATTTCATAGTACATTATATAACTAACATCTTATTGAGAATTCATTTACCAGATAACCCTTCCTTAAAATAGCTTCACAGTTTGACAGCTGAAAATACCTAGGAGATTAAATATGAGGAAAGAAGAGTATAAAGGAAGAAAGGTAAAGTGGGGTGGGAGTCACCCAACACAAACCTAACTTACATTATAGTTTTAACAAAAATTCTTGGAGTTTCACATACTTTCGAGGCATCAAAGTGAATAAAGAAACATTGAGGCCGGGCGCGGTGGCTCAAGCCTGTAATCCCAGCACTTTGGGAGGCCGAGGCGGGCGGATCACGAGGTCAGGAGATCGAGACTATCCTGGCTAACACGGTGAAACCCCGTCTCTACTAAAAAAATACAAAAAACTAGCCGGGCGAGGTGGCGGGCGCCTGTAGTCCCAGCTACTCGGGAGGCTGAGGCAGGAGAATGGCGTAAACCCGGGAGGCGGAGTTTGCAGTGAGCTGAGATCTGGCCACTGCACTCCAGCCTGGGTGACAGAGTGAGACTCCTTCTCAAAAAAAAAAAAAAAAAAAAAGAAACATTGAATTATCCAATCTCCTTTCCATTAGGTTGGATAATTGAGAACTGAGTTTGGCATAATACAAAAAAGTTAAGTACCTGAACTGTTTGTTTGTTATCTCCTCTTAAAATACTACAGGATGCACTAAGTTCAATATGGCCCTGGGGTTTTCTAATTACATCACTCTGTATGAAAGAGAAAAACAAATGGAAAGTGATTAACTTTCACAGTGAAAATAAGAAATGCTTTGTATCATTACTTGCATTATGGGAAGGAAATCAACCAGGCGTCTGATTATTTATAGTTTGAGAAATTACGTTCTAAACAGAAAACATTTTTCACTCACCGGAGATTTGTAGTAAAGTAATTCACCACCTTTAAGAACAAACCACCTCCGCTTCCAAGACTTGACTTTACCACTCATTTTTAATAAATAACCAGATTTTTCCAGTGGTTCCTAATTTTTAAAAGATAGAAAAAAGCATTTTCAGTTTCCTTTTGGAGGCTCAAACTGACTCATTACTTTTTTGAAATCATATTCAATATTTACATTTTTCCCATTATCACTGGAAGATGAGCAAGTTTTGGGGAGCTTCTGCTCTGGCTGTGAGTACTCCGTGTCTGTGGAGTAAGCATCAGGAGGAATAGCATAATCACTTTCAGAAGCCACAGAGGAGAGAGACACACCTAAGAGAACAAAGAAAGAAATCAAGTCAGTATTTAATACTGGGGAGGGCCAAACACCGGCTCTGAGTGTTCCTATAGAATACAATTATTCCTAAACCATAAGCCTCCCTAGACTAGATTTATTCTCATTCCTTTGGCCATAAATACCTTTTTTTTTTCTTTTTTTGAGACAGAGTCTCACTCTATTGCCAGGCTGGAGTGCACTGGTGCAATCTCGGCTCACTGCAACCTCCGCCTCCCGGGTTCAAGTATTCTCCCGCCTCAGCCTCCCGAGTAGCTGGGGCTACAGGTGCACGCCACCATACCCAGCTAATTTTTGTATTTTTAGTAGAGATGGGGTTTCACCATATTGGCCAGGATGGTCTTGATCTCTTGACCTCGTGATTTGCCTACCTTGGCCTCCCAACATGAATAACTTTTAAAGCAGAAAACAGAACTAAGGGGTAGGGACTGTCACGTAAATCTCTAAGGAAGTGAAAGGAACAGGAATCATATTTTGGTATGATTACAATCACAGCTATTTCACATATATAAAATATATGCAATAGTCTCATGTATCTTTTATTAAGAATTAAAAATATGTGTATTTACACATTGATATATAGGCAAATGTTGAATCTTAATTTATCGAGATTTTCACAATCACATTTTAAATTTCTTAACTTCTGTAATCACTTTTAAAGTAACTTCACATTTTAAAAAAACACAATTCAGTAGTATTTTTTCATTCAAGTTCCATAAACTACTAAGCAGTTTACAGATTTTTAAAATCTTTCATAAAAGAGAAGCAATAAGATTGAAAGATATAAACAATTTATTTCACTTGCCAGCAGCTATAACATAAAATTCAATGGATCATTTATACAATAATTCATTTGCCTTTACAGAAAATGATTTGGGAGTTGCAAGCCACATTTCGTAGGTCACTACAATTGGAGATTTAGAATATATTAAATAAAATCGAGGACTTAGGTAATTATTTATAAAAGTATTCAGTAATTTTTCAAAATATGTATTAATATTTAAGGGACATCTTAGAACAATGCCACTCTTGTGACACTACTTTTTATTTGACTCAGACAAGTAACAGTTGCTATAATATCTTTATTTTTCATAGAATAAACAAAAATTTAGACCTATAGGGACCTCACAGATTGTCATGGCTAATGCCCTAAGGAGACTAAGCCCAGAGATTAAAGGATTTGTCCAAAGTCAAAGAGTTAGTCAGGGGCAATGCTGGAACACAAATCTCAGGCTCCCAGGACCAGGGCCAGTATGCCAGGTGCTGTCCTAGATGCTAGGGATAGAGCAAACAACAAAAATATTGGCTCTCGTGGAACAGATTCTAGTGGAAGGAGACCACTGACAAACAGGCGGTAGGTGCTATGGAATAATAACACATAGAGCAGACTAAAGGGAATAAAAAGATCTGGCAACAGAAGAAAGACAAAGGGCTGCAATTTGAGTGATGTGGTCAGGGTGGACCTCACTGAGAAGGCAGCGTTTGCTGACGGAGGTGAGGGAGTCAGCTATACAGACATCTAGGGGAAGAACACCAGCTGGAGGAAACAGCAGTGCCAAGGTCCTGAAACGCAAGCATGCCTGTCATGTCCCAGAACAGCAAGAAGGCCAGTGAGGCTGCAGCTGAGTACACAGAATAAAGGAGATGAGGTCAAGTACATGACCAAATCCTTACATCCATTGTGAGGAGCCACTGTAGTGTTTCCAGCAAAAGTGTGACATAACCTGATTCTGGCCATAGAGGGGCAAGTTGAGAGCAAGAAGACCAGTGGAAGCTCAAAATGTGAATCCTAGGAAGGCTGAGCAGCTCCAGTTGAAGTTGAGGGGACTGGAAGTACCCAGAGGTTCCACCGAACACAGTTTGAAAACCAACAGACACACCATGCTGCATTAAGGGCTTTTCATAAAATACAGATGTCATTTAGTGGAAGTAGATCTCTCTGTAACCGCTACCCACACACAGAATCCACTAAAAATCATAGACATATCCCAAGTAAAGCTTTGGTTGTTCTCCACTTTAACATCAGATTAATTGACAAATTTTAAGGTATATTTTCTGCCAGTTAGCAATGTAACAAATTTAGCTGAAATACGTCTATTTCACAAATTATCCAAAATGCCAAGAGAGAAACCTCATTTTGGCCAATTATCTCACTTTATTCCAACAATAAAGTGATCTCCCTCTCACAGACGATAAAAGGCTAAAAAAAAACCACAAAAGACTATATATTTATTTGAAATCACAGAGAATTAAGAAGAGAATTAGGACTATAAACATATCAGTCATAGGCTAAAGTTCTTTTCACTAGGGTCTGAAGCAAGTTCTTTAATTTAAAAAATATCCTGTTATGGAGATAAAATTCCTAATTAATATTCAGAACGATCTGGAGTTGCCTCATATGCCTGTGATTTTCCCTCACCTCGTTTCATGGCTCTGGGGCTGCCTGGCCCACTCCTACTGCGTGAGTCTGACTCTGACGTCCGGGAGCTGGATCTGGAGCTGTCTTCTTCCTCTGACCCAGATGAGTCATCCAGGAAAGGGCTGCTACTTATTTGGGTCGCCTTCTAAAGAAAAGAGGAACAACCTCCCTGTATTCATCCCTAATGTTACCACTCATCCAAGAAAAGGCTGCTAGTTATTAGGGTCACCTCCTAAAGAAAAGCAGAACAACCTCCCTGTATCAATCTCTAAGGTTATCACTCTTTTTAGATAACAGAAAGTTTTACAGGAAGAAGTCATAGGATATGATTTTTTTTTTTTTTTTTTAGACGGAATCTTGCTCTTGTTGCCCAGGCTGGAGTGCAATGGCACGACCTTGGTTCACTGCAACCTCCACGTCCCAGGTTCAAGCGATTCTCTTGCCTCAGCCTCCTGAGTAGCTGGGATTACAGATGCCTGCCACCATGCCTGGCTAATTTTTATATTTTTAGTAGAGATGGGGTTTCGCCATGTTGGCCAGGCTGGTCTCAAACTCCTGACCTCGTGATGCGCCCGCCTCGGCTTCCCAAAGTGCTGGAATTACAGGCATGAGCCACCGCGCCCGGCTAGCATTATGATTTTTAAAAGGAATTCGGGAATGTATTTTGCTGTTATCAAACTCATGTTGTTAAACCCTGAATTCTAATTAGCAATTATAAAAGATTTCTGAAAACATAAGGTTGTCAATACCTGACAATCCTTCTTTTAATCAATACTTCAAGCAAGGAAGGGGTACTCTGGCACTGATACAAAGATCTGCCTAAATTAGGAGTTTTCATTTACATTATTAATAATGTCTCCTTTAAACAATCCATGGGAAGGTGGGGGAATCAATCACATGGGACACAGTAAAAACTGGCTCAGACCTCTAATATTCTGATAAGTGTCTTCTCCAGACCTTTCCATTGCTTCTTTTTTATGATATGTTAATGTGAACTTGTAAAACTCTCTATAAAGGGAGAGCCTGTGTAAAATGTTAAGAATGGAATCTGGAGCTTGGATTAACAATTTCCTTGATCCAGCATGAAGAGAAGCACATGTTTTAACAATAACAATAATGAGTTACCCCCTTCAAAGTTGTATACACTGGGGTGGTCATGTTCTTGTATATCAGAGATGTATAAAGTCCTGATGTGGTATAGGAAAGGGCTGCAGCAGAATCTGAAACAGAAAAACAGGAAACAACATTTTAAAAAAATCTTCTAATTAGCACATTGGTCTTTTTCTTATGAATACAAATTAGTATAATTTCCATTTAAAGAGAAATTGGATTAATACATGATTACTAACTGTATAGTCTACTTTATAGATAATGGCATTTACAGGTTTATTTATACACTTTTTTACATGGTTCATTATTTCCTCATGTGTGCTAGTTCCCCAACTAGACTGTAAGCTCTTTGAGAGCAAGAACCATAGCTTTTATTTCGTTGGAATCTCCATGCATGCTTTGCTCAGGCTGGGCAGAACTAAGTATAGGCAACTGCTTACCAACCAATTTAGTGAGCAGTACATAGGAAGATATTCTCTGACTATTCATAACCCTATTACCAGCATGGTATCAAAACCACTGTTCTGGTGGGGCATGGTGGCTCACACCTGTAATCCCAGGACTTTGGGAGGCCAAGGCGGTGGATCGCTTGAGCCCAGGAGTTTGAGGCCAAACTGGGCAACATGGCAAAACCCTGTTTCTACTAAAAATAAAAATTAGCCGAACATGGTGGCATACACCTGTAATTTCAGTTA
Organism: Rhinopithecus roxellana; assembly: GCF_007565055.1. Lineage (NCBI taxonomy): Eukaryota > Metazoa > Chordata > Mammalia > Primates > Cercopithecidae > Rhinopithecus > Rhinopithecus roxellana. The sequence goes on from NC_044565.1 coordinate 104,232,465, forward strand.
CTTGGGAGGCTGAGGCACAAGAATTGCTTGAACCCAGGAAGGGGAGGTTGCAGTGAGCCGAGATCATGCCACTGCACTCCAGCCCGGGCGACAGAGCGAGACTTGAACAAAAACAAAAACCAAAACCACTGTTCTTAAGCCTTTGTCAGGTAAATCTGATGCTGAAATATTGGAATATAATTTCCTAGCTGAGTGTAGTGGCTCACACCTGTAATCCTACCATGAGAGGCTGAGGCAGGAGGATTGCTTAAGGCCAGGAGTTTGAGACCAGTCTGGGCAACACAGTGAGACCCCCATCTCCACAAAAAATCTTAAAAAGTATCAAGGTGTGGTGGCATGCACCTGTCATCCTAACTAACCAGGAGGTTGAGGCAGGAGGATCTCTTGAGCCCAGGAGTTCGAGGCTGTAGTGAGCTATGATCACACCACTCCACTCCCACCTGGGTGACAGAGTAAAACGCTGCCTCAAAAAAAAAAAAAAAGATACAATTTCTTGAATGGAAAGAACTGCAGATAGCTGAACAGGAACTGAATATCAACAGTTACCTCTAACATATGAATTAGTGGTGGGATAGGGAGGAGGTAGTAAAAATAACCACAGGAAAATTTCTTTTTATTCCAGACAGTTCTTGTTGATTGGTTTTATTTTTTATAATGAGCATGCATTGTTTCAATAAGATTTTTTTGGAAGAAATAAAGAAAGGGGAAATGTGTTTTAAATGCTGGCAAAAAAAGGACATAGAAGGCTATATTTTTACCATTTTAAGCAGCTGAAATGCCACAGTTTCTCTGATTTAGTCTCTCTCAGGTAAAAGAATACACATCAGAGTTGAGGGTATTTGAGTCCCTACACTAAGACAAATTTCAATTTTAAAAGACAAATCAGCAACCCTACAAATCATTTTTTGAAAGTTTACACAACTTTTTACTCCAATGAATTTAGACATTTAGGAAGTTCTTAGCAAATGAAATAGCAATACAAATCACTTTTCTAAACTTTTCTTATTGTGGTAAAAACACAGAACATAAAATTAACCATCTTAATCTTTTTTTTTTGAGACAGAGTCTTGCTTTGTCGCCCAGGCTGGAGTGCAGTGGCACTATCTCTGCCCACTGCAAGCTCCACCTCCCGGGTTCATGCCATTCTCCTGCCTCAGTCTCCCAAGTAGCTGGGACTATAGGCGCCCGCCACCATGCCTGGCTAATTTTTTAGTATTTTTAGTAGAGATGGGGTTTCACCGTGTTAGCCAAGATGGTCTTGATCTCCTGATCTCATGATCTGCCTGCCTCGGCCTCCCAAAGTGCTAGGATTACATGCGTGAGCCACCATGCCTGGCCCATCTTAATCATTTTGAAGTGTACAGTTCAGTAATGTTAAGTGTATTCACACTGTTGTAAAACAGACCTATAGAACTTTTTCATTTTGCAAATCTGAAACGCTATACCCAGTAAACAATAAATTCGTTTCTCCATGCACACCCTGCCCCTGGTAACCACCATCTTACTTTCTGTTTCTAAGAATTTGACCCTTTAAATACCTCCTTTAGGTGGGATCATACAGTATTTCTCTTTTTGTGACTGTACCATGTATTTGTATTATACTATCCCTTAGCACAAAGTCCTCAAGATTCATCCAGGTGGCAGCATGTGAAAGCACTTACTTTTATTAACATTCTCCATATTGAAGGCCTCAGACATTCGAATACCTGATTTGGCTACAGCATAAATTCTGCTTTCCTAGTGTAAAAGAGAGAGTTTGAACAGGGTATTTAAACCAAAAAAAAAAAAAAAAAAAAAAGATTACGTTCAATACACGTTTTTCATTTGTTCTTCATTTAAGATTCACTAGAGTACAGCATTATTATAAAACCATCATCGGTGCCAACTAAAATATGCCATTGTGAATAGTACTGCAGAGATTTTTCCCCATCTGTTAATTATTCCATTATTTATCTTTTTCCCACATTTTTGTTTTATAAATTCTTTTGAAGATGTGAGAAAAAGTAAGAGAAAGCTTTTTCACAATCACTGACTACACATAAACACCACCTTTAATATCCTTAGCATTCTAGAATATGGTTGGCAGTGGGGAGAAAAACAATGAAGGGCTATAACATTAAGCTAGAAACCACTCGCAATAATTGATTACACATAAACACCACTTTTAATATTCTACTGTTCTGGCAATGGTTAAACAAAGAAAGGAAAAGCGTGAAGTCAGAAGTCATACACAGAGTAGCATTAAATGCTATTGCCTTCCTATATCAATGTACGTTTCACTCAAGTAGAAGCAATACCTAAAGTCAAACAAGAAATGAATATGAGAATTGCAATGGAATTTATATTATCTTGTTCCAAAAGTAGAATTTTGTTTTCTCTTCTCTTCTGAGAAATCTCTGAAACAGGTACTGGACAGGTTATTAGCCCTGCCCCCTTGAGAAAAGGGACCATAGGCGGTTCCTAATGCATACAGCAACATGTCCTGAATTTTGTAATGGGTCTAACTCGGACACAGTTGACCATCCAGGAAATAGTGGGCAACTAAGGTGATCCTCTTCAGCACAGCCAGTGGCCTAAGAGGTAACTGGCATGAAATCTCTGACTATCAGGGATATTTTAGATTGAAAAGTGTCTGGCTGAATGAATCAGATGCAGTTTCTTTGAGTGTGAGATACACACACACACAGACAGCAACAGAAAGACATATAACAATAAGGCAGCAAGCAGGAGACGGGAGGCAGTCTGAAGCCCTAGGAGAGTGGGGGAAAGTAGTTAGTAGCAGAATTCAAGAAAGGGGACTGGAGGCCTGCAAGGACAAGCCGAGTCACTGGGAGCAGGGGCAATGGATGTCACTTGTTTCTGGCAGAGGTACTGCTGACTCATCACAAGTTGTCCCTGTAGAGTGACTATTGTAATTTGCATGGTATTCTAGTTCAATAAGGATAGGCTATGCCTTAAAATAAACTCTTAGAAATTCTTAAAATAAACTTATATTTATTGAGGTAACTAGAATACATCTCTTTTCCTTGAAACCTGAAAATACCTAACAAACACAGAAATAAAATCTCAGACTTGGCCAGTCTGCTGGAAGGCTTTTGAAAAGCAATACTACTTTTTCAGGACTGAATAGTTTCAGAAGAGTAAGAGAAGACAGAGTGGAAAAAAAAAAAAAAAAAAGGTAGTAGAATGGGTTGCCAAATAAAACGAACTTAAAAGCCTAATCTAAATCTCTGAAAATCTCAACATCATAAGATAGGCAAGATTTCAATTTCTCGCTGCCTAAAGTATAACATAATTGGAATTCCAGAGATTCACATGCCATTAACTTCCCCTTTCCTGTGCTATCCGAAATTTAGTAATAAACTACAGGTTTCATGCGGATATTGAAATAAAATGTCCTCTTGAAAGCAAATAAGAACACATATATCTTAAGGTCTGAATTTATATTAGAAAAACATGTCTGCCCTAATTTGCTTAAAACTGCATCAGTCACAAAATAAAAAATATAATAATAAAAGAACATGACTCCAAAAACCAAAAAAGTCTTGCAACCCAGATGTTTCTCTGGAGGTCAAAGGTTAAATTATGCCAGTATGTGAAGAAAACCTTAAATCTATAAAACAGATGATTTCAGGCCAGGTGCAGTGGCTCACGCCTGTAATCCCATTATTTGGGAGGCTGAGGTGGGTGGATCACTTGGAGTCAGGAGTTCAAGACCAGCCTGGCCAACATGGTGAAACCCCATCTCTACTAAAAATACAAAAAAATCAGCTGGGTGTGGTGGCAAACACCGGTAGTTCCAGCTACTTGGGAGGCTAAGGCAGGAGAATTGCCTGAACCCAGGAGGCAGAGGTTGCAGTGAGCTGAGATGGTGCTATTGCACTCCAGCCTGTGAGACAAGAGTGAAACTCCACCTCAAAAAAAAATTAAAATTAAAATTAAACAGATCATTTCAAATACAGGATTTTTTTTTTTTTAGTCTAGCAATATTATCCTACTAATGGTCAATGTTTCAATGGAAGAAGATTTAATCTATTCTAGGTCTGTCGAAAGATGCTTTGGAAACCAATAGCTATATAAGCTCAAAAAGAAAATCAAATTTATCTTAAAGCCAATCAAATAAATGACTAAGTTCAAAAACTGATGACTAACAAGAGTTAAGTGTCCTGGTTTAGAATTCACCCAAAATATCACAGTTAGGGGGATCCCTTCTTTCCTACCCCCAACGTTTTCTTCCACATAGAGGAACCTCCAGTAATTGAACACTGCTTATCCCTCTCTACCTATTCACTTTCCCCTCCCCAAGAGGAAGAGTGGCTTAATGTGATTGGTAAGCTGAGAAGGAGAAACTGGACATGCAGAGCCTGGCAGCTTCCTCTCCCCTTTCTCTTGAGGAGTAGCTGCCTGCAGAAAACAACCATCTGTTCTGTTTTTCAAGGTGGTAAGTTTTAGAGGGACACGGCTTCACTGGCAGAATCCTGTGGTGGTCCAGGGCTTCCTGGGAATGGATGAATCTTTGGTTCAGTATTAGAAAGCTCATTTGCCCACTAATTCTCTAAAATTAGTTTTATCAGTAAATAAGGTAATATCTTGATCTCCCATCTGTCTTGTCATTATCTTGTTTCTCAATTGATTCAGAACTCAGTGAGGGAAGAGAAGAAATTGTAGTCTAAAAACTGGAAAATGTCAGAACAAAGCTGGATTTGAAAGGAAACAAGAAAAGACAAAGTAAAACCTGAAAATGAGTGTGGACACTTTGGGAGGCTGAGGCAGGAGAAACATCTGAGGTCAGGAGTTCAAGACCAGCCTGGCCAACATGGCGAAACCCTGTCTTTACTAAAAATACAAAAATTAGCCAGGCGTGGTAGCACATGCCTGTAGTCTCAGCTACTCAGGAGGCTGAGGCAGGAGAATCACTTGAACCCGGGAGGTGGAGGTTGCAGTGAGCTGAGATCGCGCCACTGCACTCCAGCTTGGGCAACAGAGCGAGACTCCTTCTCAAAAAAAAAAAAGAAAGAAAAATGAGTGTTGAGAAAAAGACTACTGTGTATGTGTTACGTGCGGCGCTATAATTACCCAAGAAGGAAAACGGTGCAGGGGAGGAGTTGGAGGTTTGCTGCACGCCGCCTTCTTTGCTGAGTCACAGTTTTCCTGGTCATCTGAATTTGGAGAGTCCAAGGAGTCATAGGAAAATAATCCATCATCACAACTCGTGTCCATATTCTCTAAAACTTCTGCACTGTCACCATCAACTAGATCAAGATCAGTTTCCTGAGGTCTCAGTGGTCGTATCATGCTTATAGCATTTCTATTTGTACCAAACATCCTGTCAGAGCTTAATTGTGGCTGGCTTAAGTGCCTTTTGGCTAGTGCTACACTTATACTGAAAACATTAGGAACCCTTAACTTTGGGGATGGCAGGTGTGATGAAGGCACTAATTGTGTTCCTTTTCCAGAGAGTGAGTTAGGATGCTTTGGCATTAAAGCTGGGGTCAAAATAGGGCTTGGGGTGTTGGCCTCACTCGATGAAGATGAATAATCAAGTCTCTGAGATTGAAATTTTTTATTCAGTTCATCTGAGGAACTATCTTGCTCCTTTTTACTCGCTTCAGAATTTCCCTTTCCGAGAGGACTATTTAGAGCTTTCCACTGTGCCTCCTGCTGCCAAGAATATAGCTTCTTGTGTTCTGGTCTCTTTATGCCAAAAGTCTCTTCCTCAAATATAGAGCTGCTGTCATCAGATGCTGTCAGATACATTTCACTCCCCATCCTGCTACACTGGACCCCTTCCTCAGATGTGTGACTGGAGAGGGTGGATGTACATCTGGACTTGGATCTTCCTTTGTTCCCATCTTCCTCATCAGAACTCCAGTCACTCACTGGAGCCCCAGAATTCTGGGAGACGCCACCATCTGTGGCAAAGCTTGCTCCTGTTTTCCGATTCTGTTCTGAGCCACAAGGGGTTTGATGCAATGTTCTCTGGCCTCTGTTGTTTTCTAGAACTTGGTTATCAATAGACTTTTCTGGAATTTCCATTTCTAGAAAAGGATACATCATATCAACATGCTGCCTTTAAGAATATATTTCTGTACATTTAGCTTTTTGTAGCTACACTGTAGAAATTGACACTGTAGAAATTAGCTGGGTGCAGTGGTGTGTACCTGTGGTACATACCACTGAGGCTGAGGCAGGATGATTGCTTGAGCCCAGGAGCTGAAGGCTGCAGTGAGCTATGATCAGCCACTGCACTTCAGCCTGGGTGACAGAGCAAGACCCTGCCTCTACTTTTTTTTTAAAGGAATAAACCAAAAATTTCATACAAATCATTTACATTATCCTGTGTTAGTCTTGTCTTTTTTAAACACAAGTTTTTGAAAACTATAAGCTTTATATAAAACTCAGAGCCCTAACATGTCAATATAATAGTTTCCAAATTGGTTTTTACAAAAAAAACATGTTGGGGAAAAAAAAACTTAACGAGTCTAAAGAGAGATAATAAAAGAAGCAAAATGTGAAACAGGGCAACTTTGACTATCAAAGAAAGCAATCACCAAAATAATGAACAGCATGAATTCTATTTTAGAAGCAAAGAAAATGACACCTCCTTTCAACTAAATATTTAAATTATAATAAAGTAAATTTAAGCATAATAAATACAAAGCTATAGGTTAAGAAACAAACCTTGCACCGAACTTTGATACATTGAGATATGCAAAATCGTGAAGAAAATTAAACACAGAAAAGCCTTCCTTGCTCTACTTTTGGTTTAATCATAACTACAAAATGTGTTTTTATAATAAGAATAATACTTTTAAAAAATATCTTTAGATATGGCTTATTTTTATGTACAACATAATTAACAGAATGAACCATTGGCTTCATAAACAAGGAATTAAACTTTTAGACTGAAGTGTAGAAAAGAAACTTTGAAAACATAAAAACATAGACAGGACCTTCATAATTAAGGAACTAGAGGCTGAACAAATAAACTCTAAAATTTGGTATTAGGCAGTTTGTTAAATTTGCAAATGAGCAAGAACATCAGTACAGGCAACCTCAGCTGTACTTGACTGTTAGAAAAAGGGAAGGAAATGAAAATGGCTTCTCAAAAGGGGGAAAAAAGGTGCAAGTAGGCTGGGTGCAGTGGCTCACACCTGTAAATCCAGCACTTTGGGAGGCCAGGGCTGGCAGACTGCTTGAGGCCAGGAGTTCAAGGCCAGCCTGGGCAATATGGTGAAACCCCGTTTCTACAAAAAATACAAAAATTAACTGGGCATGGTGGCATGTGTCTGTAGTCCCGGCTACTAGGGATGCTGAGGTGGAAGGATCACTTGAGTCTGGGAGGTCAAGGCTGCAGTGAGCTGTGATCATGCCACTGTACTCCAGCCTGGGAGACAGAGTGAGATCCTGTCTTTAAAAAAAAAAAAAAAAAGAGAGAGAGAGAAGAGAAGAGCAAAGTAAGTAATGGCATGAAAGCAAGGAACAAAGGAGCCTTCTGATTGGAAAATGTATCATTTTCAGAATTTCATAACCAAGCATAGAGACAACTTGTATTATTATGCTTTTTCTCTTCTGGGGGAAGGAACTTGGAGTTGAAAGTAGAGAGGATGAAAACTCAGGTCTCTCTAAAATATCTGGGGAAAGTCAACAAAAGAGATTGTGCTAGAGGTGGCAAAGCCAACAGCTGCAACGAAGCAAAATTTAGAGAGATTTTTTCTTCTTTTTGATAGAAGTGCTTCAAGACTAAAAGAAGAAGAGTAGAAATCTGTATACAGGACCAGGGTTTAAATATCTAGGAAAACATTTTCCTCTTTGAAGGATTAAAGGAAAATCAAAGCAGTCATTAATTTATCCTCTAGGGTTTTTTCTTCAGAAGTTTGCTACACCAATGTTTAATTTCATGTGTAATATTAGGTAATGTTTTATATTTTAAATAACTAATGAATAGGAAATTCACAGTTCTAATCTGAAACTCAGCTAAAACAAGTACAGTATCTTGTAGGTGGGACTGTAAACTTTTTAATTTTAAATACTCCCCTTCTACCTACAGCAGGAAAAAAATATTAAGAAGGAAAAATCAGTTTCTCCTATGTGTCACTGGCAAAGGCTCTCAGAAAACACAAAATAATTAGACACACAAAGTTAAACGCTGTATTGCTCTTTAGAAACATTCTGATAAAATACCAAATTGTGGGGGAAAAAAAAGGAAAATTAAGCTGTATTGGGATTAATCTTAGCAAATGATTTTTCCTTTTTAAAAAATGCCAAAATCAATTCCTGTAGTCCATAAATACCTTCCATATCTTTTCCTTCAGTGAACTCAGATTCTTTCGATGATATCTTGCTCATTTCCTCAGATTTTACTACTTGAGGAGGACTCCTTGCTCGAGACAAAAAACACCCAAAGGTCAAACTGCTCAGGCGCTGGCCTTCCGAAAGCTTTAGTGTAGAGACAGTGGACGACTTCTTTCCTTGAACTTCTACAACGTCATTAATCAAAATTAAGATTTGAATTTTTTATGGAAGTTTGTTAAACATAGAACCAAGGCATATAAAAACTTGAACAAATCACTCTTTCTGCCAGGAAAAAAGCCTAAAGGTCATCTTTATTGATGTATAATAACATGGAACCTTCAATGACAAGTATCACATTCCAATGTTTAAATTCTGTTTTATATATTTTGAATGTTCAAAATATTTTTAACTGGAGAAACAAAAATATCTAATCCCTTTAAAAGTAGTTAGTTCTAAGCAACAACAAAACACAAACAGATTATAAATAACTAGAGAGCTCTAGCTTCCTGCAGAGTCAAGTATTGACAAATACCAGTTCAGCGTTGGTAAAATGTGCACAGTATGCCATTGTGAAGAAAAAGAAACTGAGGTCCTGGTTGCCGAACCAACCAAAGGAAACTTGGATCATCCTTGGGGCAAACCATCCCATGACAACTGTAATGACTTCTGCTTATCTTAGTTTTCAGTCATGAGAAAAAAGCAGATGGGGAGGTTTGGTCTATGGTAACCACAATATAAAGAGCTTTAATCACTTCTTTGGAGACAAAAATAAAAGAGGAGATGGGTAAAGAATTTAGATAGCTAGTGAAGTGATTAGGTCAGCACCTAATCACGAATTTAATTCATCTCTTGGACTTTATTATTATTTATTTATTTTTGAGACAGGATCTCTCTTTTTTGCTCAGGCTGGAATACAGTGACATGATCATGGCTTACTGCAGCCCCAAACTCCCGGGCTCAAGCGATCTTCCCACCTCACCTCCCGAACAAGCCCCCACGTAGCTGAGAGTATAGGTGTGTGCCACCATGGCCAGCTAATTAAAAAAAATTTTTTTTGTAGCAATGGGGTCTCACTATATTGCCCAGGCTGGTCTCAAACTCCTGGCCTCAAGCAGTCCTCTCACCTTGGCCTCCCAAAATGCTGGGATTACAGGAGTGAACCACTACATCCGGCCCAGTGACCCAGTCAAAAGTTATAAATAATTTTGGAGATACATGTTTTTTAAAATAGACCAATCTCACCACTGATATTCTTGAGTTTATCAGCAGATTATCAATTGATTCTCCTAATTGACTGGATTCAAACCCTCATCTAGAAGATCCATATAGGGAAAGGACTAGAACACTGGTGATCCATGAACGAACTGAGTTGTGACATTTGCATGCAAGTAACCACCAGCTCAGGCATCTAAGAACACACAGAAGTGCCTCAGAGCTGCCCTCAAATAATGCCAGGTTCAATAATGTGTTCGGCATGTGTGATGCCAAGAAGCTTCCTCCAGAGTCTTCAATGCAGCTACAAATGTATGATATCTGTGACTCTCCTAATCCCCATTAAAAGGTCTATTCTCTAAGGCCAAAATTCAAGTCTTCCTGAAATTTTGGAGTACATGTCTCTCTGATATGACTACCTCTAACTCACTATGTTGTGTGGTAAAGTCCCCTGTATTCTTTCAAGAAAACAGGGAGATATAGCACTACATCACTTAGAGGGAGCAAAATGTCCTCACCATTAGAGATTAGTACCCATCATCCATGATGTCTGACCTCCCAGGCTAATGTCACTATACAGTACTTTTAGCAAGGTGGACTCTCTGGAACTTAAGTGTGTTTCTAAAAAGCGTACCGATGGAAGGCCTTTTAGAATAGAGAGAGGCGAAATTAGTATTTGGTCATGTTTTTCTGATCTATGTAGTGACCACTTTGGTAGACATCATCAATTCCATCTCTTTTTTGCCTTCCACTTTCAGGCCCAACATTCGCTTGGGTGCAGGAGTTCTGGTTTGTTTAGAAATTCTCTTTCGGCCGGGCGCGGTGGCTCAAGCCTGTAATCCCAGCACTTTGGGAGGCTGAGACGGGCGGATCAGAGGTCAGGAGATCGAGACCATCCTGGCTAACACGGTGAAACCCCGTCTCTACTAAAAAATACAAAAAAAAAACTAGCCGGGCGAGGTGGCGGGCGCCTGTAATCCCAGCTACTCGGGAGGCTGAGGCAGGAGAATGGCGTAAACCCGGGAGGTGGAGCTTGCAGTGAGCTGAGATCCGGCCACTGCACTCCAGCCTGGGCGACAGAGCAAGACCCCGTCTCAAAAAAAGAAAAAAAAGAAATTCTCTTTCATTTTATGACAACAGCTTCTTGGATGATATCCATAATTGCATCTTTAAAACATCAAAAAAAGTAAAAGCCTATACAGTCAAATAAGTCCAACTAAGCTATCTTAGTAAAGTATTTGTACCTTGTAGTTTTGACTGCATTGTTCTTATCTCTTCAGTTTGGTTTTGGTTGATCAAACGAAGATTCTGATTCTCCAGTTCCAGCTAAAAGAACATAATGTTATTCTTTTCACATAGAGACAACATTATAAAAATGTACTAATAAATTATAACATTAGAAAATGTTAATATTTAGTTTCTCTACATGTGTAAGCAAAATACGAAGGAAATGATAAACAAATATCAGATTAATTTATCAGAATAGGTTATCAACCTAGATAATTATGGTATCAATATTTACATTTTTCAGAATTAAGAGTTTTAAATGTTTTCACCCCTTATGCCTTTTCCACTGTAAAATTATTTTAAAGGAAAGGATTTCAGCTTTAAACTGCCATAAAAATGAAAATGTGCACTTCTCAGCTACCAAATACATTAATTTTATGAGCTATAGATATATGTCCTATTATTTGAAATTAATTAGAACTAAAATTAACTTATCAGAATAAAGTTATTTACACTGATCATCATGAGTCTATTAATAGGTCGAATTTTTAAAATACACTGGATATTAAAATGAAAGCTACCTATATCTCAAGTTTATCAAAAGACAACAGTATCACCAACCGATCAAAATTTTTTGTTTTACTCAGAGTAATCATATATTCTGATGATGGATCAATTCAAAAGAAGTAAAAGGTAAAGAAAAGGAAAACATATAGCAATAAATACCTCATTTAATTTAACTGTTACCCATTCTTTGATCTTAGCTGCTTTCTCTTCTATTATTTTAGCTTCTTGTATTCTTATTTGTTTCTGAAATAACAATAGCAATTTGTTTAGTTCAAACATAAACGCAATGATCTGGAAATGTTATACCATAAATATACAAGACAAATCCACTTAAAACTTGTTTCCAAATTACTATATCTACTTTCAAATTACCAAATAAATTTTTGAAAGAAAAAATTATTCAGTAGATACAAAAATAAACCACAAAGCCATATGCACGTATTACTAGTTTTAGCAACCGCTATTCTCTTTCTCTGAAAGATCATACACTGAAGTCAATCCACTGAATTTATCAACAAAATAAGCCATTTCTGGAAATGGTCTAGGATTTAGAGCAGTAGCACAGGGGTCAACCACTTTGGGGAGAAGAGAATAAGGCTCTCCTTAGGGGCATGGCTTTTTTTTCCCCCTTAAATACTAGCTTTCAAAGATCCAAGAAAAATAAACATAGTGAAATTCTAGCTCTCATTTACCAGCCTTAAAATCTGGCTATGGTCACAAAACTACTGAGAATGTGACTACCAAATAAATCACAATAGGCAGGGTCTAGGGGTGGTAGAAAGCTGAAAACCACTGACCTAAAGAAACACTGGTCTTTATCAAGAAATGGGAAAAAAAATGCTGAAAATAAACAACACATTTAACAAAACGATTTCATAGTGGTCATATTTAAATGATGTTAAGTGACCATTAAGTACATAACCCCAAAGCAATTTTTTCCTAATACATTATTATTATTATTATTATTTTTTTTTTGAGACGATGTCTCACTCTCTCGCCCAGGCTGGAGTGCAGTGGCTTGACCTCGGCTCACTGCAAGCTCCGCCTCCTGGGTTCACGCCATTCTCCTGCCTCAGTCTCCCAAGTAGCTGGGACTACAGGCGCCCGCCACCACGCCCCGTTGATTTTTTGTATTTTTAGTAGAGATGGGGTTTCACCGTGTTAGCCAGGATGGTCTTGATCTCCTGACTTTGTGATCCGCCCACCTCAGCGTCCCAAAGTGCTGGGATTACAGGCGTGAGTAATACATTTTTTAAACTAGATTACTTGATTCCAATAAAGTGGCTCAAAAACGGTGTACATATTTCTAAGCAGAAGGATTGGCATCAAATATAAATATTTAAAATATAATGTTCTATGAATATTTCCAACATTCTAACAGTCTGAAGCAAAGATTGGTTGCAAACAATTTACAGACATACCTGCTGATAACCAAATGCTCCCAACTTAAATACTACATTTAAATGCTAACGTTTGGCTGGGCATGGTGGCTTGCGCCTATAATACCAGCAGGTTGGGAGGCTGAGGTGGGCGGATCACCTGAGGTCAAGAGTTCAAGACCAGCCTGGACAACATGGCAAAACCCTGTCTCTACTGAAAAACAAAATACATAAATTAGTTGGGCGTTGTGGTGTATGCCCATAGTCCCAGCTATTCGGGAGGCTGAGGCACAAGAATCGCTTGAACCTGGCTGCGGGGGGTTGCGGAGGTTGCAGTGAACTGAGATGGAGCCACTGCATTCCAGTTTGGTTGACAGAGCGAGACTTTATCTCAAATAAATAAATAAATAAACTCAAATGTTTGAATATTAAGGAGCATTCTCACATCCAAAAAGTGTTAGATCTTGCCTGGAATCACTCTGAACTTAAAGGAATGCCATTTTACTTGCACCTTTCACCAATAAATGTGATGCAATCCTATGGGTTGACCGAATAAGCAAGATTTCTCCCCAGATTTAGAAATTTAGGCTCTCTCTTTTTAATCTTTGTGATTATGCACAAATGAGTGCACACACTTAAAACTCTTTATCAAATTCTTCCTAACCTGCTCTTCAAGTTGCAATTCCAAGTTTTGAATGATGTCATCTTTTTCCTGTATTAGCGACTCCAGATCTTGACACTTATTATATAATCTTGTCTCTGATTCACTCGTTTGAATATTAGCTGCTTTTAATTTATCTTCCATAACTTGTACCTAAATTCAAAGGATAAAATATTAAAATTGTGTGTGTACTTAGGTTATCATAGTATTAAACCTAGAATTTTACCTTAATATTATGTAGATTCCTAAAAGACTTCAAAAAGGAAAATACTAAACAGCAAGGTTTAATGTGTTTAATGATTATAAAGTCTGAAGCCTATTTCACCAAGTGGTGTTACCTTTGAGGTACATACAAACATAAGAAATTCTCAGAATATTGCTATCATATAAAGTAATGTACATGTTTCCTAGAGCAATGACAATAAGCAAAGTGTTATATGAGTATAGAAACAGAAAGTTTCCAGCCCTCATTTTTTCATATTTTCAACAAAGTATAAATTAAGAAAGATGAGTGGTGAGATGAGACCCAGACTGGATGGCCTGGTATAATAATGTATTATGGGAAAAAACTTGAACTTAGGTGAAAAAGAAACATACACACTATGGAAAGGGGGGTGGGGGAAGAAGCTTAAAGCCCCAAATGATGGAATCATAAAAAATAAAAATGTATTAGAGTCTAGATATAGGTAGGAGAGTGCACTCACTGAGGGCTTCTTGATTCATTCATTTAACAAATATTCAGTGAAAATCTGCCAAGTGCCCAACTTATTCCAGGCCCTGAGAAAGCATCAGTGAATAAACTAGACCGCCACATCTCTGCCTGCGTAGAAATTACATTCTAGGCCTGGCACAGTGGCTCACACCCGTAATCCCAGCACTTTGGGAGGCCGAGGCAGGCAGATAGTTTGAGTCCAGGAGTCTGAGAAATTACATTCTAGTGGGGTAAGAGAGATCACAAATATAATAAATGTTAAAAAAAAAAAAAAAAAAGAACAGTACATTACATTACTCAGGTGATAATGATAGAGGCAGGAGGCAGACAAATGCCTACGCAGATGGGGCAGATCCCCAGTGAAATATCCAACCTTCAAGCTGGAAACAGTCCCGGGTAAATCCTTGAACCAGATTGAGAACCTGCCTTCCTGTTTGGCGCACTTTCTTTCAATTGATCCCCATCCTCCACCTATTTTACATATACCTACCCTTTCCTAATTGATTTTCTACACTATCATGCCCACTTTTGAGTAATGTCTTTACTTTAACCTTTTTTGCATAGTCACAAGCCAGTCAGCACGCACTCCCTATTCTGAGCCCATAAAAAGCCCCAGGCTCAGCCATATTGGGAACTCTCCTGCTTCGGGTAGGGGGACCACCCCCACCCCTGTCCCCTCTGCACTAAAAACTGTTTCATCACTTAATAAAACTTCCTGCCTTGCTCATTCTTTGAGTGTCCGTGCGACTACTTCTTCCTAGTCATGAGATAAGAACCCAGATCTAGCTGAGCTAAGAGGCAAAAAATCCTGCATCAATAAGGGTAGTGGGAAAAAAAATAGAACAGGGTAAAAGAGACTAAGTGTGTGGCTGGAGGTTGAGTGGTGCTGCAAGTTTAATATCTAAGATAGACTGGCCCTGCTTGGATCTTCTGCGAAACACATCGAGGCATATAAAATCTCAGAAAGGCATATCTGCATATTGTGTTTGCCAACCTACATGGATTATATAAGTCTATTTAACTCATAGTAAAGTTTAGATTTTCCTATCAACACCTTTTAGTTCTCACTTTTCTCTCCTTTAGTTCTCACTGTGACTCACAAACTTGATCCTTGATTGTAGATGGTCGAGTTGATTGGATGCCTCAGCAGAAACTTCACAAGGAGATCCAAGTAAGAGATGTTTGAGATGTTAATGGTAGTATGAAGGAAAATAAAATATTGGGGACTGTATACAATATTAAGACTTTCATTCTATATACTCCAAATAGGTAAGAATATAATTTTAGCAATGTTTCAGATTATACAGGCAAAGAGAAAAAAATAATGTGAAAGCATTTGAGAAATTAAAGATGACAGTTAAGATGAAAATCTGAAATTATTAAAAACACTTCTGAAAAGTCACAAGGAATCCTTACTTAAAGCTAAAAAATATTTGACTAATGAGGATTTTCTCCTGAAAGGTATAAAGATTAGTTTGGATTTCTTTTTTTTAACCATGAATGCCAGGTTTCATCTGTGGGTTCACTGCATAAATGTAAATCAACTCGGATGCCAAAACTGTTCTATTTAAATACCAACCACATGGCTGGAAACTAGGAAAATAAAAGCAGATTAAAAAGAAGAAGAAGAAGAAAAAAAAATGTATTCCACTATCCAAATGATAATTTAAGCTACCTTAGATTCTAAGTAATATAGTGGGCTTTCTGCATGAGCTGAAGGACAAAGATCTGTATCAAGGACAAAGGTCTGCATCAGAGATGATGTCACGTAAAACCGCCCGAGCAGGACAGAGAGCTGGACAGTAATCTTAAGATGGTATAGCCAGTTGCACATACGGCATTCTGTAGCTGAGGAAGCAGGGAGAGAAGAGCAGAACTCAAGTCCAGAATGGTAGTTCTCTTCTAGGCACAGATTAATAGAAGTAAACCTCAAGAAAAACAAAAGTAACTGAGTAAGAATAAAAATAAATGCGACCAGACCTACATCTAGTGTCCCTTTATTAAGTTAAAGCAAGCCACCCTACAGACATTGGGTAGCCACATAAAATAGTCCTATTATTGCTTAGGAAAGGTCTATCGTCCTGGAAAACTATGGTTTGGAACTACTCTTTTATCCTGAATAACACATTCAATTTGGAAGCTGTTATTACATGAATGAATGCTACAGAGCTCCTTGGATGCATCCTTGCCGTCTTGAAGCTCTTCAATTCGACCAGTATTTTTAGACAAACACCTTTCCTAGGCAAGAAAAACATTGGCAAAAGGGGCAAAATCTCTTAGAGAGAGAGACCACAAAGTAGTTACAAGCAACCTACTTACCAACTGGTCCTATTAAGACCAAGTTCTGTAGACAGGATTCAGCCTTCCTTGGTAATTAATATGAATAAGAGGTCTACAGAAAAGCTAAGAGGTCCACAGAAAAGCCAAGATGCCTTTTAAAACATCTCACCACAACCATATGGAAAACAGCTCACTTGTTTTTCCATTCATTTAACCAGAACCATTTAAGAATTTTACCTATTCAGAGACTGGCCAATAACAAACACCTGTGAATTCAAATTGGTTGTTAAATAAACTCTCACAAATGTGTACACACGGATAGCCTCCAGTGTGGAATGCTTTGTGGTTTTAGGCTACTTTGCTTCTTTACTTCTAGGAGAGCCTCTGGTTGTATCCACCCACTTCAGCGCACTCCTCACCTACTTCCCCCAAACATTCTTGATCCCAAAGTCCCTAAATTCCTGTTCAGCAAAGGGTTAACTCAGTAGACTTAGGGTGCACAGATCCTCCACATTCCAA
The DNA here is from genome assembly GCF_007565055.1 of Rhinopithecus roxellana. Classification (NCBI taxonomy): domain Eukaryota; kingdom Metazoa; phylum Chordata; class Mammalia; order Primates; family Cercopithecidae; genus Rhinopithecus; species Rhinopithecus roxellana. Next base: position 104,249,317 of record NC_044565.1, read on the forward strand.
AGAAATGACTGGTCCTTCACTGGCTCTTGGGAGACAACATCTGATGCCCTGGAATATCTTGACTGTTCAGGCTGCCTTTGTATTAATACAGTTGAGATCTTGGGTCACACCACATGGTTTATGTTAATTGTGTGACTTATGGTGAATGCCTGTTTTTTTGTTCGCCTGGGGTCCTGGGCCAAAATGTATCAGTTTGACCTCTGGGTGGGCTGGAGACTGACTAAGAACAGTCAAGTGGATATTTCAGGCCTACATGACTGACCTCTAATCAAAATCCTGGACACCAAGGCTTGAGTAAGCTTATTTGTTGGCAATATTTCATACATTTTGTCACACATTGATGGGAGGATTAAGTGCATCCCTGTGCAACTCCACAGCAGAAAGACAACTGGAAGCTCATACCTGATTTCTCCAGGACACCACTCTATGTGCCCTTTTCCTTTGTTGATTTTAATCTGTATCTTTTCACTGTAATAAATGGTGACTGTGAGCAAAACAGCTTTTCTGGGTCCCATGAGTCATTCTAGCAAATCACAGAACCCAAGAGTACTGTTGGGGATCCCAGTACAGCTTCCAGTGCTATTTCCCATAGGAGAAAGCAGGAGCTGCAAATAATTACTCCCATTGTAATTATCCATATCACTATTTCCTTCTTCCCAGTTCTAACCTTATTCCTGTCCACTATACATAATCGAGATGTGACTGTATTTTTGAGAGGGAGTTGAAAGTTTCTATTTCTATATATAAATTGCTATGGCATGACAAAGATTCCTGATTGTTTCCAAACAGAATGACAAAATAGATTGTTTGGAGTATTTTAAATCCCAGACTACTTTCCAGTTACTTAAAATTTACTTGTTGATTTGTTTAGATTGTTTAGATTCAAACAATAACAACTTCCTTATAGATTCTAGATATTAGACCATTGTTGGATGCATAGTTTGTGAATATTTTCTCCCATTCTGTAGGCTGTATGTTTACTCTGTTGATAGCTTCTTTTGCTGTGCAGAAGCTACGGGCAAAGGACATGAACAGACACTTCTCAAAAGAAGACACAGGCTGGGTGTGGTGGCTCATGCTTATAGTCCCAACACTTTGGGAGGCTGAGGAGGGAGGACAGCTTGAGCCCAGGAGTTTGAGACCAGCCTGGGCAACATAGTGAGAACGCATTTCTACAAAAAATTTCTAAAATATTAGTTGAGTGTAGTGGCACATGCCTGTGGTACCAGCTACTCAAAAGGCTGAAGTAGGAGGATCACTGAGCCTGGGAGGTCAAGGCTGCAAGTGAGCCATGATCATGCCACTGCACTCCAGCCTGGGCAACAGAGATAGACCCTGTCTCGAAAAAAATACTTAAATAAAAACAAAGAAGACATACAAGCAGCCAAGAAACATATGAAAAAATGCTCATCATTGCTAATCATCAGAGAAATGCAGTTCAAAACCATAATGAGATACCATTTCACACCAGTCAGAATGGCTATTATCAAAAAATTAAAAAATAACAGATGCTGGCAATGCTGTGGCGAAATGGGAACACTTATACACTGTCGGTGGGAATGTAAATTAGCTCAGCCACTATAAAAAGCAGTTGGAGGTTTCTCAAAGAAACAGAAGTACCATTTGACCCAGCAATCCAGTTACTGGGTATATAGTCAAAGGAAAATAAATTGTTCTACCAAAAAAGACACATGCACTTCTATGTTTATCACAGTGCAATTCACAATAGCAAAGACATGGAATCAACCAAGGTACCCATCAATGGTGGGTTAGATAAAGAAAATGTGGTATATATACATTAGGGAATATTACACTGCCATAAAAAAGAATGAGATCATGTCCTTTGTAGCAACATGGATGCAATTGGAGGTCATTATCCTAAGAGAATTAACGCAGGAACTGAAAACCAAATACCACATGCTCTCACTTATAAGTGGGAGCTAAACATTAAATACACAAGGGCATAAAGATTGGAACAACAGACACTGAGGACTATGAGACAGGGAGCAAGAGATGGGGACATGGGCTATTGGGACTATGTTCACTGCCTGGGTGATGAAATCATCCATATCCCAAACCTCAGCATCACGCAATATAACCATGTAACAAACCTGCACATGTACCCTCTGAGTCTAAAATAACAGTTAAAATTATTTTTAAATGTGTATATATATATATATATATGTGTGTGTATATATATACACATTTAAAAATGTATATACATATACATTCTCATATATATATGAGAATGGGGGACATGGCCAGATATAAGCCTGCAAATAAGGAGAGGGACACACAGGTCTTTGCATGTCATGCTACACTACTTGGATGGGATCTCATAAGAAAGGGAAGGCCATATGTTTATAAAATATTTTTTTAAACCTTCTTAGAAAACTTGAATTCAAGAATGTGTCAAAATTTACTGACATGTTATCAAGGAAATCAGCAAGTTGATTACAATTTTTACATGTTTACTGCAAATTAATTAATCATTCGAATCACATTTACAACACAATTATTTTGGCATAGTACTCCATGATTACAAAGTAGGATTTTTCTTGCAGAAGTTGAAAATCAAGATCATTAAATAATTTGCTTTCCATATAATGAAGTTTGGGCCTCACATAGCAAAGCATTGCAATGTAATATCCATTACAAGGTCATGGATATTAGAATGACTGAGCAGCATGGATTTATTAAGAGTCAAAAATGACTTCAGGCTGGGCATGGTGGCTCATGCCTGTAATCCCAACACTTGGAGAGGCCAAGACAGGCAGATTACCTGGAGTTTGAGACCAGCCTGAACAACATGGTGAAACATCATCTAGACTATAAACACAAAATTAGCCAGGCATTGTGGCATGTGCTTATAATCCCAGCTACTCAAGAGGCAGAGGCAGGAGAAATGCTTGAACCCAGGAGGCAGAGGTTGCGGTGAGCCAAGATCACGCCACTGCACTCCAGCCTGGGTGACAGAGTGAGACTCAGTCTCAATAATAATAATAATAATAATAATAATAATAATAATAATACTAAGAACCAGCTTTACAGAAAGGCAAGATTAGCTCATGTGTTAGAATGGTCAGAGGCAACTTTAAATGCAGCTGCCACCATGCCTGAATCAAACAAAGGCAAGGGATCAAGCCCCAAAGGATAAAATAAAAACACACATACTTTTATAGGGGAATAATCTACCCTTCTTTGGTTAGCATAAATTAATGTAATATATTAAGGTATTCACCTAATCAGATACTTGGGAATGAATCCTATATGTCAGTATTTTCCAAATATGCTCTTTGCTGCTTTTCTATCTCACAGGAGTACTCATAAGTAGAACTGGGTTGATTTGATAATATTGCTTTCAAAACTTGTGAACAACAACAATAAGGATACACTAGGGCCAGGTGTGGTGGCTTATGCCAGTAATCCCAGCACTTTGGGAGGCTGAGGCTGGAGGATTGCTTGAGCTGATGAGTTTGAAACTACTCTGGGCAATATGGTGAGACACCGTCTCAACAACAACAAAAGAAAGGTTAAAAAAAAAATTAGCTGGGTGTGGTGGCACATGCCTGCAGTCCTAGCTACTCCAGAGGCTGAGGTGGGAGGATTGCTTGAGCACAGGAAACAGAAGTTGCAGTGAGCTGAGATCGCACCACTGTACTCCAGCCTGGCTGACAGAGCAAGACCCGGTCTCAAAAGACAAACAAACAAAAAAAAAGATGTACTAGAACATTAAGTATAAAGATTACCAAGATTTATCTGGCAATAAAATATTTATCTGTGACTTTTTTTCTGCAGACAATTTAGTTAATTGTTACAGAAGTGAGGCCATTCATTGATAAACAAAGAGAAAAATGTACAAAGCTAAACTATAGAGTTGACCTGGTTTTATCTGAGTACTGCTTTTAGTGGCGAAACATTCCTTTTTGGTTAAGATAAATACAGTTGTTTGAGTCTTAGGACATGGTTCAATGAGAAAAGGCAAGCTGATTTAAGCAACATAAACATCAGATAGGCCACAGTCCCACGGAAATTGTTAAAGATAGCAAAGGATTGAGTTACTCTAAGTTATTAACACTTAGTCTTGTAAAGGCCAAAAAGGTGACATCATCAGTGCATGAGAATTCATCTGCTCTCTGTATTTCCTGTCAACCTTTAGATTATGACGTAACGTAAAGAAAAAAAAGTCCTTCTGAAGTGTAACAACATATGCACTAAATAAATTTAAAGTGTGACAAAGAGAAATGCCTACAGGTTTTGCTAACTTATGGAAACTCCGAGAGATTTGTAATTCTCTTTTTTTTTTTTTTGGTGATGGGGGTAGCAGTATGTCTAAAATAACCAATCCTGGTGTCTTTTTGCTTAAAGATGTAGCACATAGAATTAAATAACTTTATACCCAACATCCTCAAAGAACAACTTCAAAGGAGAGAAGTCCTTCCTGTCAAACTTACCAAGACCAGTGGTTGGCCCGGATGACAAAAACCTCTGTGGTTTGCTTCCCTTGAATCGGGAACAAGGATCCTTTTTTAAAGAATCCTCACTGGATCTTGTAAGACCCAAGGAATTGGAGCAGAGCAGTGCTGGGGGTGGGACGTAGATAGTTGAAAATCACACATAAAAAATAACTTAATTTAGTTTAATTTTCAAAAACAAACAAATTTGCCACGTATTATGAATTAAGAATTTTAAATTAAGGCAAAACAAAACCATCCTCAATTTCTTTCTCTTTTTCCCATAATACGGGCAGTTAAAGGAGAGAAAGGAAGGGAAGGGAAAGATAGGGAAGAACAGATAGAGAGACATATAGAGACAGCCAGGGTACAGAGGTAAAGAGAGATGCTACTAGGAAGGCCAAAGTCAGAAAACACAAGACAATGAAGGAAAAAGAAGGGAAGGGAAAGGAAGAGGAAAAGAAGGGAAGGGGAAAAGAAGGGAAGGGAAGGGGAGGGGAGGGAAGAGGAGGGGAGGGGAAGGGGATGTACTAGAACATTAAGTATAAGATTTATCTGGCAAATGTATGACTTTTTTCCGCAGACAACTTCATTAATTGATACAGAAGTGATGCCATTCATTCATATACAAATAGAAAAATGTACAATGCTAAAGTATAGAGTTGAGCTGGTTTCAGCTGAGTACTATTTTTAGTGGTGAAAGTCAGAGAGGCAGACAAGCCCACAAATGTGTGCTGCAAGGTGCGTGACTGAACAGGAACATGCATATACGGCTCAGTACACCTCTGCAGAAAAAGACTAAGACATCTGGTATGCAGTGACAGAGAATGCTGCACTTCTTTCACAGAATTTAAGTAGGCTTTTATGATTTTACTGTTAATTATTGCCTTTGTAGACATGTAAGTGGGAATATCACTACTTGGTACTATCAGCCAAAGAGTATTAAAACACAAGCACAGCATAGATCCTCACATTACTAATCGTACTTCTACCACCACCACCATTTATTAAGGGCTGACTGCATGCCAGGCACTTTACTTAAATCAGAGTCAATTTTCATAATGGCTAAATAACACTTCTATGTGGCAGGAAATATTCCAAGTACTTTACTCATAGTAACTATTCAATTTTCCCAAAATCCTACGAGCTAGGTATTAGACACTACTACATTGTACAGATAGAAAGCTGAGGCCCAAGTTGAAAAGGTGATAAGAGATGGAGACAGACTTTGAACCCAGACAATTTGGCTCAAGTCTGTGTTCTTAATCACTGTGTTGTACACCTCTACACAATAAAGAGACTATGAGCTCTGCAAATATTAGCTCTTTTCCATAAGTGACACAACTAAGACTTGAAGAAACTAAAAAGCTTTTTCAGTCAACTAAGTGGGAGAGTTTAGATTTAAATTCAGCTAAAATTTTAAGTTTGTTCCCAAGGCAGAGAAACATGAATTCACCTTGATTTCTCTTTGGCTGTACAGACTTTACCTTGCCAAACAGGTTTCATATTCCTCTCCTGTCTTCATCCTTCCCCTTCAAAAAAGAAAAAAGAGGAGGAGGTGGAGGAGATCGAATGGGGGAGGAGAAGGAGGAAGAGGAGAAAAAAAATCAACAACAACAAAATTTTTAAAAGGCCAAGTTTGCAGCTCACGCCTGTAATTCCAACACTTTGGGAGGCCGAGACAGGAGGATCACTTGAGCCCAGGAGTTTGAGACCAGCCCTGGCAACACAATGAGGCCCCATCTCTACAAACAATTTAAAATTAGCTGGGTGTGGTGGCACACGACTGTAGTCCCAGCTACTTGGCAGGCTGAGGCAGGAGGATTGCTTGAGCCTGGGAAGTTAAGGCTACAACGAGCCATGGTCACACTACTGCATTTCAGCCTGGGCACATAGTGAGACCCTGTCACAAAAAAAAGAAAAATTAACTGCTTATTCCAAACTCTGGACTTTAATTCTATGTGTCTAGAACACCATTGTATGCTAATTGAAATAACTGTCTTCTAGGAATCCTGGAGAAGAGCTGGGTTGGAATCAACCTTGAAATGTGCCCTGCCCATAATTTTCTTGGCAATTTCTACAGTTGTCTTAGATTGGCTTTCCCTCATGTTATATCCTACATTTATCTTCTCTTATCTTGGTAAGACTTATTGGGCATTTCACAATAAGAAAAACTTGTTTATTTTTCTAGGCAGGGATCATTATTAGATGTCAAAAGAATTCTGATCAAGATAGATTCAAACTGTGGAAATGGCATCTTTTGTGTATTTAATGTTTAGCTCCCACTTATAAGTGAGAGCGTGTGGTATTTGGTTTTCAGTTCCTGCATTAATTCTCTTAGGGTAATGACCTCCAATTGCATCCATGTTGCTACAAAGGACATGATCTCATTCTTTTGTATGGCAAAATTGATGATATATAAAGTACAGAGCTTTTGTATGGCAGTGTAGTATTCTCTGGTGTATATATACCACATTTTCTTTATCTAACCCACCATTGATGGGCACCTTGGTTGATTCCATGTCTTTGCTATTGTGAATTGCACTGTGATAGACATAGAAGTGCATGTGTCTTTTTTGGTAAAATGATTTGCTTGTTTTCAGCTTAGGGCTGTTATGAATACAGTTGCTTCACATGTCCATATACCTATATTTTGGTGGATACGTGTTCCTATTTTTCTTGGCATACACCTAGGAGTAGAATTGCTGGGTCACAGGCTGGCAAATGTTTACTTTAGCAGATGTTACCAAACAGCTTTCCAAAGTGGATAAATGTACGAAGTTGCATTACTACTGGAAGTGTATGAAAATTCCAGTTGTTCTGTCTCCTTGCCAACACTTCATTGTTGTTCTTTTAATTTTAGCCATTCTGGATAAGTTAGTGTTGAAAAGAATGCTAATTGAAAAGTCATGGAGAAACGTTAATGCATATCACTAAGTGAAAATGAAGCCAATCTGAAAAGGCTATATATTGTCTGATTCTAACTATATGACATTCTGGAAAAGGCAAAATGACTAAATCAGTAAAAAGATCAGTGGTTTCCCGGGACGTAAGAGGAGGGAAGGACTGAATAGGTAGAGCACAGGAGACATTAAGGGCAGTGAAACTGTCCTATATGATACTACCGAAGAGGATACACATCATAAAACATTTGTCAGAATCCACAGAACACAAAACAGCAAGAGTAAACACTAATGTAAACTATGGGCTTTGGGTGATAATGATGTGTCAGTGTTGGTTCATCAGTTGTAATAAATGTACCACTCTGGTGTTGGATGCTGATGGTGAAGAAAGCTTGAACGTGTGTTGGAGGGGAGAAGATATATGAAAGCTCTGTACTTTATATATCATCAATTTTGCTGTAAATCTAAAACTTCTCTAAATATTAAAGTCTATTTTTTAAAAAGCAATAACCTCCCTGATGAACTCATTGATTTAAACAAACTAATCAATGGCTACTAATACCACCAAAAAAAAAAAAAAAAAGAGAGAGAGATAACTAGACATTATTATATACCTTCTGGCGGAAGTCAACAATATCACCCAAGAAGCAGTCTTGAAAAGAGAGAAAGAAAAAAGGTCAAAATTTTAGATCTAACTATATTTTACAGGAAATATAGGGGTAGAGGAGCTTGTTAAATCACATCATAGGTAGGCAATCGGCAAACTCCAGAATGTGGAAAGCTTTAGAGAACAAATTAACCCATACAAATAAATTGAAAGAAAAAAAAGAAGGAAAAAAGGGAAAATGATCCTATAGATTAAAAGAGTTTAAGAATCAAATGAAATGTGTCAATCTAGTTTAGATCCCAATTTGAACAAATCAACTATTAAAAACAAAAAAAAAGAGGGCCAGGCGAGGTGGCTCACACCTGTAACCCCAGCACTTTGGGAGGCCAAGGTGGGCAGATCACCTGAAATCAGGAGTTCAAGACCAGCCTGACCAACATAGAGAAACCCCATCTCTACTAAAAATACAAAATGAGCCAGGCGTGGTGGCGCATGCCTGTAACCCCAGCTACTCAGGAGGCTGAGGCAGGAGAATAGCTTGAACCTGGGAGGTTGCAGTGAGCCGAGATCGTGCCATTGCACTCCAGCCTAGGCAACAAGAGTGAAACTCCATCTCAAAAAGAAAAAACAAAAGGTATATAAATAAGAGAACTAAAAAGGGGTACTCAAAGAAATACGTGTATGTTCTTAATAGCACTAGTCACAATAGTCAAAAGATGAAAAGGTAGAATAGGTAGGGCACGGGAAACATTGAGGGCAGTGACAGTTCATAAAAAGACAATGTCCATAAAAAGACAAATGTATAAACAAATTTTGTGTGTGTGTGTGTGTGTGTGTGTGTATGGAACATTATTCAGCCATAATGAGGAATAAAGCATGATACATGCTACAACATGGATGAATATCAAAAACATTCTGCTAAATGAAAGAAGCCAGACACAAAAGATCACTTAGTATATAAAAGATCACATAGTATATGAAATATCCAGAATAGGTAAATCCATAGCAACAGAAAGCAGATTGGTGGTTGCCAGGGGCTAGTGGGAGGGGAAAATGGGACTAAATGCTTAATGAATACAGTTTCCTTTTGAGATGAGTTTCCTTTCGACATTTTGGAACTAGATAGAGGTGATGATTGTACACAACACTGAATTGTTCATTTTAAAATGTTAATTTTGGCCGGGCACGGTGGCTCACGCCTGTAATCCCAGCACTTTGGGAGGTTGAGGTGGGTGGATCACAAGGTCAGTAGTTCGAGACCAGCCTGGCCAACATGGTGAAACCCCATCTCTCTAAAAATACAAAAAATTAGCCAGGCGTGGTGGTGGGCACCTGTAGTCCCAGCTACTCGGGAGGCTAAGGCAGGAGAATCACTTGAACTCAGAAGGCGGAGGTGGCAGCGAGCAGAGACCATACCACTGCACTCCAGCCCAGGCCACAGAGTGAGACACTGTCTCCAAAAAAAAGTTAATTTTATGTTATGTGAATTCCACTTTGATTAAAGAACAAAACACAGAAGCAATTATTAGCTATTTGGAAAAATTTGAATACTAACTAGATCTTTGATATACTGAAAAATTATCGGTAATTTTTTGGTGTAATGATGGCATTGTGGTTATGATTTTTAAGAGTGTTTGGTTTTAGATTAGTATAGTATATAATAGTGGATGAAATTATACCATGTCAGGGATTTGCTTCTAAATAGTCCAGTGTGAGGGGGGCAGGGGAAGTGGGTGGAGGTACAGATGAGCCATGACTTGACTAATTGCTGAAGTGGGTGATGGGGGTTCACTATACTATTTTCTCTACTCTTGTATGTGCTTGAAGTCTTGCCTAATAAAGTTATAAGATTTCCTTTTCAAGCATAATTAAGAAAATCAAAGATTAGGCTACATTGGGCTTATTTAGAAATCTATTAGGTACTTACTCTATAAAATTAAATCTTTCATGTATCTGCTGAATCTAAAATGAAAATTGAGGGTGATGGGGCCTGGTAGGGAGCAGGTCCATAGTGGGCTCTCCCACCCAAAACTGAATGGGGTGTCTGGGGCATCAGGGAGCTCCCTTGCTTGGCCCTCAGTGGCCTGATGGAGTAAGAGGATTTGGTTGAGTGCTTCAGATCTGATCACTATGGTAGGAGAACAAAAATGCATATTGTGTCACATTGTGTACAGCTCCAAAAAGGGCCACTAGTCATGAGTGTCAAACGTGCGGGGCCACAGAAGTGGGTCTTTCTGCATATGCAAATCACATTTCTGGCCAGCTGCACAAAGATAACGTTGATGCCCAGGAAAGAGAAGATGATGGAAAAGGAGAGGAAGAGGAAGAAGATTATTTTGACAAGGAACTCATTCAATTAATAAAACAAAGGAAAGAACAAAGTCGACAAGTAGCAGCCAAGAAGTAAATTCTGATGACAGGTGACCCTAATGGAGCTGAGAACACCAAATTCCTCACCAAGACAGAGAGAGTTACAGTCAGCCAGCGTGGCATCACCCTGGACCTCCACAGCAGGATTGGAATTGGGAAAAAGATGGCTTTAATAATACGTGGAGAAACAGCTTTCTGCATTCTTTGAGGAATAGTGGTGGACCAAAAGGATGTCCTGAGTGGCATTAGGGTGTTGCAGGAGGTTCCTCGACTTGGTTTCACAACCATAGTAATTCTGGAGTTGGTTGGCATTCAAATAGTGGAACAGTAGATTGGAATCACAATGGTACAGGAAGGAGTTCCAGTTAGCATTCTGAAGGAACAGGTGGCTTTTTCAGTTGACATATGAACAACAGTAACAGAAACTAGAAATCCAGTGTATGTAGTAAAAATAATTGCAACTAAAGTGGCCCTGGACACAAATTTCAACCAGGCAGAAACAGAAATTCTAATCGTCAAATGGAAGATGTGACTATGCTGTGAAACAAGAAATCTAGTAAGTCAAGCAAATACAATTAAGAGAGATATAATTGGCAGTGGCAAGAAAATGAGAAACTCGGTGTGGCTGCCACATACAGAGGTCCTTCCGAAGGATTTACAAGTGATAAATTTCCTTCAGAAGGCTTACTTGACTTCAATTTTGAGCAGCCAGAAAGCCAAACCACTAAACAAACAGATACTGCAACTTCCAAAATTAGTGGAAAGAATGGCAGTGCAGCAAGGGGGAAAGCCTCGTTGCCACTCCTTACCCCTCTAAAATAAAAATTAAAAAGAAAAAAGATTTGGTAGTACTCAAGTAGAAGGAAGGAAACATGACAAACTTAGAGGAAGCATAAGGAATTTCATATGCGCTTCTTAGGAAAAATAATTTTGTATTTAAGCCTTTTTTTCCTTTTTAGTTGATACAAAATAATTGTACATATTTGTGTGATAGAGTGATATTTCCATGTGTGTATACAATGTGTAATGATCAAATCAAGGTAATTAGTATGTCCAGCACCTCAAACATTTATTATTTATTTGTGTTGTGAACATTCAGAATCCTCTCTTCTGGCTTTATGAAAATATAGAAAGCTGGCTCTTTTAGCTTTTTGTAAACATGCAATAAATTATAGTTAACCATATTACTCTATAGTGCTGCAGAACACCAGAACTCACTGGAACTCATTGATTAAACTGAATATGACTGAGATCTTTTCATGAAATGAGAAGCTATGGATTTAGAATCATTAAACTTTAAGGCTGGGTGGGCCCGTCCAAACCCATCATTTTACTGCTCATTTTACTGCTGGCAAGGCCCAAAAAGGGTTATATGACTTATCAAAACATCTTTTAAAAATAATAAAAGCTGTCTGAGCAAGTGAGCTCACACCTGTAATCCCAACACTTTGGGACATTGAGGATCACTTGAAGCCAGGAGTTCAAGATCATCCTGGACAACATAGTGAGACCCTGTCATTACAAAATTTAAATTTTTTTTTTTTTTTTTTTTTTTTTTTCTGAGGCGGAGTCTCGCTCTGTCACCCAGCCTGGAGTGCAGTGGCCAGATCTCAGCTCACTGCAAGCTCCGCCTCCCGGGTTTACGCCATTCTCCTGCCTCAGCCTCCGGAGTAGCTGGGACTACAGGCGCCCGCCACCTCGCCCGGCTAGTTTCTTGTATTTTTTTTTAGTAGAGACGGGGTTTCACCGTGTTAGCCAGGATGGTCTCGATCTCCTGACCTCGTGATCCGCCCGTCTCGGCCTCCCAAAGTGCTGGGATTACAGGCTTGAGCCACAGCGCCCGGCCTAAAATTTTTAATAAACAAAAGGTATATTTAAAAACTCAAAGTATGAAAATATAGGGGGCCCCGGCATGATACCTCACACCTGTAATCCTAGCACTTTGGGAGGCCAAGGTGGGCGGATCACCTGAGGTCAGGAGTTCGAGGCCATCCTGGCCAACAAACCCCATCTCTACTAACAATATAAAAATTAGCCGGATGTGGTGGTGTGCACCTGTAATTCCAGTTATTCAGGAGATTGAGGCAGGAGAATCGCTTGAACCCGGGAGGCGGAGGTTGCAGTGAGCCAAGATTGCGCCACTGCACTTCAGCCTGGGCCACAGAGCAAGATTCCCTCTCAAAAATAAAAAGAAAGAGGCCGGGCACAGTGGCTCAAGCCTGTAATCCCAGCACTTTGGGAGGCCGAGACGGGCGGATCACGAGGTCAGGAGATCGAGACCATCCTGGCTAACACGGTGAAACCCCGTCTCTACTAAAAAATACAAAAAACTAGCCGGGCGTGGTGGTGGGTGCCTGTAGTCCCAGCTACTCGGGAGGCTGAGGCAGGAGAATGGCGTAAACCCGGGAGGTGGAGCGTGCAGTGAGCTGAGATCTGGCCACTGCACTCCAGACCAGGCGACAGAGCAAGACTCCGTCTCAAAAAAAAATTTTAAACTTTTATTAAAATTTTGGGGTGTTTCCTCCCAGCCTTTTTTTTAACTCTTAGGTTTGACTTTTCCTAATATAACTCTAAGCATTTTCACATATTAATGCATATCCTTAGAAACATTTTAATGATTGTCTAATGGTTCATGGAGTTGATAATAGTTTACTTTTTCATTCTCCTATAATATGGCATTCATACGATTTCCAACTCTTTATGACTACAAATAAAGCTGCTACGAACATATTTATATAAAAAACTTAATTATAGTTAGTATTACCATAGCCATTATAGTTAGTATTACCATAAAAGTTTTCTCAGAAGATAAAACTTCCTAATGGCAGCCTTTTTTTCCTTTGAAAATTTGTTAATGGACAAAATAGAGTTAGATTCTCCATTTCCTTTATGGATCAAGCTATGAACAGTCAAAATGATAAGATGTAGAGGCAGGCTGATGGTTGTCTTTCCATTATGAGCCAAACCATCTTTATGTGAGTAGTAGAGGCAGAAAAAACATTTAAACTAAAATTTTACTTTACCTGTTGAAAAGCTTTTTCTGCTTGACGTTCAGCATCAATAACTTGTCTCTCAAGCTGCTGCATCTGTAAAGTGAGAGAAAATATAAATACAAAAATTTATTTTTGAAAAATAAGCCTTTCTGAAAAAGGCTTAAAAAAATCTCATAACAGCATCATCAGTTTGGATATTTTAAAGTAGTTCACTGGAGATGAGTTAAATACAGTTAGCACATTAAAGGCTCTTTGCATATTTAAAAGTTGATCAAAATGCCAGAGTTTTGGTACTTTTAATACAAGAACTATATATATACTTCAAGAGTATTCATCAATAAAATTTTCTTCAGTGGATTGTAAATTAAAAATTACTGATTAACACATACTAAGAACAAGAAAATAAATCTAAGAGGAAAGAAAGGCTTCAAATGTCCTATTTGACGGTTTGATGAAAGTCATAATGACATCAGGGAAGCGATGTGTTCTCGTAAACTCCGTGGGTGCTATGTTTCAATAAAAACTCTGGGTTGTTTTACACTCTTACAGATTGATGAGGAGAGTATAGAGGAGATTCTTTGATTAAACACACTGACACACAAATACTAAAACGAATATTATAAGAATTTTAAAAGCCTTAAGAAGGACCCGATGCTAATCAACATAGGGATGTGTTGTACCAGGGGCTGAATACACTAATCGTGAGGTAAAACTCAATTTTATTCTTTTTGGCTCAGTGCTGATGTCTGGCCCACTTCAGAGCCGTCTGTGACTCGATCTCTGCTCATTTTCAACATTATTGTTGGTTGGGAGGCCAGGCGCGCAGAACTCCCAGCACACCTCTCACTCGCAGCAGCCCGGACCCCACCCGCAGTGCCGGCCGCGTCCGGTTCCTGCCCCGCCCCCTTCTCTACGCCACCGAGAAGCGACCTTCCGCAGCTAGAGTGGCCCAACTGGGAGCGCGACCGCGAGCTCCGGAAGGCGCGGGACCACCCAGGACCCGGTCCCAGGCTGCCTTTGACCCGGGCGCACTGTCCTCAACGCCTGGAAAATGGTTTCCGCTAGTGGGACAACATTTCTTAAGGGTATGTTGCTTGGGAGCATTTCTTGGGTTTTGATAACTATGTTTGGCCAAATTCACATTCGACACAGAGGTCAAACTCAAGACCACGAGCACCATCACCTTCGTCCACCTAACAGGAACAATTTCTTAAATACTTCAAAAGTGATACTCGTGGAACTCAGTAAAAGTATTCGTGTTTTCTGTATCATCTTTGGAGAATCCGAAGATAAGAGTTACTGGGCTGTACTGAAAGAAACCTGGACCAAACACTGTGACAAAGCAGAGCTCTACAATACTAAAAATGATAATTTGTTCAATATAGAAAGCAATGACAGGTGGGCACAGATGAGGACCACTTACAAATACGTCTTTGAAAAGTATGGTGACAACTACAACTGGTTCTTTCTTGCACTTCCCACTACGTTTGCTGTCATTGAAAATTTAAAGTACCTTTTGTTTACAAGGGATGCATCCCAACCCTTCTATCTGGGTCACACTGTTATATCTGGAGACCTCGAATACGTGACTGTGGAAGGAGGGATTGTCTTAAGTAGAGAGTCGATGAAAAGACTTAACAGACTTCTCGATAACTCTGAGACCTGTGCAGATCAAAGTGTGATTTGGAAGTTATCTGAAGATAAGCAACTGGCAATATGCCTGAAATATGCAGGAGTTCATGCAGAAAATGCAGAGGATTATGAAGGAAGAGATGTATTTAATACAAAACCAATCGCACAGCTTATTGAAGAGGCATTGTGGAATAACCCTCAGCAAGTAGTAGAAGGCTGCTGTTCAGATCTGGCTGTTACTTTTAATGGATTGACCCCCCAAAAGATGGAAGTAATGATGTATGGCCTGTACCGGCTCAGGGCATTTGGACACTATTTCAATGACACACTCGTTTTCTTGCCTCCAGTTGGTTCAGAAAATGACTGAGGGCTGGAGAATAATAGACATGTGCTGTCCAAGATCACTTGAAATGTGGCTAGTCCAAATTCTGATACAGTGTAAGTGTAAAATACACACTTCATTCAATAATTCATATATTATTAGAAAATAGTATGAAGAGATAAAACATCTCATTAGTAATATTTTATATTGACACCACACTGAACTAATGTTTTGGGTATTTTGCATTAAATAAAATATACTATTAAAATTAATTTCACCTGCTTTTTAATTTTATTAATGTGCCTATTAGAATATTTTAAGTTACACATGTAGCTTACATATTTCTACTGGATAATAAAGGTGTAGAACATTTGTTGTCACCATGTATGGCCACGTATTTAACTGCCTGTCCACATGGCAACATTTTTTTTTTTTTTGAAATGGAGTCTTGCTTTGTCACCCAGGCTGGAGTGCAGTGGCACAATTTCGGCTCACTGCAACCTCCGCCTCCCAGGTTCAAGTGATTCTCCTGTCTCAGCCTCCTGAGTAGCTGGGACTATAGGTACACACCACCATGCTGAGCTAATTTTTGTATTTTTAGTAGAGATGGCGTTTCACTATATTGGTCAGGCTGGTCTCGAACCCCTGACTTCAGGTGATCCACCCGCCTCAGCCTCCCAAAGTGCTGGGATTACAGGTGTGAGTCACCGCGCCCAGCCCCATGGCAGCATTTTAAAAGGTAGTTTATTGCAGGGATCTAGATTCTGGAAGAAGTTTCAAATATTTGGATAGGTAAATAATATCGTGCAAGTGCATTCTCAGTACCTCATATTTAATTTCTGTGAAAATATTTCAAATGTTTAATGAGCAAGTATTGTGGTTTCAAAGCATTTTGTTGAATTGCTTGTTTAGACTATGGCACTATATAGAAGCAACTGGACAAGTATTATGTCTTTTGGAAGTCTCTAGAATATTCCCTAAACCAAAAACCACCTAGCAAATACATGCCAATACCACATTCTTCCACCACTGGCAATATGCTGACAATTGTCACTTCTACAATATAACTATATTCTATTTTCAGGGAAATTTGGTTTTTCTGGAGCCTTAGCCTGGATTTTGAATATTGTCAGGATTGCCAGGAGAAACAGAAGAATGCACAAAATTTTGCTAGTGAAAAAAATAGTTTTCTTAAGAGGACTATGCAAATATCTTGTCTGATTTCTCCTTCTCAAATGTTTAGCTTCTAGTGATAACAGGAAGGACAGAAGTCAGCTTGCTTCACTGTTACATAACTAATACAGGTCTTTCTACATAGTATTTAATATATTACAGATTATTGATGAAATGACAAAGTTCTCTGTCATGCCTAAAGTACCATGCATATATTAAGGACGGTATCATTATTTTTACCACTGCCAAATAACTTTTTTTCTGCTCCTATGGCACTGACTTCCTATCTTGTACTATCTTCCCAACTACATTGTAAGTTGCTTGAAGGCAGAATCCAGCTCAAAAGTTACTTGCTTTCTTAATGAAAAGGAGGTAATCCTTGAAATATTAATATAGGGAAAATTGGAAAGAATACTGAAATGAAAGGCAAGACCTAAATTGGAACCCAGATTCCAATACTTACTAGCTATGTGATGATGGGTACATTATTTAACTTACTGAGTCTCTGCTCCCTACCTGTAAAATGATACAACACTTATTTCACAGCATTTACGTGAAGATTAAACAGAAAAGCATCCAACATAGTATCTAATACTTAATAGGTGTACAATGAATATTTACATAGAAATTTTTAAAGCAGCCTATTTCTACCATATATGTGTTATTTTTATGAATAATTTTAAGTTAGGAAACTCTACTATTTACCAATAGTTTGCCACTGGACTCTAAAATTCTTGTGTATAAAATGTGGATAATATAACCTGTTCTAACTACTTTACAGGATGTTGTAGGGATAGAAATAAGAAAATATATTCAAGCAATGTGAAAAGCTGGTGGTATCTCATTTATTTAAAAATATTATGGTAGCAGTTGTAGTGTTATAATTTGAATGATAAAACTAAAAGTCACAAATGTCCAAAAACAGGATTATGTAAATATATAAATAATGGTACATCCATACAGTTAGATACCATACAGTCATTACAAATTTACATGGATGGAGGAAATGATATATTTGGGACTAGTCTCAATATAACACAGGAGGAAAGAAGTAGGTCAGAGTGCAGATGAAACAGGATTGGCCCTGAGTTGACAACCATGAAAGCTGGGTGATGTGTACATGAGGGTCCATTATAACATTCTGCTTACTGTTGTATGTTTGAAAATCTCTCTAATAAAAAGTTTGAAATATATATGAAAAGATATAAATGACATTTTTAAAAATAAGTGTGAATTATATATATAGAATGATATTATACATAAATGATATACTGAGGAGAAAGGGACTGCAAAGCAGTAATGAATGTTACAATCAAATTTTTGTTAAAAAATTTATGTGTGCCTGTTTTTAGAGAATTACATAAGCCAAGGACAAGGAGTTGTCTATCTCTAAGTGACAGGATTATGGATAAAGTAGTTTGTATCATACATGATGAGGCACCACAGGGAGTTTTATGGAGCTGAAAAAAGTAAGAGAATAATGGCAGGGAGGGAAAAAAAAAGGGTGTTAGAACCTTGCATTAGAAATAGTAGTCAATTGTCAATCAAAGGTAATTCTGCTCCCTTAGAGGGAATGAGTAGAAAATTAAGAGGAAGATTTTCAAATAACCTGTGAAATTAGAGAGGCTATATATAAATGTACATAGAAAAAGGGTTCAAATGCTGAAGTGGAATCTAACTAGGTGACAACTGGTGATGATGCCACTGCTAATCAGGAGGTCATTAGTGACTTTTGTGATTCCAGCTGCACTGTGGAGAAGTGAGGGCATAAGCTGAAATGCAAGACTCTGAATGAATTAAAATCATTAGGAAGAGCAAATTAAACCTAAAGCCAACAGAAATTTAAAAACTAATAATCAAGATTACAGGAGAAATGAATAAAATTAAAAACATAAAAACAGAGAAAAATCAATAAAACCAAAAGCTGGTTCTTTAAAAATATCAATACAATTGATAACTCTAACCAGACTAATAAAGCAAAAAAGAAAACAGACACAATAATGTAAAGGAGACATCACCACAGACCCCACAGATGCTAATGAAATAACAATATTATGAAATACTTCATGCTCATAAATTGAATAAAATAGCAAAGCTCATTTAAGAAGAAATAAGTTAGCTTAATAGCCCAATGTCTATTAAATAAATCACACTTGTAGTTAAAAACTTTCCCACAAAGGAAACTCCAGGACTGGACGGTTTCACTTGTGAATTCTACCCAAAAATGTATGGAAGAATGAATAGAAACTCAACAAAAACTCTTCCAGAACATAAGAGAAGGGAATGCTTCCTAACACATTTTATAAGGCCAGTATTGCCAAAACCAGAAAAAGATTAGACTGATATCCTTGTGAATACAGATGCAAAAATCTTTAACAAAATATCAGCAAATCCAATCTAAACATACACAATAAAGATAATATGTCATGACTAAGTGGAGTTTATCCTAGGAATGCAAGGTTGTTTTAACATCTGAAAAATAAACCAATGTAGTTCATCATGTCAAGAGGCTAGAAAAGAAATATTTCAATAGACGAAGAAAAATCATCTGACAAAATTCAACATCCATTCACAATAAAAATCTCTTAACAAACTAAAAATATAAGGAATTTCTGATACCTAATAAAAGGTATCTACAAAAAACCCTATAACTAACATCATAGTTAATGGGAAAGACTGAATGATTTCCCCCACAAGAATGTCGTTTTACCACTTTTACTCAAGGTTTTACTGCAGGTGCTAGCCAATGTAATAGCCAAGAAAGAAACATAAAAAGCGTATATACTGGAATGGAAGAAATAATTCAATATTTATTCACAGATGACATGACTATCTACACATAAAGTCCCAAATAATCTACAAAAGAACTAATAAATGAGTTTATTAAGGTCATAGGATACAAGGTCAATATACAAAAATCTGCTGTATTTCTATATAAGAGCCATAAACGGCCAGGCGTGGTGGCTCACGCCTGTGATCCCAGCACTTTGGGAGGCCGAGGTGAGTGGATCACCTAAGGTCAGTTCTAGACCAGCCTGGCCAACATGGTAAAGCCCTGTCTCTACTAAAAATACAAAAATTAGCTGGGCATGGTGGCAGATGCCTGTAATCCCAGCTACTCAGGGGCAGAGGCAGGAGAATCGCTTGAACCCGGGAGGCAGAAGTTGCAGTGAGCCAAGATCGTGCCATTGCACTCCAGCCTGGGGGACAAGAGTGACATTTCGTCTCAAAAAAAAAAAAAAAAGGTTAAAAAAAATAAGAGCAATAAACAGTTGAAATTAGAAGTTAAACAACAGTAGCATTTACAAAAGTATCAAAACCATAAAATACTTAGGTATGAATGTAACAAAATAAGCACAATATTTGTATGCTGAAAACCACAATATACTGATTAGAAAAATTAAAGAAGAGCTAAATAAATGGAGAGTTAAACTATGAGTCAGAAGACTCGATATTATTGTCAGTTCTCTTCCAATTGACCTATAGATTCCACCCAGTCTTAATCAAAATCCTAGCAGGCCTTTCTGCACAAATTAAGAAGAATCTGAAATTGGCATAGAAATGCACAGGACCTAGAATAGCCTAAACAACTTAGAAAAAAAATAGAATATTTATAATACCTGACATCAAGACTTATAAAATTGCAATAGTAGTCATAAGAATGATATTTGGGTAAAAACAGACATCTTAGATGAATAGAACAAAATTGGGTTCAGAAATACACTTTAAAATATGCAATTTTTTTCCAATTTTTATTGGTTTACTCTATCTTCATTGTCAGATCATATAGCCATCACATACTACAATCTCCCTAGTGATGCTAGTTGTCTGAACCTCATTCTCTAAATTTCTTAGGGAGAACTCCTAGGAACAATATTTTCTGAGTTCTTTAACTGCTAATAGCTGCTTCCCATGCCCTTTATAGTTGAAAGCCAGTTCTGCTTAACACAAAAACCTTGGATCATATGTGCTTTCCTTGATATCTGAAACATGGTATTCCGTGTTCTCCTGGCATAAAGCATTACTATCAGTGTAACAACATAATTTTATTCTCCTAATGATATAAAGGTCATGTTTTTATTTTTGCCTAAATACCTAAAGAATGTTTTCTTTTTCTTTAACATTCAGTATTTTGATGAAAAATATGCCTTGAAGTAAGTCATTCTAGGTTAATCTTCTCAGCCACATGATCCCCTATTTCAATATGCAACATTTTGCTTTTTTAAGTTTCTGTAAACTTTTCTTAAATTATACTGTTTGCATTTGTTTCATTCCCTTGTTTTGATTTTTTTCTTCAGGGGCTTCTTTTATCTGTATATTGTATCTTCTTTGCTTATTTTCAATACTAGTCATTGTTTCAAATCCTTTTTACCTTTCCTCATTTTGATGTTTAAAAGTTTCTGGGAGACTGAGACATGAGAATCACTCAAACCCAGGAAGTGGAGGTTGCAGTGAGCTGAGATCACACCACTGCACTCTAGCCTGGGCAACAGAGTGAGACTCCGTCTCAAAAAAAAAAAAGAGTTTCTTCCTTTTCACCTTGATTTCTCATTAAAGCATTATGTGTTGAGTTTATCAATTCTTTTGCTGACCCAGAAGTTCTACTTAAGAGAAATAAAGAATACAGCTAAATGGTAGAGGCCATTCACTAAAAACCATACACCTTATGTCATACTGTATGATGCTCTAAAATAGGCAAAACTAAAGGTCCAGAAACTATATCAGTGATTGCCAGGGCTTAGAGTTTGAGAAGAAGACAGACTATTAAGGCATAGGAGGGAAATTTCTGAGGTGATGGAAAGTGTGTAATGTTGATTGTGGTAGTGGTTACGGAATCGTGTATATTTGGCAAAACTCTTTGAACTAAACACCCAAAAGGGTGACTTTTACATATGTACTCAATTAACTTGACCAAAAAATTTTTTTAAAAAGTACGTTGCAGGCCAGGCACAGTGGCTTACACCTGTAATCCCAGCACTTTCAGAGGCCAAGGTGGGTGGATCACTTGAGGTCAGGAGTTTGAGACCAGCCTGGCCAACAGGGTGAAACACTGTCTCTACTAAAAATACAAAAATTACCTGAGTGTGGTGGTGCGTGCCTGTGGTCCCAGCTACCTGGGAGGCTGAAGCAGAAGAATCACTTGAACCTGGGAGGCAGAGATTGCCAGTGAGCCCAGATCACGCCACTGCACTCCAATGCAGTGAGACTCTGTCTCAAAAAAACAAAAACAAAAAAAAGTACCTTGCAACCCCAAATTCCAAAACATACAAAGAAAACTAAGAAATACAGATAACAGTATCAATGGTCAAAAGACCAATTTAGTCCGGTAAAATAAAAATGATAACACCATGTGAAAGACTTTAGATTTCTTATGTTTAGGATTGTCAAAGAGATGAAATGAGAATGACATCTATTTTTTAAAAGACAAGAATTGAAAAAAAGAAGAAAAACAGCAGGAAGGTGTTAAACAAGAACAAGCAGGCAGGAAAATAAACCAGTTTAAAGTCTTGGCCAGGCTTGGTGGCTCACACCTGTAATCCCAGCATTTTGGGAGGCTGAAGCAGGCGGATGGCTTGAGCCCAGGAGTTCGAGACCAGCCTGGGCAACATGGCAAAAACATCAGTTCTACAAGAAAAAAAAAACAAAACACAAAAATTAGCCAGGCATGGTGGCATGCACCTGTATTCCCAGCTACTCAGGAGACTGAGGTGGGAGGATCGCTTCAGCCCAGGAGGTCAAGGCTGCAGTGAGATGAGATCAAGTCACTGCACTCAGGCCCAGGCAACAGAGTGAGACTCTGTTTCAAAAAAAAAAAAAAAAGAAAAAAAAGTCTTGAAAATGTAGAAATGCACAGTCACTGAAAGAGAAAAAACTCAATAGATGGTTCAGTAGCCAGCTTCTAAATGGCTCTCAACGATCCTCACCTTCTGGTAATCACACCCATGTGTAGTTTCTTCCTTCACAACATAGGGCTGACCTTTGCAACCAACAGGATATTGTGGAAATGATGAAGTATGACTTCTGAGGGTAGGTCATAAAACGCACTGCATCTTCCACCTTGCATTCTCTTGGATGACTTGCTCTGAGGGAAGCCAGCCACCATGTTGTGAGAACCCTCAAGCAGTCCTGTGGAGACATCCATACACTTAGGGACTGAGGCTTCCTACCAACAGCCAATACCAATTTGCCAACAACCATTTTGGTGAACCACTGAAAGTGAACCCTCCAGCTCCAGTCAAGCCTTCAGATTACTACATCCCAGACCAACATTTTAACTGCAGCCTCATCGAAGACATAAGCTAAGTCGCTCCCAAATTTCTAATCTGTAGAAACTGTGCAAGATAATAAATGTTTATAGTTGTTTTAAGTCATGAAATTTTAGGGTTGTTAATACAGCAATAGATAATATAGATGAAGTAAACTCTACTCTGAACCCAGTAGAAGAGAGAGCTCATAACATGAAAAATTGTACAAAGAATTCATGTATCATTTAATACGTATGAGCGTGAAAAATATAAATTACCAGATTTAAGAGATATGCAGAGACTTCAAAGTAATGGGAAGAAGCAGAAGAAAAAAAGTGAGCAAATAGGAATAGCACAATTATGCTGAAAGATAAAAGTACACTCCCTGTACAGTGCAGAATAATTGCCTAAGGCCTATATGTTTTATTTTAAAAAATGAAATGAAAGCTCAAGATAATAATACAAAGGAAGATGAAGAAATATTCAATGGGTAGTCGAATAATGTGAAGATCACTGTTCAGAAGACAGAAAATGATATTGTATCAACTTTAGCTTCTGCAAGGACAATTTATATTATATATGTATGTGTTATAATTTAAAGTATAGGCACATTTGTAGACATGGAAGAAGGAGGGCAAAACTTAGTGTTTACCCTTAAAATTTTAAGACACACCTGTAATATAAATTATTATCTGCCCCACCCTACACCAGTCTGCCCAGTGTCTATCAATGCTGCAGATACTGGGAATACATTTAGAGGTCATCTTCTGCAGAGGTAGGTCCACCCTCTTGAAGTACAGACAGACCTGCCTGGTGCACTACATGTGAAACTTGAAAACAATTCAATTTCTCAATAGACAGAAACAAGTTTATGTTAGACAACCAGAAGGTGATCCAGTAACTCCTATCCCATGTGCTGTTTTTCCATGGGATGTCCTCCATCAAGAGATAGAGGATATTTCCCCTTCCCTTAACACTGGGCCACGCTGTGATGGGCTTTGCTTGTTAAGAGTGCTTTGTACCTTTTGAGACTGAGCCTGAAGAGATTTGCAGCTTCCACTTGCTCTTTCTTGGAGCCCTCAATCACCATGGAAAAAGATCTGGCTGCCTTAGGATCGGTTTAGCAGGGTGGCTAGGATAGTTTCCAGTAGTTTCACCACTCCCAGCTGAGGCATCAGATATGTGAGTGAAATCAAGGTGTGGCGGCGTGCGCCTGTAATCCCAACTTCTTGGAAACACCTGTAATCCCAACTACTTGGAAGGCTGAGACGGGAGGCCAGCAGACCTAAACATCCAAGTGAAATCATCTTGGATATCCAGACCCAGCTGTCCCAGCACCCGCAGTGAGTCCACCCTCCAGCTGATTTGCCAACTGAATGCAGTCACATGAGTGATCCCATTCCACGTCAAACAGAGTAAAAGAACCACCAACAGAATCACGAACAAATAAAATGATTGTTAATTGAAGCCACTAAGGATTTTTTGTTTTGTTTTGTTTTGTTTGTTTGTTTGTTTTTTGACACGGAGTTTCCCTCTTGTTGCTCAGGATAGAGTGCAGTGGCATGATCTCGGCTCACTGTAACCTCTGCCTCCTGGGCTCAAGCGATTCTCCTGCCTCAGCCTCCCAAGTAGCTGGGATTACAGGTACTTGCCACCATGCCTGGCTAATTCTTTGTATTTTTAGTAGAGACAGGGTTTCACCATGTTGGCCAGGCTGGTCTCAAACTCCTGACCTCAGGTGATCCACCTGCCTCAGCGTCCCGAAGTGCTGGGATTATGGGCGTGAGCTACCGCACGCAGCCCACTACAGTTTTCTTTAATGGACAAAAATTGTATATATTTATTGTGTACAACATGATGTTTTTAAATATGTATACATCGTGGAATGGCTAAATCAATAAAGCTGCTAAGTTTTGAAGTAGTTTTTTATGCAGCAATAGATAACCCCAAGGTTACCCTGTTATGTGTCGACCTGTAAAGATAATCCTCTATTCCTGTGATCATCTTATCTGGTCATCATTCCACTGGAAGCCACTCTCATTTTGACATGCAGCTTCTAGGAATATCTTCTCTTAGCTCTCAGTCCTTGGAAGTGAAATGGAGAAATTCAGTGTCTCAGCTTCAAGAAGTATACTCATAAAAAGTACAGAGCGGCCGGGCGCAGTGGCTCACGCCTATAATCCTAGCACTTTGGAAGGCCGAGGCGGGAGGATCACGAGATCAGGAGATCGATACCATCCTGGCTAACACGGTGAAACCCCATCTCTACTAAAAAACTACAAAAAATTCTCTGGGCGTGGTGGAGGGCGCCTGTAGTCCCAGCTACTCGCGAGGCTGAGGCAGGAGAATGGCCCCGGGAGGTGGAGCTTTCAGTGAGCGGAGATGGCGCCGCTGCACTCCAGCCTGGGCGACAGAGCGAGACTCCATCTCAAAAAAAAAAAAAAAAAAAAAAGTACAGAGCTTTTCCTAACTTTCCATTCCACAAACTGTATAAACATATACCAAAAATAAATGTATTACACAGATTTGTTTTGAGGTTAAAAAAAAAAAAAGTCCATTTAAATCATTAAGATAGGCTGGGCACAGTGACTCATGCCCACAATCCCAGCACTTTGGGAGGCTGAGGCGGGCAGATCACTTGAGGTCAGGAGTTTGAGACCAGCCTGGCCAACATGGCAAAATTCCATCTCTACCAAAAATACAAAAATTAGCCGACATGGTGGCACACGCCTATAGTCCCAGCTACTCAGGAGGCTGAAGCATGAGAATCACTTGAACCCAGGAGGCAGGGGTTGCAGTGAGCCAGTATCATGCCACTGCACTCCAGCGTGGGCAATACAGCGAGACTCTATACCCCCTCCCCCAAAAAAACAAAAAAAATCACTAAGATACATTCCAGATTAAATAGATGATAACGTATTAATGGCACAATGATAAGTTAACCTTCAAAGAAAGGTTTTTTTGAACAAAGAATGTGTATTTTTTTCTTTTCATGAAAATGCATCTAATACTACAAATTAAAAGTCTGCTCCTGTTGCAGAGCTCAAGGAGTTGTTGAGGGCTGAATTACTCTCCAAGATGAAAAATCTCATTCAGTTGTAATAATCATCCTACTCCAAGTGTTATTTCCAACCCGTCCCCACACCACCTTAGGCTTTCAAAGTAGGTCGTTTTGTGGTAATGTTGGAAAAACCACTAGTTCTCTGTAGGACAAGGTGAGGCATCTGAAGTCTTTCTGGTTACCTGCCATTTTATGGTTTCTAATGGATTCACGTAGCATTTAGCATCTTCCATTGTCCATCAAAGATACATAATTACCTAAATTTCAAGAGTTTCCTGAAAGTTTAAATTGAAGGTGCTGGTTTGTGTTCTAGAAAATGCCTAGTTTCTAAAGTGTTATCTAAAGAAGAATCAATCCCAGCTGTTGTAAGGATTTCAGCAGTTCCTGGTTTTGACACCTTGCTCTCCACTGCTCTTGATTTCCTAACCTTTCCTTCACCAAATCCCCCACCACACTATCCTATACAGATTTGTTTTTAATCATCCCCAACATTTCCTTGCCGCATTCCAGTTTGAAGTTCTATTATAATGTTATAAAGTATTTGTGCGAGCCTTTTTTTTTTCCCCAGGCATCATATCATAGCACTGCAGCCCAGAACTTCTGGGTTCAGGCGATCCTCTTGCCTCAGCCTCCCGAGTAGATGGGGCTACAGGTGTGCACACCACACCTGGCTAATTTTGATCTCTCTATTTTAATTTTTTTGAGACAGAGCCTCACTCTGTTGCCCAGGCTGGAGTGCAGTGGCACGATCTTGGCTAGCTCACTGCAACCTCCATCTCCCAGGTTCAAGCAATTCCCCCACCTCAGCCTCCTGAGTAGCTGGGACTACTGGCGTGTGCCACTATACTTGACTAATTTTTGTATTTTTAGTAGAGAAGGGGTTTCGCCATGTTGTCCAGGCTAGTCTCGAACTCCTGACCTCAAGTGATCTGCCCACCTCAGCCTCCCAAAGTGCTGGGATTACAGGCGTCAGCTACCACGCCCAGACTATTTTTTAATTTTTTGGTAGAGATGGGGGTGGGGGGGTCTTACTATGTTGCCCAGGCTGGTCTTGAATTCTTGGCCTCAAGCAATCCTCCCACCTCGGCCTTCCAAAGCACTGGGATTATAGACATGAGCCACTGTGCCAGTCAATGCTGGCAATTAAAAAAAAAAAAGTTAAAGAGACAAGAGTTTTAAGTGGTTACACTTAACAGAAATTCAGTGTATAACAGTCATCATCTGGCCGGGCGCGGTGGCTCACGCCTGTAATCACAGCATGTTGGGAGGCCAAGGCAGGTGGATCACTAGATAAGGAAATCGAGACTATCCTGGCTAAGACGGTGAAACCCTATCTCTACTAAAAATACAAAAAATTAGCCAGGCATGGTGGTGGGCACCTGTAGTCCCAGCTACTCGGGAGGCTGAGGCAGGAGAACGGTGTGAACCCGAGAGGCGGAGCTTGCAGTGAACCGAGATCACACCACTGCACTTCAGCCTGGGCAACACAGTGAAACTCAGTCTCAAAAAAAAAAATGTCATCATCTCTGTTAATTCCTAGACTGGTATAAATTTTGTTGCTATTCTAATTGCTGTTTTTATCTCTATTATGCTTTTTTAAAGTCAGTTGCTGTTGGCATAAAGAAATGTGGTTTGTTTTTGTTTTTTGTTTTGAGCATGCCAATCTTATATCCAGGAGGCAAAAGCCGCAGTGAGATGAGATTGCGCGCCACTGCACTCCAGCCTGGGCAAAAGCAAGACTCTGCCTCAAAGAAAAAAGAAAAGAAAAGAAAAGTAAAAAGAAAAATAAATTCAATCTAGAGCTTCCAAAAATACCAGGAGGAAAGAAGGATGGAAACAGGGAGAGATAAAGAAAACTTGATCAACATGACATACAGAAAATAGAATGCATTTATTTTGATTTCAGATATATTTAAATATATTATTTCTGTAGTTGGATAAAGAAATCTGGCTACACACTATTTAAAAGAGCATAATTTTGCCAGGCATGGTAGCTCATGCCTATGATCTCAGCACTTTGCAAGGCCAAAGCAGGCAGACAGCTTGAGCTTACAAGTTCGAGACAAGTCTGACCAACATGGCAAATTCCCATCTCTACCAAAAACAAAAACAAAAAACAAAAAACCAATACAAAGATTAACTGGGCATGGTGGTATGCACTTATAGTCCCAGCTACTCAAGAGGCTGAGGTAGGATAGCTTGAGCTTGGAGAGGCAGAGGCTGCAGTGAGCTGAGATCTCACCACTGCACTCCAGCCTGGGTGGTAGAGCTAGTCCTTGTCTCAAAAAACCAAAAAGCATATTTAAAACATTTCACTATGAGGTTGAAATTAAAGAGATAGAAAAATAGACCCAAATATTAATTTAAAACAATATTAAAACCAGACAAAACTAGCAATAAAGAGAATCAATAATTATAAATGAAGCAATTCATCAAGAAGATATAACAATCCTGATCCCAAGCACATCTAACATCAAAATATATGCAGCAAATAGGTTTGATTCTTTGCGACGCATTCTGAAAACTCACAATAAATTGTTATTTTGTTTAGATAATGATTTCCATGGAAACATCCTATTAACATGTCCCCTGAGAAAACTAAACAAGCCCATTTACTTCGCAACTGGATTTACTTTGTGCTTGTTTTTATGTTTCTCAAAACCTTACTGAATAACATAAAGAAGGCCGGCCGGGCGCGATGGCTCATGCCTGAAATCCCAGAACTTTGGGAGGCCAAGGCAGGCAGATCACAAGATTAAGAGATCATGACCATCCTGGCCAACACGGTGAAACTCCATCTCTACTAAAAATACAAAAAAATTAGCTGGATGTGGTGGTGCACACCTGTAGTCCCAGCTACTCAGGAGGCTCAATTGGCTCCCCTCTCTGCCTCTGCCCTATAGAATCTCCTGTTTCCTGTATCCCATGCCTTCCTCGTTCTTGGTTTACTTCCTCCTTTTAATAAAGCACTCCTTTTGGAGAGTCCTCAGAGAAGTTACATGGGACCTTGAATGTCTTCAAAATATCTTCATTCTACCTTCAAATAAAATTCATAATTGGCCTCGGTACAGAATTCTGGGTTTGATATAATTTTCCTTCAGAATTTTGAAGACATTGTTTCATCATCTTCTAATCTCTAGTGGTGCATTTGAAAGGTCTGAAGCCATTTCAATTCCTGATGCTTTGTATGTGACCTATTTTTTCTCTCTGAAAGCTTTGCAGAATCTTTTTTTTGATCTCTATATTCTTTTTTTTTTTTTTTTTTTTTTTTGAGACAGAGTCTCGCTCTGTCTCCGGGGCCGGAGTGCAGTGGCCAGATCTCAGCTCACTGCAAGCTCCGCCTCCCGGGTTTATGCCATTCTCCTGCCTCAGCCTCCCGAGTAGCTGGGACTACAGGCGCCCGCCACCTCGCCCGGCTAGTTTTTTGTATTTTTTAGTAGAGACGGGGTTTCACCGTGTTAGCCAGGATGGTCTCGATCTCCTGACCTCGTGATAAGCCACCGCGCCCGGCCTGATCTCTATACTCTAAACGTTCATTATGATGTACCTTGAGGTGGAAATTATGTTAATCTGTTATCATAGGTGCTTGATAGACACTTTCAACTTGGAATCTTGTATGCTTCAATTCTAGGAAACTTTCTTGTATTGTTTCATTTATTTTCTCCCCTCCAGTCTTCCTATTACTTGAATCTTGGACATATTGAACTGGACCTCTAAATTTCTCATCTTTTCTCTCCTGTTTTCCATCTCTTTAGTGTTTTGCTTTACTTCCCAGGAACTTTCCCTAAGTTTATATTTCAACCCTGCTCTTAAGTTTGCCATATTTTTCTACGATGTTTTTGGGTTTCTAAGAGCCCTGATTTATTCTCTGAATACTCCCTGTTTCATGGATGCACTACCCTTTCCTTTCTCTCTGAGAATATTCAATGATAGAGTTTTGCTCATTTTGTTTTGCTTACTTTTCCCCATATAGGCAATGCTGGTTTTTTCTGATTGTGCCCTATCTTTCATGGTAGAGGCTTTCTTCAGATGTCTGGTCATCCATGATGTGCTACTTAGGTTTAAGGGTGAAGGACTAAAAAGCTGACTAAAAACTTCAGCACATACGTGGGGTTTATTGACCAGGAAACCTAACCATGGGTGTTCTGGTTGGGCTCCCTGTTGGGGAACTACTGATGTCAGCATCACTGTTTCTTTCCTCCTGGACTCATGGAGTCCCTAGAGACTTCTGTCTCCTCCTGTAGAATAAAGGGTGGGTGCTAGCATTTTAGGAGCCAAGTGGG
This sequence comes from Rhinopithecus roxellana, assembly GCF_007565055.1. Classification (NCBI taxonomy): domain Eukaryota; kingdom Metazoa; phylum Chordata; class Mammalia; order Primates; family Cercopithecidae; genus Rhinopithecus; species Rhinopithecus roxellana. Next base: position 104,279,360 of record NC_044565.1, read on the forward strand.
ATAAAGGAGGTTGGGGGTGAAGGGGCAGCTTACCATTAAATATGCATATAGTCAATTAATCCCCCTATTTTTAGAGTAGCAGAGTTCTGGGTAGCATAGCCTAGAATAAGGCTTGGAGAATAAGGCTTGAGCTTCTCCTCCTAAGGGCCAAATGCCCTGCAGAGCCCTGTAAAGACCTAGAGGTGGAGTGATATGTCGGACTGAAAACAGTAGGTATTAATGGAAAATCTGTGGCCCTTCGAGTCAACTAATTCCTTGAAACCTTCTCTCTTATCCCCATCTGCCAAATGTCTAGCAGCTAAGCATTTACTTCCTAAAAAATGGAAAAGTTCTTCTCTCACGAAATTGAAAAAATGAACTGGAGTGCACTAGTCCAACAGCTATGGCATCTATGAGCTCACCTCCCAGCAGGTACTCTCCCACCCACTCACACTAAAGAAAAGATTGACTGCTAACCAGCAAATGACCAGTTATACATAACTGCCACTTTGCAGGTGTCCTATTCTTAAATATAAATAGAACACTAAAAATCATCAGGCATTTGAGAAAAGTTTGCAACCTGAAAAGTAATTACAAACATAAAAACAGGAAAATAATCCTAGGAGAAAGAAAGATAATTCAGGGAATAGAAGATAACTTTTTAAAAATTCAAATTAGTGTTTAGGAACCAGGAACTTTCAAATACACTATTTCACAGCTATGCTATGAGACAGGAATTGTTATTCCCATTACAGAGATTAGGAAATTGATGTTCAGAATGAACATGCCTTGTACATGGCTGGAATTTCAGTCTTCATGTTCTGATTCCCTAATGCCCTTTTAGTTGAACCACAGGTGCTATAGAATTTATAAGCCAGATGCACACAGTGTATAGTGATACAGAACTATATGAAAATCAGAGTCCCAAATACACACACACACACACACACACACACACACACACATCTTAGCTGAAAAGCATTTGTTTCGATTTCTGTCCTTTGTCTGCTATTTGTTCAGCCTAGAAATCTTCTCTCTGTAACTTAAAGGCATAACATTCATAACAGGAACAATGCTAAGTTACATGTTATCAAGGAACTTATCACAGAAAGAAACAAAGGGATAGAGATATAACCAAGAGAGGCTAAATTTGAGATTTGAGGGCCAGGTGTGTGGTTCACACCTGTAATCCCAGCACTTTGGGAGGCCGAGGTGGGTGGATCACAAGGTCAGGAGTTCAAGACCAGCTTGGCCAAGATAGTGAAACCCTGTCTCTACATAAATACAAAAATTAGCCAGGCACAGTGGTGGGTGCCGGTAATCCCAGCTACTTGAGAGGCTCAGGCAGGAGAACCACTTAAACCCGGGACGCAGAGGTTGCCGTGAGCCGAGATAGCGTCACTGCACTCTAGCCTGGGCAACAGAGCAAGACTCCATCTCAAAAAAAAAAAAAAAAAAAAGAAAAGAAAAAAGAAATCTGAGATTCTAACAGAATTCTGCCACTGACTAGAAAAAACTAAGTGCTCTCTCTCCAGATGTTGGATGATTTACTTATACAACGATGGTTGAGGAAGGCATAATGAATACACATAACAGAAACTCAATGTTTACTGAACAAAATGAACGAATGAATGAACAAATGAATGAAAAGATTTTAACTCCAAAAAACTATGATGTGTGGATAAACTTTGATAAAGGGTAATCACTACATTTTCACAATCTATATTACAGATTATAAATTCTGAACACTTCACATTGCATTAATGTAAATATACATTAGGTATATCCAATAAAACTTAGATTATTTTAAAACCAGTTTAAATATAAGAGTAGTATGAAAGGTAATGCTGACCAGGTGCAGTAGCTCACGCCTGTAATCCCAGCACGTTGGGAGCCCGAGGTGGGCAGATCACGAGGTCAGGAGTTTGAGACCAGCCTGGCCAACATAGTGAAACCCTAAATTAGCCAGGCATGGTGGTGCATGCCTGTAGTCCCAGCTACTTGGGAGGCTGAGGGAGGAGAATCGCTTGAACCCGGGAGGCAGAGGTTGCAGTGAATCAAGATCGCACCACTGCACTCCAGCTTGGGCGACAGAGTGAGACTTTATCTCGAAAAAAAAAAGAAAAAAAAAAAGAAAAAAAGAAAAGAAGAAAGGTAATGCTTTGCTTTTGAGTGATTATTTGTTTCTATTAATATAATCATTCAAGCTGGACAATAACTTTGCAATATACTCAAGAAAGCAATGCAGATAATATTCATGTAAGTTTATACTTTCACAATATAGAATATAATGTAAACCTTGGGCCAATTCCATAGCCAATCTATCTTAAGTCAGTAAAAGAAACCTGAAATGGCCGGGCACAGTGGCTCACACCTGTAATCCCAGCACTTTGGGAGGCCAAGGTGGGCAGATCAGTTAAGGTCAGGAGTTTGAGACCAGCCTGGCCAACATGGTGAAACCCATTCTCTACTAAAAATACAAAAATTAGCTGGGCATGGTGGTGCATGCCTGTAGTCCCAGCTACTCGGGAGGCTGAGGCAGGAGGATCACTTGAACCCAGGGGGCAGAAGGTACCACTGCACTCCAGCCTGGGCGACAAAGCAAAACTCCGTCTCAAAAAAAGAAGAAAGAAAGAAAGAAAAGAAAGAAAGAAAGAATTAAAGAAGGAAAGAAGGAAAGAAGAAGAAAGAAAGAAAGAAAGAAAGAAAGAAAGAAAGAAAGAAAGAAAGAAAGAAAGAAAGAAAGAAAGAAAGAAAGAAAGAAAGAAAGAAAGGAAGAAAGGAAGAAAGGAAGAAAGGAAAAAGAAAAACAAACCTGAAATGATCTATTGTCCCATATCAGGCTTTGGACAAAAATAAGTATTTTATGAACAGGCCAATTATGTAATAACAAAATGAAGCAGCAAATTCTAAGCCTAGTGCTTAATTTACTACTACAGAAGTACCCTCTGTAGCCAAAGTGAACTTAGCAACAAGTGGCAGAGGGAAATTTGCCATTGAGCCTGTATACTCATAGAGCCTCTCATTGTTAAAGGGATTGTACACAAATAAATTTGTTTAATGGATTGGTTAATTTAGGTGGAATCCTGTAGGATCTTCACATCCACTGATGTGGACAGCAGTTCCCTGCCACGTGTCTCTCTTCCTGTCTTTTCCCCCACAGACTCCGTGAAACATTCTACCACCAAACATTATTTTATGTTTTTATAATAAATATCTTCAACCAGTAACCAAAGATGTGACATTTAAATTAGCCTGTACAGTCTCATTGTTAGTATATGTAGAATTTCCATTAGACACTGTGAAACATTAGGCAAGCCAGTAGAGTAACTGAGGGAATGTATAATTTAAATAGGTTAATCATGATATTGTACTGGATTGTTGGGTAAAAGCATATGCTATGCTGTCCAAGGACTCCTTATTCCTATGACACAATCCAAGGCTGCTTCAAGGGGATCACATTCACAAAAGAAATGCCAAGTGGCAGGAAATTCCAAATGGCAATGCCACATCAGGTAGAGGTAGCATGAGGTTATGCGAGCCATGCTGATGTCCAAAGGGAAAATTCTTCATATTTTTCTCCCTTTCCTTTTCACTGAAAATCTAACTCATAGGAAATAACGGCCGGGCGCGGTGGCTCAAGCCTGTAATCCCAGCACTTTGGGAGGCTGAGATGGGCGGATCACGAGGTCAGGAGATCGAGACCATCCTGGCTAATACGGTGAAACCCCATCTCTACTAAAAAATACAAAAAAAAAAATAGCCGGGCGATGAGGCGGGCGCCTGTAGTCCCGGCTACTCGGGAGGCTGAGTCAGGAGAATGGCGTAAACCCGGGAGGCGGAGCTTGCAGTGAGCTGAGATCCGGCTACTGCACTCCAGCCTGGGCAGCAGGGCAAGACTCCGTCTCAAAAAAAAAAAAAAAAAAGAAATAAATTCTATTAAGGAAATAACATTTCACTTCAACTTACAAAGAAACTTTCCCTTTTCCCTCCCTGACTCAGAAAACTAACTAGTAATATTGTAAAGTAGGAAAACTACTTAAATCTCAGCTTCCCTGAAGAGTTTATATTTGGCATACTAGGGATATTTCCAACACCATTCCTTAAATTCCTCTAAAGACCTCTCCCACTTACAGCAGCATTTGCCCAAGGCTTCAATAAGGCCTTTTTCTTCACAAGCTTCAATGTTCTAAGTTACTTGGAAACTGTGATGAAAAAAATAGGCGCAAAACAACTTTTCTAAAAGATCCCATGTATTCTCCAACTTCATCTCCAAAAATATAGGGCATATATAATTGAAATTCATCTCTAATCATAAAAACACCTAGATCATCTCACATATTTTTCCTTAAAAAATTCAGAAATATATCTGCTATCAATATGTAATTACATTTAAGGCCAGGCACGGTGGCTCACGCCTGTAATCCCAGCACTTTGGGAGGCCGAGATGGGTAGATCACTTGAGGTCAAGAGTTCAGGACCAGCCTGGCCAACATGGTGAAACCCCGTCTCTAACAAAAATACAAAATTAGCCTGATGTGGTGGCCCGTGCCTGTAATGCCAGCTACTTGGGAGGCTGAGGTGGGAGAATTACTTGAATCCAGGAGGTGGAGGTTGCAGTGAGCCGAGATTGCGCCACTGCACTCTAGCCTGTGCAACAGAGTGAGACCCTGTCTCTCTCTCTCTCTCTCTCTCTCTCTCTCTCTCTCTCTCACACACACACACACACACACACACACACACACACACACAAATGTAATTACATTTAGGTCACCTCCCCATTCACTTAACCAGTGTGTCCATTCAGAAAGACACAGGAAAAAAAGCCAGGCACGGTGGCTCACGCCTATAATCCCAGCACTTTGGGAGGCTGAGGTGGGCGGATCACGAGGTCAGGAGTTCAAGACCATCCTGGCCAATATGGGGAAACCCTGTCTCTACTAAAAATACAAAAATTAGCTAGGCCTGGTGGTATGTGCCTGTAGTCCCAGCTACTCATTAGGCTGAGGCAGAAGAATCGCTTGAACCTGGGAGGTGGAGGTTGCAGTGAGCTGAGATTGCGCCACTGCACTCCAGCCTGAGCAACAAAGCAAGACTCCATTTCAAAAAAAAAAAAAAACAGAAAGACACAGGAAAATAATAATGAGTTACTTCTATGTGCCAGACACTCTACTAGCTACATCACAAGTCTGAAAGATCTACAGTCTAACGGCAGATCTGCTTTTTGTTAGCTGTGTGATATTGGGCATGCTACTCAATTACTCTCAGCCTTAATGTTAATTATCCAGATTGAGGATAATAACAATCACCTCATAGGGTTACTGTGGGGTTTAAACTAGTTGATGGTTGCAGTAAAGACTTAGGAACCATATTTGGCCCCAAGGGTCAGCTTCCTATACCCATAACCAATAAAGTGGAACTAAGAACTAGAACTGTTGCAGGAAAGAGAAGTTGGCCACAATTCCTGGCAAAGAGCTAAAGAACCAAATTAGTATTCTCTCAAGAATCTTCAGCCTTGGGCCTGCATCCATTTAGGGGGAAAGTATAGAGCACTATTCGGGAGAAGCCCTGGGGCTGACTGGTGCTAACACAAAACCAAAGAGGTGGATAGGACCAGACCAGTCTCTGGAATGCAACATTTGACTCGAGTTGGCACTCAGAAGTAATGCCATGGGGTTTGCTTTGAAAAATAAGTAATGTTGGCCGGGCGCAGTGGCTCAAGCCTGTAATCCCAGCACTTTGGGAGGCCGAGACGGGCGGATCACGAGGTCAGGAGATCGAGACCATCCTGGCTAACACAGTGAAACCCTGTCTCTACTAAAAAATACAAAAAAAAAAAAATAGCCGGGCGTGGTGGTGGGCGCCTGTAGTCCCAGCTACTCAGGAGGCTGAGGCAGGAGAATGGCGTAAACCCGGGAGGCGGAGCTTGCAGTGAGCTGAGATCCGGCCACTGCACTCCAGCCTGGGCGACAGAGCGAGACTCCGTCTCAAAAAAAAAAAAAAAAAGAAAAATAAGTAATGTTATGTAAATTGTTAATATTACATACATACATACACACATACACACACAGGTACCTGCCCCCAAGCAGAAGTAGATTTTTATGTTGCATGGCTGAATAGAGGACAGAATGGATGAGTGAATAGATATATCAGAGAAGGCAAGGAAGGTGAAAATTAGAAAGGCCGTAGAGGGTGATGGCTAAGCCTTCAGACTTAAAAAGGCAGAATGCCTGGGTTTTAATCTTGGCTCCATTATTCACTTTTTGGTGTGAACTCAGTCAAGTTAAATAACTTTTCTATGCCTAAGTTTCCTCTTCTGTAAATGTGGATAATATTAGTAGCTACCTCGTAGGATAGTTAAAAGGATTTAAAAGTTTATATATTTAAAGCACTTAGAAGATTTCTTGGCATAGTAAGCATCAGTTTCCTAATCTATAAAATGAGCACAACAAAATGTATTACTTCACAAGTTGTTATAAGAATTAAATAAATCATACCTATACAGTGCTTATCCTATACATAATAAATCAATAAATATTAGATATTTTCATTAAAACATGGATGGAGACAACAATAAATTTTTAAACCTGAGAAAAATAATCATAATAGAATATAACAGAAAATATTGTGAAAATCCTTATTCATATTTTTGTGTTGAATATATTTACTGGGAAGCCATGAGTAACCTGGCACATTTATCTACTTTCCAATGTGTAAAACACATCAGAATAATTCCATTTCTTAGATCTGCCAAAGAATTTATGTCACAGATACAAACTACAGACCAAAAAAAAGAAAAAAGAAAATTAAAGAAAAAGAAACCACAACTAGAACAGCAATTCTGAAATAATATTCCTATCAATGCTCATTCACTGACAAAGAAAACATTCAATCTAATAGCATAAAAATTAATAATAAAAAAGCCATTTTACTTATAGAGAAATTATTGGAGATAACAACACTTGTATTATTTTTTAAATGGGCACTCATTGAGAAACTTGCTGCAACATGCTTTCTAAAGAACAGAACAAATGTTGCCAAAAAATTTAGAATTTAAAGATTAACTAATTGGAACCCAAATAAGGTGATACCTTCTACTTAGTCCATAAGGAAGCCAAACAAGTACAGAAGTCAAGAAAACCAGGAAAATTTTGAGAGAGATCCTGTGGTCAACAGTGTCAACTGCTGAGAGGCTTAGGCAACAACTGGGAAGTGTCTATGAGGTTTAGTAACAAGGACACAATTGGTGAATCTTGACAAAAATCACTGTATGGGGCAGTTGGGGTTGTTGGAAAATACCAGATAAATCACAGTACAACATGGAAAATGATTTTCATTGAGAGAAGAGCAAAAGATAAAAGATGAGTCACTAAGTTATGTTAGAAAAAACTTCTCCAACTTGTCGATACTCAAACTGGGATTTTATAAGCTATACTTTTGCTGTAATATCAATAAATAAAGCACACTGAAGTTTGGGATTGATTCATTGATTGACTACTGAGTCATCCTTGACCTAAAGTGAGTAAGGATAACTTTAGTCTTTCACCTAAAAGATGTTAAAGCCCAAAAGTTTGAGATGATATATATGCAAGCTTAGACTGAATGATGTTTCACTGAATTTTATTAGAATAATTCTGCACTAAGAGATTCTTGGCTAGCAATGAAAAGAATATTTAATACCTTTTTTGGAGATATGAGACATGTAGCAGTCTCTATCCCAAAAGGATTATGCAGACTATTGTTTCAGAAACCACCTGTAAGTTCTTCTGATCAATTTTGAATAACCACTAATATCATTCATCCATTCATACAGACAGTGCTGTCCGATAGAAATATAATATAAGCCACAGGTGTATTTTTTAATTTTCTAATACACACATTTAAAAAGTAAAAAGAGGTAGGTAAAATTAATTTTAATATTGCCTATTTTACCCAATATCCAAAATAACATTTCAACATATAATCAATATAAAAATTATTCCTGAGATATTTTACATTCTTTCTTTCATGCTAAAACTTGAAATCCAGTATTTATTTTACTTTTGCAACACATCTCAATTCGAACTAGGCTTATTTGAAGTGTTGAACATCCATCCACATGTGGCTAGGGGCTACTGTATTGGACAGCACAGGTCTAGAATTCAAGTTCCCTGGAAATAGGAACACGGATTGTCTTTTTCACATATATAACTGTAGTATTAAGAATGGTGTCTAACACATAATTAGCCCTCAAAGGATATTTGTTGAATGAATAAATGAACAAATCTATTGGTTTTGTACGCATACTTGTAAAAAATTCCTATAATATAAATGAAATTCTAATTACATGATTAGAAAAGCATACAATCATGTTAAACTCAATTCTAGCCCAGGCGAGAATTTAGTAATATACACTTAGTCAACACAGATTCCTAAGTAGATACATCTTTCAAATACGGTATAAACACATTTTACTACCAATAGATAATTTTTTCTATAATCCCCTCAATGTGATTTTTATAAACATTTAGTAGATCAAAGCTGTCATACTCCTGTAATAAAATCAAATAAATTATAGCTTTCTCTCTGGAATGAATGAAGTCTACATTCATCAAACACACACAGTCCTCACATATGCCACTAGCATTTGCAAATAAATATTTTTTGTCTTAAAGTCCAATCTACCCTAACACTGGCAAAGAATATGCCAAATATAGCTTCAAACACTTGACAAAAATTAAATCCAACCCGCAAAGTACTGAGATTGTTTAATATATATGAAACAGGCCCTCAATAGCTGACATTTAATAACAAAGCTTAGGGAGAAAGCTTACCTTCTCTGCTAAGAGCTCTCGTATCTTGCTCGCTTGAACTCTAAATTTCATGAGCTGGGACTCCAGAGCTACGCATCGTTCTTTCCAATCTACTGGTCCTTCTGACTCAGAAAGCTCTGCCATATTTATTCTAAAAAAAAAAAACCAAAATAACAAAAAAAAAAAACATTCAAGTGGTACAACACAATTAACATTCAGGATAATTTGTTAAATTATCCGATGTACACATTCTAATCACTCTCTAGTGAGATCCATGTACAAGTTTTAAATTCTAAGGCGAATTCCAGAACTGGGGAGGGCTTACAGAAAGAACTTAGTGGGAAATAGGAGACTAAGGCTGGAGCCCAACTATGCTACTTAACCTTTCTAGGTCTCAGTTTAGCCAGTCCAGAAAAAGGGACATGTTGGCAACAAACCATTATTCCTTGTGGATATGTAGTGAGGAACAAATGAAGTACTGCTACTTCTAGTAGAACAACAGACAGCATAACACCACCACATAAACACAGGGTGTTATTATTTTAGCTGTGCCTAACAGATAAGATTGTTTGAATCTATCAGCTCATAACGTTACCATATTCTGAAATTTAAGGAAGTATTACAGTTTGATTCAATGGCTACAATTTACAGTTTGGATTTTTACTATAATGATTCTTTATCACCACTCTCAATTTGGCCAGGTCCAGGTTAACTCTTTCAAGCCAGAGGTACTTTGGCGTATTTAAGGGTAAGTTGTTGTGATCCTGACAAGTTTGCATAATTTTTATTTGATGTAAGAGAAGGCATATGAACATGCAGTTTGGAGTTAGCCATATGAAGTAAATCTGGAATTCGTGCTTTCCATATTAACTTTCCTTTTGGAGGAGATTAATTGCAGGGAGAAGCACTGTAAGGGAGAGGACAAGATGCAAGGGAATTGGTTCTGAAATTCTGAAGTGTTACTTGATTTTGGAAGCATGATGGTTTCTGGCTCTGAGATTCATAAAACTAGTTTTAAATGTTTGGTAATATTTTATCAGGCTATTTTTAATAAGCAGCCTAATAATGTATTTCTGAATTCCCCTTGCTATGAACTGCCCTGCTATGAAATTTACATTAGGAATGAAAGCCTCAGTTAAGAAGAACTGTGACGGCAAAACTTTCAGAGCCCTGGAATGGAACTGCAGTTGAAGTATACTATTCTTTTGTTTTCTAAAAATATAACCACATTGATTTTCCCAGTATTTAGTGTAATATAGCACCCTCCCTAATCCTATACCAGTTTTTAAAAACTTTATGCTGCTAAAAACCCACTAAAAGATTATTTTCCTAGCATAAAGACTGTTTTGTACTTAAATCAATTTTCACATTAATACTGACAATATCATTCAGTACGTGAGAAATAAATATAAGCAGAATTATTCTTAAAAGACTACAACATTTATTAAGAGCACCCCAACCTCTTAAAGCCTTCAGATGTCCCTAAATTCTAGCCTTAATTTAAAGGAAACATATTACTGTAGAGCTGGAAGTCATTCTCTTTTCATTTCTTTGTTTTCATAGAATCCTCACCCCATTGTTTTCTGAGGTTTTTCCTAAGGAGATTAACCTTAATAACCTTTTCCATTACCCATATTAGCATTTATGATTAATGATTCACACTGGCATTTACTAGCAATGATTTAGGAGTAGATAATGCAGTTTGTCAATCACAAACATGTTCACAGTTCTGGGGCTGCATCATTTTTCTCCTTATTAGCTTTACAGTAAACAGGGAAAGAAAATATGGATGCAATACTAGAAAATGAAAAGTAGTCCTGAAAGGGGCATCTTTAAGTCTTGAACTATCATATCATTTGGCAGAAATGTAGGGATACTCTTCAGCTTAAGCAATAAGAGGAGTCTATTTACCCATTTGTTAATAGGTTAATATTGGTTAATTTTTGCTCTACATGTAAAATAACTTGCTTATGTCCTACAGTAAGGTGTCCACAGTTTTAAAAATAACATGAAGAGTGCATATTTTTCAACAAATTGAAATCAATCTATGTAATGCACCATGTGAATAATATAAAGGACAAAAGGTTAGCACCATGTGAATAATATAAAGGACAAAAGGTTAATATTGGTCAATTCTTGCTCTACATGTAAAATAACTTGCTTATGTCCTACAGTAAAATGTCTACAGTTTTAAAAATAATATGAAGAGTGCATATTTTTCAACAAATTGAAATCAATGTAATGCACCATGTGACTAGAATAAAGAACAAAAACCAGATGATCATTTCAATAGACACAGAAAAAAACATTCAACAAAATCCAACACCCCTTCATGATAAAAATATTCAACAAAATACAAATAGACAGGAACTTCCTCATCCTGATAGAGGACATCTACTAAAGCCCACAGCTAACATCACACTTCCTGGTAAATGACTGACAGTTTTCTCCCTGAAATCAGGAACAAGACAAAGATGTCTTTTCTCACCACTTCTATTCAGCATTGTAATAGAGATAATAGCCAGGGCAAGACAATAAAATAAAAAACCATCTAGATTGGACAGGAAGAAATAAAACTATCTCTACTTACAAATGACGTGATCATGTACATGGAAAATTCTAAGGAATCCACAAAAAACTACTAAACTATAGAGTTTAGCAAGGTTTTAGGAAATCAGATCGACATATAAAAGTCAGTTGTTTTTCTATACACTAGGAAGGAAAAATCCAAACATGAAAATAAGAAAATATTCCATTTACAATAGCATCAAAACTAATAAAATATTTAGGAATGAATTTAACAAAAGAAGTGCAAGATGCGTACACTGAAAACTACAAAACATCACTGAAAGAAATTAAAGAATATCTAAATAAATGGAAGAAATTGTATATTCATGGATTGGAAGACCTAATACTGTGAAGATGGCAATACTTGCAAATGACTATACACACACAATGCAATCTCTATCAAAGTTTCAACTGCATTTTTTGTAGAAATTGACAAGTTGATCAAAATTCACCCGGAAATTCAAGGGCTGAAGAATAGACAAAACAAAATCGAAAAGTTGGAGGACTCACATGTTACCATTTCTAAACTTACTACAAAGCTATACAGTAGCTTGATTACACAGTGTGGTACTTGCATAAAGATAGATATATAGATATCTACACAGAACAAAATTAAGTCCAGAATTAAAGCCTCACATTGATTTTTGGCAAGAGTGATAAGGTCATTCAATGGAGGAAGGAATAGTCTTTTCAACAAATGATGCTGGGACAACTGGATATCCATATGCAAAAGAATAAATGTGGACCCATACCTCATACCGTATATACACAGTAATACAAAATGGATCACAAACTTACAGGTACCAGCCAAAGCTCTAAACCAATCTTTTGGCTTCCCTGGACCACCTTAGAAGAATTGTCTTGGGCCACACATAAAATACACTAACACTAATGGTAACCGATGAGCTAAAAAAAAAAAAAAAAAAAAAAAAAAAAAGCAAAACAAATCTCATAATGCTTTAAGAAAGTTTACAAATTTGTGTTGGGCCACATTCAAAGCCATCCTGGGCTGCATGTGGCCTGCAGGCCACAGGTTGGACAAGCTTGCTCTGAACTCTTAGAAGAAAACAGATATAAATCTTCATGACCTTGGATTAGGCAACAGATTCTTAGATATGACACCTAAAGCACAAGGAATCAAAGAAAAAAATAGATAAATTGGACTTCATCAAAATTTTTAAATTTTTATGTTTCAAAGGACACTATCAAGAAAGTGCAAAGATAATCCACAGAATGGGAAAAATAGTTGCAAATCATATATCTCAGGGATCTGTGTCTAGAATATATAAAGGACTCAGGACTCAATGATTAAAAAAAAGATAACTCAATTAAAAAATGGGCAAAGGCCTGGGCATGGTGGCTCATGCCTATAATCCCAGCACTTTGGGAGGCAGAGGCGGTTAGACTGCCTGAGCTCAGGAGTTTGAGACCAGCCTGGGCAATGTGGAAAAACCCTGTCTTTACAAAAATACAAACAAACAAACAAAAAAATTAGCCAGGCATGGTGGTGCATGCCTATAGTCCCAGCTACTTGGGGGTTGAGGTGGGAAGATCACTTGAGCCCAGGAGGTCGAGGCTGCAGTGAACCATCTTCATACCACTGCACTCCAGCCTGGGCGACAGAGGGAGACCCCCATCTCTAAAAACAATAATAATAATAAATCAAAAATAAATAAATAGATAAAAATGGGCAAAGTATCTGAATAGACATTTCTCCAAAGAAGATAAACAAATGGCCAACAAGCACATTATTTGCTAGGAAGGAGAATGCAAATCAAAGTCACAACAACATTCCACTTCACATCAAATAGGATGTTCTAATGAAAAACACATCTAACAAGGTTGTTGAGGATGTAGAGAAATGCGAACCCTCATACATTGTTGGTGGGAATGTAAAAATGGTACAGCTGCTTTGTAAACAGTTTTACAGTTCTTCAAAAGTTTAAACAGGCCAGCATAGTGGCTCACACCTGTAATCCCAACAGTTTGAGAGGTTGAGATGGGAGAATTCATCTCTGAGCTCAGGAGTTCAAGACCAGACTGTGCAACATAGTAAGACCTCATCTCTATCAAAAAATTGAAAAATAAGCTGGGCGTGGGGGAGCTTACCTGTGGTCCCAGCTACTCAGGAGGCCTGGGTGGGAGGATCACTTGAGCAGTGAGCTATGATCATACACTGTACTCCAGCCTGGGTGACAGAATGAGACACCGTCTCAAAAAAAAAAAAAAAAAGTTTAAATATAAAGTTACCAAGTTATTGGAGTAACTTTACATTTGGTATACCAATAAAAAGTATTGGTAACTTTATACTTGGCATTGAGGTTGCTGGGTCATATGTCAAGGGATGGGGTCATATGCCAAGGGATGAAATACATGTCCACACCAAAACTTGTAAATAAATGTTCAGAGCAACATTATTCATAATAGCCAAAGAGTAGAAACAGCCTGTGCCCACCATCAGATGAACGAATAAAATGTGGTAGATCTGGCCAGGTGCAGTGGCTCACGCCTGTAATCCCAGCACTTTGGGAGGCCAAGGCAGGCAGATCATCTGAGGTCAGGAGTTCGAGACAAGCCTGGCCAACATGGCAAAACCCCATCTCTACTAAAAATATAAAAATTAGCTGGGCATGGTGGTGCAGGCCTATAATTCCAGCTACTAGGGAGGCTGAGACAGGAGAATTGCTTGAACCTAGGAGGCAGAAGTTGCAGTGAGCCGAGATCCTGCCACTGCACTGCAGCCTGGGTGACAGAGTGAGACTCTGTCTCAAAAAAAAAATGTGGTATATCCATACAATGGAATATTATTCAGCCATAAAGAAGGAATATAGTACTAATACATGCTATAGTCATGGAAAAGCCTTGAAAACATTATGCTAAGTGAAAGATGCCAGACACAAAAGGCCACATATTGTATGAGTCCATTTATATGAAATGTCCATAAGAGGCAAATCCAAAGGACAGAAAGTAGGTTAGTGGTTGCAAAGGGCTGCAAGGAGAAGCTAATGGAGACTGACTACAATGGATATGGGGTTTCTTTTTGGGGTGATAAAATATTCTAGAATTAGACATTGGTGATGACTACACAACCTTGTGAATATACCAAAACCCAGTGAACTGTATACTTTAAAAGGAAAAATCTTATAGTTTGTGACTTATATTAAGATCTCAATTTTAAAAATCACGTATTTACAAATGACTAAAGAAAAAGTCGCCGTTTAAATGGATGTATACTAGGACCGCATTTACAAATTGAATGAACCATAACTTGTGGCTATCCCTGCCAAGAATTTCACCATTAACTCGAAAAATTGAGAGGTAACTGTCAACCTCAAATATGAAAAGTATCATACATATATCTTACCTAGAGCACTTTGCTATGATAATGACACAATAAATTAATTCAAAGTTAAACAGACCTATTTCTTTAGTTATGCTAATTATATATTTTATAGTGAAGTAGCAACGCCTTAAGAATATTGTTAAATTGGCATTTAACATCTACATTCCCTATTAATGGGTCATAATAAATCAAAACTGCAAATTGGTTGGATAATGGTCTGCACTGAGATCTAGACACCTGATTCCCTCATTTCATTCTGTAATTTCAGTTAGGTAACAAGTACAAAGCAACTGTTGTATTAGTGTACCATCTTGGGCAATTAAAAATTCTAATTTTAAACAATATCCACCATCCTTTTCATTACCACTAATATTATAGAACTATATAACATTGAGACTATATATATAACTATATAACATAGTCGACTGCTAAATAAATAAAATACCACATTTATCCTGAAAGGAATCTATCATGTCTAGATTCTGAATTTGAAAGTAATCTATCTTCACTTCAGGGGACAGGAAAAAGTCTTGGTGTTCCAAATACCCCCAGTGACTTTTGGAAATATTTACTGACATAAGATAAACTGTTTACAGTTGTGGAGTGAATGCTCTTTTCTCTGAATCTCTGACTTCCTGTTTCTCTTCCAAATCCCAAAAAGGAAAGAAAAAGAAATGAAATAATTCTTCTACTTAGGCTTACCCTGACGAAGCGCAGCGTTAGCCTCTATGATATTCTTTAGTTTTTGCCTCTTAAGGGACACCTTAACTGGGCTACGTAATCGTGTGTGTGTGTGTGTGTGTGTGTGTGTGTGTGTGTGTGTATGTGTAAAAGATCTTTCTAGGCGAGACTGAGGCATGCCTTGGTTAAGGAACCTTCTGACCGCCACCTAGCCCCACTTGGGCAACGCCTGCCCTTCGGTGGCCCTGCCCGGAATGGCCGAGCTCCTCACTGCACACTCCTCTGGGACACACCGCTGTGCGGGCCAGGCTTCCAAGACTGGTATTTTCACAAAGAAAGCAGTGACCCTCAGGTAGCCCACCACCAGCGCTTTTCCAATGTAAGTGGTTCGACTTCTATTTCCACAGCGTCATGCACAACAAAATCCACGGGTAAAAAGTGCTGTCCTTTAAAAAGTGTCCCACTAACTTCGGGGACAGTAGTTTCAGGGTAGGTCACCTTAGGGTGCTTTGACGTGCCAACAACTCCAGGTGTACAAAATGCCTCTTTAAAGGTTTGAGTTTAAAGTTTCGCCCCGGAGATCCTGGTGGATCTCCCGAAGCCGAAGGCTAGCGCGGTATCCCTGACCGTGCGGGTTCCTCGGCGCGGGAACCCTGGGCTGCCCCGCTGCGCCCCCGGGACCGCTCGCGCCGCGCCAGGAGCCCGGGCCCGATGTTTCCAAACAGAACGTCACGGGAGCCCAAGGGCGCGAGGGACCGCCGGCCACCGCCCCCTGCCCACCTCTCCGGGCGACATCTAGACTTGGGGGCCGACTCCGGGCTGTGACGGGAGGTGCGGCGGCGGATCCCTAGTCAGTCCGCTCCATCCCCCTCGTCCCTGCCCGCCCGCTCCTCCTGGCGCCCCAAACCTCGGCCCCGCGAGCCCCCCAGGATGGCGCGCACTCAAGGGGGCGGGATTCCAGGGTGGCAGGGACTCTGGGGTGGCCCCTCGTCCCCAGGCCTTCTCACCTGCCTATCTCAGCAGCGGCTCCCTGGCCGCAGCGCCCGAAGTCCCGGCCGCGCCTGGCCCCCGGGCTCCCCAGGCTCTTAGCCCGCGCACTACTAAAGCAGAGCTCGGAGAGGGCGGGGAAGGGCACCGCCTCCTCCAGGGACTGGCAGCCGGTGTAGCCAATGGGAGGACAGAGCCGACCACCTGGCGTCACCGGGGGTGGGGCTATAACTTTGGTTCCTCCCAGTCCCTGCCCCAGGAGGGAGCTCTGTCCTGGAGTGGTACCTCTAATGTCCCCACTGTGAGACTCCAGAGCTTCCTAGCAGCGGCCGGTCACCTTCATTCCACTCCTTTTGCCTGGACTGTTGCAGCACCCTCCCTTAGTCTCCCAGTCTGAAGTCTCTCCTCTTGCCAATCCACCCTTCATCTTCCTGCCAGGTTAATTTCCTTAAGAGCAGTTTTGATTAACAGTGTGCCAAAGACTTTCATTGGCTTCCGTTTGCTTAAATTATCAAGAACAGATTCTCTAGTCTAGTGTTCAAGGTCTCCATCCTGTCTTTTCAGGTTTATTTCTTACAACTGCCCTTCACACACCTGATACTACTGCTGTGCACCTCGCCACCCGAAGGAAGTGCACTGGGAACGTTTACATGCTGTTTCCTGTCTCACTTTAAAAAGCTCAGAATAATCTTCTCACCGGGCGTAGTGGCTCACACCTGTAATCCCAGTACTTTGGCGGACCGAGGCAAGTGGATCACTTGGGGCCAAGAGTTCGAGCCTGGACAACACGGTGAAACCCTGTCTCTACAAAAAAAAAAAAAAAAAAGTATGTGTGTATGTGTGTATGTGTGTGTGTATACATATATATATATATTAGCTGAGCCTGATGGCGCTCACTTGTAGTCCCAGCTGCTCAGGAGGCTGAGGCTGGAGGATTGCTTAAACACAGGAGATCGAGGCTGCAGTGAGCCGCGATCATGCCACCGCACTGGAGCCTGGGCCACAGGGTGAGATCCTGTCTCAAATCATCATCATCATCATCATCATCATCATCATCATCGTCTTCTTTTTCTCCATGTAACTAAGTCTGTCGCTCCACCTAGCAGAAATGTCTTCTCTGGGCCGGGCACAGTGGCTCATGCCTGTAATTCCAGCACTTTAGGAGGCTGAGGAGGGCAGATCACGAGGTCAAGAGATCGAGACCATCCTGGCCAACAGGGTGAAACCTGGTCCTTACTAAAAATACAAAAATTAGCTGGGGGGGGGGGGGGGGGTGGGGGGTGGCAGGTGCCTGTAATCCCAGCTACTCGGGAGGCTGAGGCAGGAGAATCACTTGAACCCGGGAAGCGGAGGTTGCAGTGAGCCGAGATAACACCGCTGCAATCTAGCCTGGTGACAGAGCGAGACTCTGACAAAAAAGAAAGAAAGAAGGAAAGAAGGAAAGAAAGAAAGAGGAAGAAGAAGAGGAAAGACAAAAGAAAGAAAAAGAAAGAATGAAAGAAAGAAGAAAAGAAAGAAAGAAAGAAAGAAAGAGAAGAGAGAGAGAGAGCGAGAGAGAGGGAGGGAGGGAGGGAGGGAGGGAGAGAAGGGAGGGAGGGAGGAGGGAAGAGAAAGAAGGAGAGACAGAGAGAAAGAAGGAAAGGAAGAGGAATGAAGGAAGAGGAAGGAGGAAGGAAGGAAGGAAGGAGAAGGAAGTAAGGAAGAAAGAAAGAAAGAAAGAAAGAAAGAAAGAAAGAAAGAAAGAAAGAAAGAAAGAAAGAAAGAAAGAAAGAAAGAAAGAAAGATGTCTTCTCTGGTTTCTGCTCCCTGAGCATCTAGATTTTCGCCTCTCTTGAGGTTTAGCTCCCTCTGCCTTATGCACAGCTCCTCACATCTCTTTTAGACTGTGAGTACTTTGAAAACGAGGATCTGTGTTATTTTTTTGCATTCTCCTCAGCACAGAGCATGTTGCATAAGTAAATGAGTGACAGTTTAAATCCAATTGAATTTTACATCCCAGCTTAGGGTCTGGAGAGGTCAGTCTCAGGGTAAAATAAAGAGAATTCTGAATGTTATGAATAATCGTTTCCCGGGTCACAAAGCTAGGTCAGACAGATTACTCTCTTTGGTTCACAGTTGGCCAATAGAGGGTATCAGAAAACTTCTTCTACTGCAATCTTTTTTTTAAAGCTTTATCTCATCTTATATAAAACACACACACACACACACAGAGGATGGGCACAGTGGCTCATGCCTGTGTGTAATCCCAGCATTTTGGGAGACCGAGGCAGGCAGATCACTTGAGGTCAGGAGTTTGAGACCATCCTGACCAACATACCGAAACCCCGTCTCTACTAAAAATACAAAAATTAGCCAAACATGGTGGCACATGCCTGTAATCCCAGCTATTCTGGAGGCTAAGACAGGAGAATCGCTTGAGCCAGGGAGGCAGAGGTTGTAGTGAGCTGAGATCACGCCACTGCACTTCAGCTTGGGTGACAGAGCAAGACTGTCTCAAAAAAAAAAAAAAAAAGAAAAGAAAAGAAAAGAAAAAAAACACAAAAGAGATAAAGATTTTCAAAGTTCCTCAGAGGAAAAGCAGTAAGTGAATACAACTAAAAGGTCAGTAAGCAAGTATCAGACTTCCATATTTCTTCCAGATGAACACTAATTTTGGACAGGATCCCAGACTACCCCCACACATCAAATTCCTTTTGCCTTCTGTGGGAGCTGATGATGCATATCATATGAAAAATTGTCTCCAAACAGCTTTTGCAAACAAGCAGATTGAACTGGGCTTATTTTATAGAGCATGCAGGAGTTAAACAAACAGTTTCAGTAACTTGCATAATTTAACACAGCAAGTCAGTAGAGACCAAGCAGGAGAAAGAGAGAAAGAATGCCAAAATAGAATCACTTCCGTTTGCGAGTCAGAAATACTAATTAGACTGAAAGAACTGAGTGAATAAAGTCACTCATGAAAAGCCCCTTTGTAAACACGGCTGCCACCCTTGTAAGGTTCAGCCAATATTTACTTACTGTCACCCTTTTCTAGAAACATGACAAACTGAATTTGTCTGGGTGTGGAGAATACAGCGGAACAGCATCCTATCTCTGTCTGTGCTGAGAAAAACACATGGTACAATGGAATATTATTCAGTGGTAAAAAGAAATAAAGTACTGATACATGCTACAACATTGATAAACCTTGAAAACATTATGCTTAATGAAAGAAGCCAGTCATTTAAAAAGCACATACTGTATGTGTGATCACATTTATATGAAATGTTCAGAATAGGCAAATCCATAGAGACAGAAGTGGATTGGTGGTTGTTTAGGGCTAGGAAAGATGGGGTGATGGCTAAGATGAGTGAGGTTTATTTTTGGGATAATTAAAACATTCTAAAATTTATGGTGATGATTACACAACTTTGAACAGACAAAAAGCCATGGACATATGCAATTTAAATGGATAAACTGTATGTTATGTGAATTATATCTCAATAAAGCTGTTTTAAAAAAGAAAAATACATGTTGAATTTTGTGTTTTTATATTAGGTAGCAGGGATAGAAAATATCTGACCAGCCATCATGAATGTTAGTAGCAATAAGTACCTTTGTTTTATAAGCATTAATCTCAGTTGTGATGTTATGTTCATTTGTGATTATTTTATTGTCTGCTTAACCCCCACAAGACTGTAAGTGCCGGAGAAGTAGAAAAACTGTTTTTGCTCTTTAATGTATATCCAGTATCTAGCAAAAATCATAAGTCAAACCACCATAAATCAGGAACTGTTTATACATCTCAACTTCTTTCAAAAAATTGAACCTACAAGGTCTAACAACTGATTAGAAGGGGGATTAGAAGGGAGGTTTTGTGTCTGCATTATCGGGAAATGATGGTGCCATTTACAAAAGCAGGGAAGCAAGGAGAGGGAACAAGAAGAGTGAGATCTGGCTTGGAGGTACTGAGAACAACTTGAGGGGAGAGTGAAATATCCAGGGGACAGCCAGCAGAAAATCAGTCAGGCTGAGTCGGGGAGAACGGTTTGAATTTGGGTGTACATTTCAAGGTATACTTCTGCATAGTGGGAGTTACTGTAAATCATGGAATGATTGCTGGCCACATGGCCACTTGGCACATTGGGAGCAAGGACAGAGGGGTTGAAGGGAAAAGAGATACGGAGCTGGATAAATATCAGGGAATAAGTGTCTGATCCTTTAATCCACCACACACAAAATCCAAAAAGAAGCAAGGAGGGCAGAGACACTAACTCCACTAGAATAAGACTGTGGTTTCTGGCATGGAGAAAGTATAAACCCCAGCACCCGGGAAAAAATATCAAACACACGGGAAAGAAGATTGGGAAAAATGAATAGAGCTAGCAGGAACAACTCTCTCTAGCTGAGGAGGGTACAGGTCTGCGCACTCCAGGCTGTTTACCTGCGACCCAGGAGACCAGCAATGCCTTGGCATGAAGGAGGCCCCGCAAACAAGGAAATAGACAAGCCTCCTGGCCCTCCCAGTGGGGGTGGACCAGGAAAACAGTTTACTTGATATGTCCCCAGTGTCCAGGGCAAACTGGCTTGTTCAGTCCTTTGGATCTGCAACGAAGGCAGGATTTGCTTCAATCTCACCTCCCCAGGTGAGCTGGGCCCCCACTATCACCAATTGGTGTGGGTAGCATAGGTGGTGCCAGGCCAGGGCCAGAACTGGTAAAGGTGAGAGACTAATGGGCATTGCTAAGGTCATGAAAAGAAAACAAGTATGTATAGAGTTGTAACAAAAGCACTGAGGTGGGTACTTTGAGCATCACTTATTTTAAGACAACTGAAAAGAGGAAAAGAATTGTTGAACCTGACTGAGGGAGAACCAGTAATAGTTTGATCAGGACCTATGAAGTTTTTAAAAAAAAAAAAGACACTAGACATTAAAATCACACAAGAAAGCTGGGCACGGTGGCTCACACCTGTAATCCCAGCACTTTGGGGGCCCGAGGTTAGCAGATCACGAGGTCAAGAGTTCAAGACCAGCCTGGCCAGCATGGTGAAACCCTATCTCTACTAAAAATAGAAAAAAAATTAGCCAGGCATGGTGGCATGCACTTGTAACCCTAGCTACTCAGGAGGCTGAGGAAGGGAGAATTTCTTGAACCTGGGAGGTGAAGGTTGCGGTGAGTTGAGATCTCACCATTGCACTCCAGCCTGGGCGATAGAGCAAGACTCTGTCTCAAAAAAAAAAAAAAAGAAAAGAAAAAGAAAATCACACAAGAAAACGTGATCCAGACAGTATAAAAGTGTTAAATGTGAACACATGATTTTTCTTGCTTGGGATTAGTACCTACTAGGCAAAGGCAGCCATTCTGGTACAGAATCTTATTAAGGCTGACAACTAATAGTCTTCCTTTGCTCTTTATATATGCATAGAGACAGCTTATGCCAGAATTAAGGGAACAAAAAGCACAGCAAAACTGACCACAATATCCCCTGAACTAACAGTTAGAGAAAAGACACACTATAAGAACATTATTATGTGCTGTGTAATAATCGTAAAATGAAACTGCATCTTCAAAAGACTCCAGAGAAAGCTGAGGTCAACAGGATGGTAACAAGTACAGAATGCTCAATGGGGAGGCAGGACTCGAACTTGTTAATCAGAAGGATCGGGTTACTGCATTGTTAGGGTCAGGGTGAGGCAAGCCAACTGAGCCAAGACCACAACAAGAGGCACTAGCCTGTGAGCACAAGTGAATGGATGAATGAATGAATGAATGATTAATGGTGGTATCCATGAGGGAGATTGAGCCGTCTTGCCCAGCTGGAAGGGAAAGAAGTTTGGCATCAGCTGATAGCCGGTTCTAACGGATGACATCGAAGTATTGGGAAGAAGGTCCAAAACAACATAATCAGAAGTGACTATAACAGTTTCTTCTATTATATCATTGTCTGTGGAATATACTATGGAGATTTCAGAACTTGGCAGAATGGTTGAAGAGATACAAGTTGAGCATCTCTAAATGCAAAATTCAAAATCCTAAATGCTCCAAAATCTGAAACTTTTTGAGTGCCAGCATGACATCAGAAGTGGAAAATTCCACAACTGACCTCATGTTACGAGTCTCAGACAAAATGCAGGTGTACAACACAGTTTAGTTAGCATCCCCAAGGGAAAACGACCCTCCCAGCCCTCTTCAGGTGTGATATAACTTTTCTGTGCACACACAGATTCCCCCATGCAAACATACCCACAAAGGGTAATTAAATGGCACATGTTCAGGTTGAACATGCCAATAGCAGGTTTCCTACAATACCTCACATGGAGCCATGTTTCTTTTCACCTAAAAAATAATAAAATACAGTGTGCACTAACCTTTTAATCAAACACAGCATAGCAGGTGGAGGCTGAAAGCCCACCATCGTTTGTTGTTGCTGTTGTTTCACAGCTGACCCAGGTATTCTGGTAAGGCTACTGTATTGCTTAGTTACCCTGAACACATCATGTTTTTCAATGTATTAGTGACATGGCATTTTTTTCTGTCAAATACGTACGTGAAAATAAATATAAGCAAGTGATTGCTTGTCTGTAGCATATAAATTCAGAGTCAGGAACGATAGTGATGCCAAACAACCACAGATTGTCCATACAGGTAACTGAGATTGAGCAACCTTTGCTTTCTGATAGTCCAATGTAAACCAACTTTGTTTTATGAATTTGAAATATTATATGTTATTTTAACTATCTTATAAAATTAATTAAAATATATAAAATTGACCTTCAGGCTATGTATACAAGGTATACGTGAAACATAAGTGAATTTCACGTTTAGGCTTGGGTCCCATCCCCAAGATATTTAATTATGTGTATGCATATATTCCAAAATCCAAAAAATTCCCAAACGTGCAACACTTCTGGTCCCAAGCACTTTAGATAAAGAATACTCAACCTGTATTTGATTGTACTATACTGAACGAAGTACAATACTAGTGTATTTGGTGGCTATTAGAAACTTGCATAAAGCATTTATTTGAAAACTAGCAGATACACAGCAGGATGATCCCAAGAGTTAAGGTTAGGAGGAGTAGGCAGTTGAAGCCAGGGAAATGAAAAAATGCAAGAGGGCAATGTGTAGGAACCAGTCAAGGACATGCTGAACTCGGGAGGTTGGGTTCCCTCTGAGCTTAGCTGAAATAAAGTGAGATAACTTGGCAGCAACATTTTGAACAAACAATCAAAATGAAAAAGTAATTACTTGCATCCTTGTTTTCAATGTCTTTTCCTTTACTTAACCAAATTCATATGGTGGCCTTGTACTTTGAACTTTAGTGCTATGTTACTCTAGTATATACTCAAATCAATATAAAAACCTTTTTCTTGAGAGTCCTATAGCCATATTTGCTTCACAATATTTTGTTTCCCGATTCTACAGCAGTATAAACTCATTTTAACTGGAAAATATAAAAAGATAGAAAGAACAAAGAAAACCTAAACTATCCACAAGCAATCTTCATAAACACTTTAACATTTTGTTGTCTTTCAGTCTTTTTTCTATACATACACTTATGTCCCTTAAAATACGGTATTATGCTGAATTCTTACTTTTATCAGGCTTTTATAGTTAACATGTCATTGTGAGCATTTTCCTTGTCATTAAGTATTATTTGAAAATGTTTTTCATGATTGGTTAATAGTCCATCCTAAGATTTTATCCTAATGTATTTAAGCATTTATTATTGTACAGTTAGATCATTTTACATTTTTAACTAGTGTAAAAATGTCATAAACTTTTTCCAAACTTTCATGTTTTCCTAATAGTCTTTTGGAAGACTTCTTAATAGTAGCTTTAATGAGCTATCACTCACATACTACACAATTCATCTCTTTAAAGTGTATAATTTAATAGTTTTTAGTATATTAACAGAAGTGTGCAACCACTATCATAATCAATCTTAGAACATTTTCATCAACCTAAAAAGAAATCTTGTATACTTCAACCATCACCTCTCAATCCTCCCATTCCCCTCAACCCTAGGCAACCACGAATCCACTTCCTGCTGCTATCGGTTTGCTTATTCTGGGCATTTCATACAAATTGAACCGTATAATATGTTGTCTTTTGTGACTGGATTTTTCACTTAGCATACTGTTTTTAAGGTTTATCCATGTTGTAGAATTTATCAGTAACACATTCCTTTTTGTGGCTAAATAATATTCCATTATATGGATAGATTACATTTTGTTTATCCATTCAGCAGTTAATGAGCACTTATTTGGGTTCTTTTGACTCTTTAGCTATATAATTAATGTTGCTATAAACATCTGTGTACAAATTTTTATGTGGACATATGTTTTCATTGCTTTGGGTGTATCCTAGGAGTGGAATTCCTAGGTCATATGAACTTTATGTTTAACCTTTTGAGGAACTTCCAGACTGTTTTTCAAAGTGGCTACACCATTTTATAATCCCCCTAGCGGTGAGTGAGGATTTCACTTTCACCACATCTTCACCAATATTTGTTATTATCTGTCTTTTTTTGTTATGGTCATCCATATGGTTGTGAAGCAGTATGTCACTGTCTTTTTTATTTGCATTTCCCTAATGACTAACAATGTTAAACACCTTTTCATGTACTTATTGTCCATTTGTATATCTTCTTTGGAGAAAGTCTATCCAAGTCATTTGCTAATTTTTCATTTGAGGTTTTTTTATTTTTTTTTTTTGCGACGGAGTTTCACTCTTGTCCCCCAGGCTGGAGTGCAGTAGTATGATCTCAGCTCACTGCAACCTCTGCCTCCTGGGTTCAAGTGATCCTCCTGCCTCAGCCTCCCAAGTAGCTGGGATTACAGGGACCTGCCACCATGCCCAGCTAATTTTTGTGTTTTTAGTAGCAACAGGGTTTCACTATTTTGGCCAGGCTGGTCTTGAACTCCTGACCTCAAGTGATCTGCCCACCTTGGCCTCCCAAAGTGTTGGGATTACAGGCGTGAGCCGCTGCACCCGGCTGGAGTTATCTGTCTTTTTATTATCAAGTTGTAAGAGCTCTTTATGTATCCTAGATACAATTCCCTTATCAGATACAGGATTTGCAAACATTTTCTCCTGTTCTGTGGGTTGCCTTTTTACCTTCTTTCTTTTTCTTTTTTTTTTTTTTTTGACAGAGTCTTGCTCTGTTGCCCAGGCTAGAGTGCAGTGGCACAATTCTGCCTCACTACAGCCTTGACCTGTTGCCTTCTGAGCTCAAGTGATCTGCCTGGCTAATTTTTTAATTTTTGGTAGAGACAGGATTTTGTCATGTTGTGCAGGTTGGTCTCGAACACCTGGGCTCAGGTGATCTACCCACCTCAACGGCTCAAAGCGCTGGGATTACAGGTGTGAGCCACTGCGTCCCGGACTTTACTTTCTTGATGGTGTCCTTTGAAGGACAATATTTTTAAATTTTGACAAAGTCCCATTTATCAGCTTTTTCTTTTTTCATTTGTGCTCTAGGTTGTCATATCTAAGAAACAGTTGCCTAATGCAAGGTCATGAAGACTTATGCCTATTTTCTTCTAATAGTTTTAGAGCTCTTACTCTTATATTTAGGTATTTGATTCCTTTCCCCCATTATTTTTTATATATGGAATGAGATAAAGGTTCAAATTCATTCCTTTGTATATGGATATCCAGTTGTTCCAGCATCATTTGTTGAAAAGACTATTTTTTCTCCATTAAAAGTTCTTAGTATCCTGTTGAAGATCAACTAACTGTCAATATAAGGTTTTATTTCTGCACTCTCATTTCTATTCCGTGGATATTTATGTCTATCTTTAAGTCAGTACCACATTGTCTTGATAACTAACTTTGTAGTAAGCTTTGAAATTGCAAAGAGTCTTCCAAATGATGGCTTTTAATACATAAAATTAATTGCAGAAAACAATAATGTCTATTTATATGAGCCTTACAACTTTCAAAATTTTTCAGAAATATGATGTTCTTAAATTCTCACAATTGGTCGGTGATGTGAGTAAGGCAAGTATTTTAGGTTCCTTTTACAGATAAATACTTATACCCAAGGCCGTAGCATCAACTGAAAACACACCCCAGACTAGAACCTAAGCCTCTGATTTAATACTCTCTTCTCTTTTCTATTCCTTTTTTTTGGGGGTGGGGGACAGAGTCTCGCTCTGTTACCCAGGCTGGAGTGCAGTGGCAGTGATCTCAGCTCACTGCAAGCTCCGCCTCCCGGGTTCATGCCATTCTCCTGCCTCAGCCTCCCGAGTAGCTGGGACTACAGGCGCCCGCCACCACGCCCGGCTAATTTTTTCTACTTTTCGGTTGAGATGGGGTTTCACCGAGTTAGCCAGGATGGTCTCGATCTCCTGACCTCATGATCCACCCACCTTGGCCTCCCAAAGTGCTGGGATCACAAGCATGAGCCACTGTGCCCGGCCACCCTTTTCTATTCTTTCTATGTTCTATCTTCTTGGATGTTGGTATTAAGTCCATAGGACATTTTATCCTGTAATTTATATTAATAAAACATTTTATAGAAACAACAATTTAAAAATACAATTGCTCAGGCTTTCCAAAATTATAAGTGTAATGTGGTTGAAACTACTTTCTTTGATAAATAACCAGTCTAAGAACAATCTCTTTTAGTTCAGTTTCCCACCAGTGATTCTCAGAGACAAGGATTTGAGTGTAAGCAGTCTATCTGAGAAATGGTTACAGGAGGGAGTGGGGAAGTGAAAAAGGGATGGAAGAAAAGTCAGTAAGTGCACACTAATTAATGAAGGGTAATTAATTAATTACTCCCTGGACAACAGGGGCTCTTCTAACTGAGAGAGTCTCACCTCTGAACTGCCTTTATGCGAATGTCCTTCATTTTGGGTTCTAAGTCTAACTGGATTTAACACTCTAGGAGGAAAGAATCTTTTTTTTCTTTTTTTGAGACGGAGTCTCGCTCTGTCGCCCAGGCTGGAGTGCAGTGGCCGGATCTCAGCTCACTGCAAGCTCCACCTCCCGGATTCACGCCATTCTCCTGCCTCAGCGTCCGAGTAGCTGGGACTACAGGCGCCCGCCCCCTCGCCCGGCTAGTTTTTCGTATTTTTTAGTGGAGATGGGGTTTCACCGTGTTAGCCAGGACTGTCTCGATCTCCTGACCTTGTGATCCGCCCATCTCGGCCTCCCAAAGTGCTGGGATTACAGGCTTGAGCCGAAAGAATCCTATATGAACTTCAAACCATTAAAATCCAATGGTCAATTCTCAGTTCTAACCTTAGCTGATGGAACAGAAGCATTTGACATGGTTGATTGTTCCCAATTGAAAGAGAGAAAAGCAGCCCTTAAAATCTGAGAACTAGCCTGGCACTACAGCTCATTTTCAGGGTTGTAAGGAGCTAGCACTTGGTGTCACAGCTAGGCCATAGTGTTCTATTGGACATTAACAATTTCACAGACTATCAGTATCAGACAGGGTCACGCTGTTACCATGATGAGATTAAAAACAAAACAAAACACCTCACTACTGCACAATTTTGACTAAGCATAGACAAAAGCAAGTTTCACAATGCAAATGTCCCAAAAGTATACCCCTGTCCTAGCTAATATGAGTGACCACTGCCTCTTTATCAATGATAGTTTTAGCCTCACTGTAGTCTTGCCTCCTTTCAGATAAGAGTCATTACAAGCTGGGTGTGGTGGCTCACACCTGTAATACCAACACTTTTGGGAAGCCAAGGTTGCCCACCTGCCCGATCACGAGGTCAGGAGTTAGAGACCAGCCTGACCAACATGGTGAAGCCCTGTCTCTACTAAAAATACAAAAAATTAGCTGGGTGTGGTGGTGGGTGCCTATAATCCCAGCTACTCAGGAGGCTGAAGCAGGAGAATCGCTTGAACCCTGGAGGTGGAGGTTGCAGTGAGCTGCGACTACGCTGCACTCCAGCCTGGACAACAGAGTGAGACTCTGTCTCCAAAAAAAAAAAAAAAAAGAGTCATTACAATGCCCAATCATAGAATTATCTATTATCTTCACTTCTTAACAGCATATGATCCAGAGCAGAACTTCACTTCTTCCTTGAATTTCCCTTTATCCCCCTAATATCTGGGTAAAGTTAACTTTCAGTGTATGTATAAGTTCAACTGCAAGTCTGGTGGTTTTGTCTGGAGGAAACGGACACAAATAGAAGTTCCAATGAGATTCAGCTGAAGCCTTCACCACTTTGGAGCAGGACCCTCAACTCAGTCATGTGCACATCTAAGACCCTTTGTGTTACTTGCACACGTTAAATTGGACTCTAATATGTCACTGAAACCCTTCATTGAAGCCCAGTGTTGGATTTACTTTCATAGGAATAACATCCCCTGGGGTTTAAAGAAACAAATCTAAGCAGATTTGTGTTGTTCCTTGGCAAAATTATTTTCTATCCCTCTAACAACACCTGCTGCTAGTTGACTAGCATTTTGCATGTTATCTGCGAAAAGAAAATTCTGCAGGGAGAAGATGCCACAAGTCTAAGAAGTTCATCTTTGAGTCAGCCTCAAGGGCTGTGTTCGAAAGTCTCCGCAGACTAGTTTGAAAAGTTTCAATAAACTTTTCCTTGGGTCACCTTTACAAACCTCAGGCTTTGTCTTTGTTTTCCTGAGAACTTCTCTGTTTAATTTCATCTGCACTAAATCGGGAGATTTTGTCCAGCTGTGGAATAGCAGCAATTGGCCTCTGACCAAGCTCCAGAGACACAAAATTAGTCACTCACCATCCTTGTAGAGCACTCAGCTCTCAGGCACTTTCTCAATATAACACGGTACCTCTTCCAAGCTAACAGCTGCCTCCTTCATGTTTTTCCCCTCATAGGATAACTTGTACACTTACTTTTCTAACTGGCACAATTTTATCAGGGAAAGTTTGGAATTGCAATAGCCAAATTTGGGGAAATTATGACACGAACAAGGTTGTTCATTTGAGTAGTATCTCAAGACAAAAAAACGAAGAAACCCTTACAAGGCGATGTCTTGTTTGTCTAAAAGAGAGAAGATTTTGCTTAACCCAGGAAACATCCCCTTATTGGTTTTTGTACTTTGAGGATTAATAAGACCTGACATTTTAATTGTATGTCTCCATAAAATTATCAAGGACTCAAGTTATGTCAAAACCAATTGTATGTCATTCTCTTTTGTGTGTATATATGTGGAATTTATTTTTCTACATCAAAATTTCCTTCCCTTTTCTTACAGAAGGAGCATAATTAGCTTTTTACAAAAAATAATTTCACATTTGTCTGAAGCTGGCTTCCTTACTTTTTTTCCTTTTCTTTTTCCTCTCATTTTTCTTCTCTTGGGATACTTTAAAGATTAATTAATTGTTAAAAAGCATTCAGTTATGTACTTACTCTAAGATTATAGTCTAGATAAGCAGTCAAAACTATCTAAAAGAAATAAAAAGTTATTAAATTGTGTTTCTTATTTTTGACCCTAATAAAGGTATATTTACATAATAGCCTACATAACAGCAAGGAGATAAAAAGAAAAAGTTTTAATTCTAAAATAAAAGAAGATATTTTCTCATGATTGAGAGTCTGTAAAAATTAATTTACCATATTAAAATAATGTCTGCATAATAGTTTGGTTTGTTCAAGACCAGAATCAAATTTCTTATAATACAAACTTCTTAAATTTCCTATACTGGTTTTATAAATTAGATCAATTACTACTTGCTTCAAGTGAAAAGGTATATGTGTAAAACTATATTCAACCAAAGGGAATGATAATGAATGTCTGGTCAAAGGATTTAATTTTATAAAATTCTTCAATGTTTGAAATCATAAGAACTTGTGTGTTAGCTAAATTATAATCTCCAGATCTTTAGCCAACTTTAAAACCTTAGACAAACAATTAATACTTAAATACGTTTGTGTGCATTTATAAGCAGACAGTTTACAAAAGAGAAACAAATATGAAACGTTGGTCACTAAACACAATTTTAAGTTATATTTATTGCTTAAATTGACAATCGATTAACAAAATATGAAAATATATTTGAATAACATTATCTATATCTATATTTTTAGTTAGTTATTTTTGCCTCCTCAAACTTTTTAGAATAATATTAAATAAGTGTCAAGGAGAAGAAAATAACTAAGTAAATTTTGGCTTTCAATTCTCTAATTTTCTTTCGTGTCTGGAGAAAAGAAAAGTTGGTTACTTCTATTAAATTTAACACTTAATATAAATATTTTATTATACTAAATACAATACTGTAATGTTTTATAATACAAACATACAATACAATGGATATGATTTTCTGTTTGTTAGGAAAGGTATAGTATTGTCAGATGGTAAACTTAGTATGATATATCCAATGTTTTATTTACTATACTGATGTTAATTATATTTTAAAATTGTAAATCCTTTAAATTAATATCTTCATATATTTGTATATCTTTATATAGATAATGAAATGCATATCTATGAAGGTATATCAATACATTCTTAACTGCAAATTGTAATGTAAATACTATGCCAAAGGAGAGTAAAATCAGAATTTGGATAGAGTCCTTACTTTTGAAAAAAAAAGTTCTTAATAACTGTGGTTGTTTATTCCCCCGTGTTTTTACAGTTTTGTGGCAGTTTCATCTTTAGATATTTGCAACTTATCCCTTGTCTTCTTTAACCATTCCTAATGTTGCCTTTCCTAAATTAAGCTTCAAATTCAGAAGAAAAAACTGTTACGATGTTTTTTTATACCTAAAGTATAGTTCAGTTTCTTAAAGTGACCGTTAAATAACACAAAGGGCTGCTCCATCACACTATAAAAGAAAGGAAAATATAAATAAATTAGGTTTGTTTAAAACTCTTCAAATTTTAATTCAATATTTGCATGCGCAGTCTTTTGTTCACCAAACACCTGACACTAAAAAAAAACACCTGACACTAAAAAAAAGACCGTATCTTCTTAGGCAAATTATATTTACATATGTATGTTAATACCAATATATTGTGGCCTGTCTTAAGATAATGAGATATCTCAATTGATTATTCACAGTTACAGATGAAACTCCTTGTTTTACTTTCCCCACTTCTCACTATTGCACTTGACTAGTCTTGAAGAAATAGTCTTTCCAGCCGGGCGCAGTGGCTCACACCTGTAATCCCTACACTTTGGGAGGCTGAGGTGGGTGGGTCACCTAAGGTCAGGAGTTTGAGACCAGCCTAGACAATATGGTGAAAACCCATCTCTACTAAAAATACAAAAATCAGCTGGGTGTGGTGGCACACATCTGTAATCCCAGCTACTCAGTAGGCTGAGGCAAGAGAATCTGCTTGAACCCAGGAGGCGGAGGTTGCAGTGGGCTAATATCATGCCACTGCACTCCAGCCCAGGTGACAAAGCAAGACTCTGTCTCAAGAAAAAAAAAAAAAAAGTCTCTCTAGTCTCTCTATGACTGTTTGCTCTCAAGTTTATATTTTAAAAAGGCATGCTCATGTATAAACTGGTAATATTAACTGTCTACTAAGATACTTTATTCAGGATTCTACATTCACAATCTGTGTTTCTCTTTTTGTTCATAAGAAGTCTGAATAACTGTTAGTGGTAATAATTCAAATACATGGTAATCCTTAGAGGCCTATTGCTTGAATTTCAGAATTTCATTGAATAAGCAAGACATAGCCATCTTGTCTGTGTGGCAGCAACAATAAAATGTGTAAAAACTTCAATTATTGGCCAGGCGTGGTGGCTTACGCCTGTAATCCCAGCACTTTGGGAGGCCAAGGCGGGCGGATCAGGAGGTCAGGAGATGAGACCATCCTAGCTAACATGGTGAAACCCCCGTCTCTACTAAAAACACAAAAAAATTAGCCGGGCGTGGTGGCGGGCGCCTCTAGTCCCAGCTGCTGGGGAGGCTGAGGCAGGAGAATGGCGTGAACTTGGGAGGCGGAGCTTGCAGGGAGCCTAGATTGCAGCACTGCACTCAAGCCTAGGTGACAGAGCAAGACTCTGTCTCAAAGAAAAAAACAAAACCTTCAATTGTTTTGTTTTAACGTCTCTAAACTTAATGGTTCCCACACCATATAGGCTCTTCTATCACTTTTCAGCTAGTCAGCTAAGCTTTATAAAATATCATTGGCCAGGTAGGGTGGCTCCTCCCTGTAATGTTGGCACTTTGGGAGGCTGGGGTGGGCAGATTGCTTGAGCCCAAGAATTCAGGTTCAGTCTGGACAACATAGCAAGACCCTGTCTCTAAAAAAAATTTGCTAGGTGTGGTGTCACATGTCTGCAGTCCCAGCTACTTGGGAGGCTGAAGAGGGAGGATAGCTTGAGCCCAGGAGATTGAGGCCGCAGTGAGCCATGATCGCACCACTGCACTCCAACCTGGCCAACAGAGTGAGACCCTATCTCAAAATAAATAAATAAATAAATAAAATGTTATTGTTTGCCTTTCCCATATTACTGCAGCACTAACCAACCACCTTCCCTTCCTTCACCTGAAAAAAGAATTCCATGATTACTTAACCTCTATCAGGGAACTCTCCATTCCTTTATGGACCTACTAGAGACTCCCTTGGGCATGCCTGATTTAATTTTGTGATTGTTCCTACTTAAAAAGAAAAACTAAAGCTTGCCAGGGAGCCTAGGCCATCACAAGCTTGAATTTACCCTTGAAATAAAAGCTTCTCACAGAAACTAAATCAGTCCACATGGGTTGGGTACTGTGGCTCAAGCCTGTAATCCCAGCACTTTGGGAGGCCGAGGTGGGCGGATCACCTGAGGTCAGGAGGTCTAGACCAGGCTGCCCAACATGATGAAACCCTGCTCAACATGGTGAAAGCCCGTCTCTACTAAAAATACAAAAATTAGCCCAGCGTGGTGGTGTGTACCTGTAATCCCAGCTACTTGGGAGGCTGAGGCAGGAGAATCGCTTGAACTCCAGAGGCGGAGGTTGCAGTGAGCCGAGATCCCACTGCTGTACTCCAGCCTGGGAGACAGAGTGAGACTTCATCAAAAAAAAAAAAAAAAAAAAATCAGTCCAGTTGGCCATATTAATTGCTCTTGCCCAGACCTCCCAACTACAGACAGATAAAATATTTGTACTGATAGTAGGCATTATTTGGGTTAGTCCATGACTTCAAAATGCTTTAGAAACAAAAGAATTTCCTAACCATTACAGGAACCCTTATAAAATGGATAGGGAATTAAAGAAACTTGAAATGTTTTGGTAGTATCTAAAGAGATAGCCAAAATAAAAGTCAGAGTTTAACAAAATCCTCATATTACCTACAATAGCAGAGAGAAATTAGCCACAATATGGAACCACAATTGGTGGGGCAACTTTAAGAAGTATTGCTGATGTTTCCAATGTATCCCCTATATGCCAAATATTTATATCTCATTCTCTCAATTCCTCTAGGTCTTTGCTCAAATATGACCTTATGAATGACATCTTCCCTGACCACCCTACATGAAATAATAATCTTCTTCTCTCCCACACTGCTTTGTACTTTACAGCAATTTGCCTATCCTCTGTCTCTCCTCACTAGCATGTAAGCTCCACGAAGCTTTTTGTTCTGTTCATTCCTGTTACCTTCAGTACTTAGAAAGGTCTACCACATAATAGTACGGAATAAATGTTCATTAAATAAATAAAATGTACTTTCCTAACTCCACTGCGCTTGGCAGCATTCATTTATTCATTCAACAAACACTACCTTTTATTTTTCAATCACTTGTGTTAACATCTGCTGATCAACAGTGACTAATGCCTGCTTTCAACGAAGTTATGGTTTAGCCAGAGGGAAACATTGACAAGTAAACAGGCAATTTAAAGCATGGCGTGATAATGCTGTGACAGATACTGTGGAACTGTATAGCAGACTTACCTAGCTCGGTCTTGAGGGAATCAGGGTAATTCCTGGAGGAAGCAATGTCCTAGCAAAGGCATGAAAGACAAGGAATTAATCCAGGTGAAAAATTAGGAGAGAGTCAAAAGTGTTTCATGCCAGGCATAGTGGCTCAACTTGTAATCCCAGCACTTTGGGAGGCCAAGGTAGGTGGACCACTTGAGGACAGGAATTCCAGACCAGCCTGGGCAACGAGTAAGACCCCGCCTAAAAAAAAAAAAAAAAGGTTTCATGCAAAGAGAACAGTCTGCAGAAAGGCTGAGCAGTGAGGGGATGTTGCTAGACCTAAAAGTTTACCCCTCCCCACTCTCCAAGGTGGAGATTTGTTTCCTGTATTGAGTCTTTGCATATGTTGTTCCCTCTGCTGGGAATGGATGGAATGCCACCCTGTTTCCCACTTCATTACCTCTGCAACCTGAAAAATCCTTTACTATGTGGCTTTTTTTTCTTCTCTTTCTCTCTTTTAAAATAAATTTTTACAGGAATGGGGTCTCGCTATGTTGGCCAGGTTGTCTTGAACTCCTGGCCTCAAGCGATCCTCTCACCTCAACCTCCCAAAGTGCTGGGATTACAGGCATGAGCCACCATGCCCAGCCTCTTTCTCTCCCTCTTTTTATAGATATGATCTCACCCTGTCATCCAGGCGCCAAGTGCAGTGGTGCAATCATAGCTCACCACAGCCTTGAACCCCTGGGCTGAAGGGATTATCCTGCCTCAGCCTCCTCAGTACGCGGATTACAGGTGTGTGCCACTGTGCCCTACTTGGCTCTTCTTGTCTCACATAAGCCAAAATAATCACTTCCTTCTCATCCCTTTACTATAGTGTTTTCCTCCATTATATCCCTTAGCAATGTTTTTCTTCAACATTACATGAAATTCCTTAGAGAACAGAAAATATGTCTTACATATTTTGTATCTTTAGATACTAGGAACCCAAAAGGGCTGGCATAGACACTCACTAAATATTTGTTTAATGAATGAGTGGATTATTTATTCTGCTTCTGCTTCACTTGGACAAGACTGGAGAAATCCCAGGACTTTTCTGCATCAAGAAAAGAGCAGTGCCATATGTCTGCAGAGTCAACATCTCAATTTATATCTATGTTACTGATATAAATGTATATTTATATTATAGATATAAACCGAGATGGGTGTAGCTATAGATACAGGTGATATCTATTATATCTATCCATATTCTAGTTCTTGCCTGATTAGTAAAGAAGGTAAAGAACCACAGATGAACTTTATTCCATAAACGTGTTGATATTTGTCTCCTGCTAGTTCTGTGGAAGCAGAAGCTGAGATTGGCTTGGCATGTAAGATACTTAGTGACCACCTCCTGTGAAGGGAAGGAGAGGATGTGGGATTTTAAGAAAACTGTAACGTAGACTCCTCAAAGCCTCAGCCAATGTCCTGAGGAGTCCTAGGCACATACGATCTCATTCAGAATTGTCCCACAATGACCTAAAATAGCCAGGCCTTCATGCCCAGGGTGCCATTAGTACATCAGCATGTGAATGTAGGCCTCCCAGGAAGGGCACGTGCTTGGGTGTGACAACAGTTTAGGGAAACCTCAATGGGAGTGAAAGCTGGAAGCTGTCTGATTACCACATTCCCAGCAGCCAGGGCAACAAACCCTTCCTTGAAGTAGGATCCCTGTATCTACTGAAGCCTTACTCCAAAAACATACAGTCATAATTTCAAAGGAGGTAGGTTATGTTCAAATTTCTCTAACAAGAATGTACATATTTTAAACGGTTTGAAAAACATCAAAGATGTATGATAGACATCAGTATATTGGAAATATACTAAAAATAAGTTTTTCTCAGAGATACTATTGGCATTTGAAGCTATTGCCATGTAGCTCCCTTTAAGTTATTGATGGGCAATACTTTTATGCCAGAATTTTAGTTTACTTTATCCCACAAAACATCTAACATTTTCCATGGCAGATTGCAGATCACTCTCTCCTATGAATTTCATTTTTCCCATCCGTTTTCCATGACACCAGGAGCCAACTATCCAAACAAATCATACTTAAACTGATTCATATGGTAGCCCTACCCTTGGAATATTTTATATTATAAAATAATTCGGCTGGGCACGGTGGCTCACACCTATCCCAGCACTTTGGGAGGCTGAGGCAGAAGGATTGCTTGAGCTCAGCGGTTCCAGACCAGCTTAGGCAAGATGGTGAAATCCCATCTCTACAAAAGATACAACTATTAGCCAGGTGCGGTGGCACACACCTGTGGTCCCAGCGACTTGGGTGACTGAGGCGGGAGGATCACTTGAATCTGGGAGGTTGAGGCTGCAGTGAGCCAAGACTGCACCACTGCACTGCCACCTGGACAAGAGAGTGAGACTCTGTCTCCAAAAATAAATAAATAAATAAATAAATAAATAAATATTTGAACTTTTTTTCTTTTCTTTTTTTTTTTTTTGAGACAGAGTCTCACTCTGTCACCCAGGCTGGAGTGCAGTGGCACAATCTTGGCTCACTGCAACCTCTGCCGCCCTGGTTCAAGTGATTCTCCTGCCTCAGCCTCCTGAGTAGCTAGGATTACAAGTGCCTGCTACCGCACCCAGCTAATTTTTATATTTTCAGTAGAGACAGGGCTTCACCATATTGGTCAGGCTGGTCTTAAACTCCTGACCTCGTGATCCACCTGCCTCAGCCTCCCAGAGTGCTGGGATTACAGGCGTGAGCCACTGCGCCCAGCCTCCTTGAACTTACTTTAAAGCAACAAAACCAACTGATTTCTTGAAATTTGTTTAATATAACAGATATTATTGAAGAATTTTACTTACAAGTCTTTCTTTTTTGTTTCCTTACTTAAGGGAAAAAAATTACCTTTTATTTGAAAAAAATCACTTTTCCTCTGCATCTAATGATTTTTTTCCTCTTGGTCTCCTTTTTTCTTACCTGTGTCACCCTACATCATCCTATTCTTTGCTATTAAAATTAACGGCAAATCCACAATTACTTTCGCACCAACCTAATATTGTTGTTCTTTCTTCAGGACCGCATTTCTTATCTGCTCTAGCCAATGCTTCAAGATTTCTTAGCTCTTTTCTTTCACACCTTACATGGATATTGCTACCAATAGGATCCAGAGGTCACGCAGAATATACTAAGGGCTAATTCTGCATCAAAAAGAATTAAACTTTTTTTTTTTTTTTTTAAGAGACAGGGTCTTGCTCAGGCTGAAGTGCAGTGGTGTGATTTCAGCTCACTGCAACCTCAACCTCCTAGGTTCAAGCAATCCTCCTGCCTCAGCCTCCTGAGTAGCTGGGACCACAGACATGCACCACCATGCCTGGCTAATTTTTTGTATTATTTTTTGTAGAGATAGCGTCCCCCTATGTTGCCCAGGTTTGTCTCAAACTCCTGGCCTCAAGTGAGCCACCTGCCTCAGCTTCCCAAAGTGCTAGGGTTACAGTCGTGAACCACCATGCCTGGCCAAGAATTACACTCTTATGGACAATTGAAAAATAGTCTGCCAGGCCCTCAAACCTCAAGGCTCTTGAGGTATCAGCTGTATCATCTGTTACCCCTATGCACTTACATCTCTAACTCTCACTCAAGCTGGTATTCTTTCTCTCTGCCTTTTTATGAGACTACAAAATGGCATTCAGGTCCATTCAGGTCAGTTCATAAAATGCTACTGGGGCACTTGTTTGCCAGACACTATAACAGGAACTAGAGGAATAAAGATAGTACCGGCCCTCCAGGATCCTGCCATCTGATGGGGTAGACATTCATACAAACAAATCATTCCATACTAAGTTGTAAATGTTAACAGAGAGGTATAGGTATATACAGTGTGCTATCAGAGGACAATAACAGGCACTTAGCACAATTTAGGGGTTAAGAAAGGTTTCTAGAGGCAATAACAGCTGATATTACCAGAGTATTATGTGCAGGTCACGAGGGGAGGTTGGAAAGGTAGCCCATGGGGGTAATGTATGCCACCAAGAAGCGGCTACTGTATTCTGTAGGCCACAGGGACCCGCTGAAGAGTTTTAAGCAGAGAAGTCCCTTGGATTTTAGAAAAACATTTGCACTGGCATGACATGAAGGATGACTCTAAAGCAGTGGTTCTCCATGTGCCTGGACCAGCAGCTTTAGCATCTCCTGGAACTTGTTAGAAATGCAAATTTTCGAGCCCCATCCCAGACCTATTGAATCAGAAACTCTGGAAGCGGGGCCCAGCTGTCAGTGTTTTAACAAGACCTGCAGGTGATTCTGATATAGATCAAAGTTTGGGGACTACTACTCTAAATCAGCAGGAAACACTTGACAATGTCTGGAACAGGGCTTAGATTAGGGTCAAGACAGCAAGGTGCAAAATTTAAAAAGCTCCAAAATCCTCAGTAACCAGAAGAAGTAGCATTTTAATACAATATATTTTAAAATAAAAATTAATACAAAAAATCCATGATAAACCATCAAAATTCTAGTTTAATTAATTACTTTTTGGGGGGGACTCCATGTCTAAAAAAAGGCAATTAAGACTTTTAGACTTCATTTCTAACAAAAAGGAATTAATTAAACTTATTTTTTGTAGTGCAATCATAGCTCACTGCAGCCTTGAACTCCCACGCTTAAGTGATCCTCCCACCTCAGCATCCCAAGTAACCACAAGTAGCTGGGACTACTGGTGCACACCACCACACCTGACTAATTTAAAAAAATTGTTCTTTTTGTAGAGATGGTATCTTGGTCTGTTGACCAGGCCCTTCTCTTTTTTTTGAGATGGAATTAAGTTCTTGTTGCCCGGGAGTACAATGGTGCAATCTCAGCTCACTGCAACCTCCACCTCCCACGTACAAGTGATTCTCCTGTCTCAGCCTCCAAAGTAGCTCAGATTGCAGGCATGCACCACCACGCATGGCAATATTTTTTTTTTGTATTTAGTAGAGATGGAGTTTCACCATGTTAGTCAGGCTGTGCGCGAACTCCTGACCTCAGGTGATCCACCCGCCTCGGCCTCCCAAAGTTCTGGGATTACTGGCATGCACTACCGTGCCCGGCCTAGACCAGGCTTTTCTCAAATTCCTAGCCTCAAGCAGTCCTCCCACCTTGGCCTCCCAAAGTGCTGGGATTACAGATACCACTGCACCTAACCCAAAATTCTAAATAAAGGCAGGCTGTTTGTTTTTAGGTCCTGTGTTATTGCGCAATGGGGACAGTTGTTTTCAGTCAGCTTGGGGTTCCCAGAGTTCACATGGCTGTCACATTCCCCATCAGGCAGATTTATGGGGATTGACAAAGGCGAGTGGACAGATTGGGTAACATGGGTCAGGGCCAGCTGTTGAGAGCCATGCAGCACAGCACCCTCCATACCTAGAAGGGCTGTATGCTTGGTTTAATGCTCTGCTTTCATTGTTTTGAAATTCCAAATAAGTTTTGAAGAAGAGGACCTGCATTTTCGTTTTGCACTGGGCCCTCAAAGTTTCCGTGAAATTGTTTTGGGGGGGGCATCTTTTTTTCCTCCCTTCAAATTTTATACCAGCATAGTGTAAATTCAGTCTTTTTATTGTTGTTGTAGAACTTTTATTAACTTACCAGGTGACATTTTAAGTGTACATAGGGCACACATCTTTTTTCTTTTGCTGCGGGCTCCAGTGTGACTTAGCATTGTGTGATCATCACAACTTGGTGGTGCTACTGGCATCTGTGGGGAGTGGTCAGGGATGCTGCTAAACACCCTACAATGCACAGGACAGTCCCCCACAACAAGGAGTTATGCCATCCAAAATGTTAACAGTGCTGAGATTGATAAACTCTGATCTCTAGGGAAAGGAGGTTGTTAACAGTGTCTTGAAATGGGGCAGTAATAGCAAATATGGAACTACTTAGAACTCAACGATTAATCAGCTAGGAGGAAGTGGAGTTTGAGAGAAAAAGACTTGCAGAATTTTTGCTTGTTTAGGGCATAAGTTAGTACAGCAAATTCAGGAGGAAGAAAGAGGCAGAAAGAAGTGAGGCAAGGCCAGGCGCAGTGGCTGATGCCTGTAATCCCAGCACTTTGGGAGGCTGAGGCAGGCGGATCTCACGAGGTCAAGAGATGGAGACCATCCTGGCCAACATGGTGAAACCCCATCTCTACTAAAAATACAAAAATTAGCTGGGCATGGTGGCGCGGGCCTGTAGTCCCAGCTACTTGGGAGGCTGAGGCAGGAGAATCTGCTTGAACCCGGGAGGTGGAGGTTGCAGGGAGCTGAGATCGTGCCACTGTACTCCAGCTTGGCAACAGAGCGAGTATCCGTATAGAAAGAAAGAAAGAAAGAAAGAAAGAAAGAAAGAAAGAAAGAAAGAAAGAAAGAAAGAAAGCAAGCAAGCAAGCAAGCAAGCAGGCAAAAAAAAGATAGGAGTTTGAGGCTGGACATCAAATGGAGGTGTTTGTTTCAGGGCAAGCATCTGAAGTTCTGAAGAGAGTTTAGAACTGTCAACAGGTACCTCTATTATAGACCTCCGCCCTGCCCAACACCTCTGGGCAATTCTATTCCCTCTGCCTTGGAAAATGGTTGCCACAGCAAAACCAGAAGACAAGAAAGGCAATTTTAGGTTTTTTAAGTACCCAAATGATTTTTCTGAAACTCATGGTGGAGAAATAGTTTTGAACGTTTCAAATATTTAAGCCTAACGAGCTCTTAGGATAGAGTTCGTTGTCATGCTCTAAGTAACAGGCTAAGGACAACAGGCAAGGATCCAAGTACTTTTTCCTTTTCCCTGCGAGGAAATAAAGATTCTACAGGTGTGGGAAGAAGAAAAACACAAAGGATGTAGAGAAAGAAACGTCTGGGACAACGGAATTGGGTTGGGGTGCATCATGTGGCCACAGGCAGAATCAGCATCAAAATCTCTCTGAGCTCCACCTAAGCAGGTACCAAGGAGCTGTCTTTCCTGATTTTTCCAAGGTGCTATATCTGGGGAGATCAATACAAGATCAGCAGCCAGAATATTCCCCAGGAATGACACCTACCTATGGGCAGCCCTCCTTCCCAATAGCTCAGAACAGGTGTAGGCCCCAGGATACAGGGAAAGCCCCATCACCTATTCTTAGGCAGCACTGAAGGGTGCCACATTCCATTGCGGATGAATGACAAGGTAATCTCCCACTGCTTTGGTTAAGTTTCATAGGTGTTTCTCTAGAATTGTTTCTAGATGACTTTTTCTTCTTTTTCAGTTTTTATATCAGCAGAGGGTAAATTCAGTTTTCATACCAAATGTTTTAAGCTTTCTTTATTGCCATTAATAAAAGACAAAGGCCAGACACAGTGGCTCACGCCTGTAATCCTAGCACTTTGGAAGACTGAGGTGGGCAGATTGCTTGAGCCCAGGAGTGTGAGATCAGCCTGAGCAAAATGGCAAAACCTCATCTCTATAAAGAATACAAAAATTAGCCAGGCATGGTGGGGTGTGCCTGTAGTCCCAGCTACTTGGGAGGCTGAGGTAGGAGGATCACCTAAGCCTAGGGAGGTCAAGGCTGTAGTGAGCCATGATCACACCACTGCACTCCAGCCTGGATGATAGAGTGAGACCCTGTCTCAAAAAATAATGATAATAAAATAAAAGGAAAGGATCCAGGCACTGTGTAATCCCAGGACTTTGGGAGGCTGAGATGGGAGGAATGCTTGAGCCCAGGAGTTTGAAACAAGTCTGGGCAACAGAGGGAGACCCTGTCTCAAACATAAAAAGAAAAGGCAAGATTTTGTTTGTTTGTTTTAGAGACAGGATCTAACTCTCTCGCCCAGGCCAGAGTGCAGTGGTGCAATCATAGCTTACTGCAACCTCGAACTCCTGGGCCCAAGTGATTCTCTAGCCTCCATCTCCCAAGTATCTAGGACTGTGGGCATGCCACCATGCCCAGCTAATTTTTTTTGTAGAGACAGGGTCTTCCCTTGTTGTCCAGGCTGGTCTTGAACTCCTGGCCTCAAGCAATCCTCCTGCCTTGCCCTCTCAAAGTGTTGGGATTATGGATGTGAGCCAACATTTCCTGGCAAGGATTTTCTTTGTTGTTTACTCTTATGAGATAGATTGTCTAGCTCTAAGACAATTGCTTTGTATTTCCTGGGTTTTTTAAACCCCCTTTTATTTATTTATTCCTTTATTCATTTGCCCACATATTTATTTTCTATAACACTGCACCCCTGGGTGCCTTTGAAGGCAGAGATATTATCTTGTTCAACATTGTATCACCTGACCTTGGCACAGTACCAGAACATAGTAGGTGTCTCTCTAGTGGAGGCTGTAGGGCACTGCCCTGATCCCCCCTTTTAGGACCAAGGCACTCATCCCGCTAGGTGCAGCTCTGTTACAGCTCACAACGATTCCAATAACTGGTGGATAAAGAAGTACAGAGGCTCAGTCCCCTTGCCAAGCCAACACCAGAGCTCCCAGTAAGATTGGCTGAGGCCACTATTGCAAATTCATTCCAGTTCAACTCTTTCTGACCAGTTCTGTTTCCCTCAAACCCTTACAAGGGTGATCCTCAAGAATGCTCCCCAGTAACCCTCCTTAAGCAAATATCTACCTAGAATCCATTTCCTAGGAAGCCAACCTCAGACAGTGCTTAATAAATATTTGTTGAATAAATGGATGAATGGGCTCTTCCATTGTAAACGATGCAGTTCCTCACCCTGGGCAGACTGCATCTAGTGGAAGACTTCTGACCTTTATTTGTGTATTCAACGTTTTATTTTCTCATCTCAGGCCCTAAAAGTCAGAGCCCAGCCTCAAATAATTCACCCGACCCTGGGGTCATGCATGACTTTCATATGATGATAGTATCCATACTGAATTGTTGCAGTTATATTGTCATTTGACCACCAGATGGCAGAGGTGACACTTGGAAAGCCTCTCTTTCTGGCCCTGGGTTGCCTATTCCAGGATTTAACATTAAACCCAAATTACCCATTTAGTGCCATTAATTCCCAAGCCCTTGTAATTATGGCATTGTTTCATTTTGCAGGAAAGTGTCACTGCCACAATTGGCTCATTTGCATATAAAAAGGAGGGTTTGGAATATAATGGAAAGAGCCCAGGACTGAGCATCAGAATCACTGCACACCAGTCACTTTCTCCATTTGAACATGTTTCTTCATCAGTTAAAAAAAAAAAAAAAGACAGAGAATTCCAGCCCTGCGTGCTTCACAGGTCTTTTGTGAGGAATAAATGAAAATTACCGGGGTTG
Source organism: Rhinopithecus roxellana (assembly GCF_007565055.1). Lineage (NCBI taxonomy): Eukaryota > Metazoa > Chordata > Mammalia > Primates > Cercopithecidae > Rhinopithecus > Rhinopithecus roxellana. The sequence goes on from NC_044565.1 coordinate 104,322,768, forward strand.
GAGGAAAGGGCCTGATTGAAGTTCTCCCTAGTCCAGGAGAGCTCCGAGTATGGGAAGTGGGATCAAGTCTGTGTAGGTGGAGGGGCCCTACCTGGGTTCCTAGGCTCTCTTGAGGCTCAGACCTTGGGGTAAAGGAAAGATAGGATAGCAGCTCCTGGAATGCTGCGATGCAGATTTTAGAAAAAAAATACTCCATTGTCTTGTAGGCAAGGTGGGAAGCACAGTAGAACTAGGGTGAATTTTATAGGGCACCTAACTAAATTGAGTGTTAGTACTAGTGACATCAGGTCAGGACTAAGACATATCTTTATCTACTTGTTTCTTATACAAAGATATATGATTTTTTAAAAACCCAGAACATCCCAGAGTTCACACATTCAATTGAAACTAGTCCCCTTTAGAAAAATCACCTTAGGGGCCATATATTTGTTTCTTCAAAAATTAGTATAGTTTCTGATATTTTTGGAAATCCTTTTGGATGTTGCTTTTTAAACATTCTCTTCAGCTTCCTCAATGGCATAGACATCTTTATTCTTTGGAACTGTATTTCATTTTTAGAAACCATCAGCAGTAATTTTAAGACTTGGCAGGTGTGATTAAGAGGGCGTGGTGGTGATCAATTCATCAAATAGACAAAAGCAAGACTAGGTCATAAATAGTACGGCTGATTTTCTTATGTCATCAAAATACACAAAACAATGCCAAAGAAAGAGTTTGTTTGTTTGTTTGTTCGTTTGTTTTTAAGATGGAGTCTCACTCTGTCACCCAGACTAGAGTGCAGTGGTGTGATCTTGGCTCACTGCAACCTCCGCCTCCTGGGTTCAAGCGATTCTCCTGCCTCAGCCTCCCAAGTAGCTGGGATTACAGGCATGTGCCACCATGCCTGGCTAATTTTCTTTGTATTTTTAGTAGAGACAGGGTTTCACCATATTGGTCAGGCTGGTCTTGAACTCCTAACCTCGTGATCTGCCCGCCTCAGCCTCCCAAAGTGCTGGGATTACAGACATGAGCCACCGAGCCTGGCCAGAAAAAAAAAGGAAAAAAAAAGAAGAGTTTTATATACTCAAAGTAATTACAAGAAAATTAAAAGAAGTGTGAAAGGTCACACTAATTTGGACATGCAAATTTGGGGGCATAGTTTTAACCAATCAGGCAGCAAATACTTTTATGTTTCTGCAAGTTAGGACTTTCTAAGCAAATTTTACCAGGGACCTGGACAGTCATTTATGGATCAGATAGTGAGAGAAACCTGAAACATGCACAAGAGAAATTTACTAGACATAGACAGGAGACCTTTATAACACACACATCTCCACTGGAGATTACCTTCTGGAGAGAGATTTACCTCTTGCTGAACCTGGAGGTATGAGTTTACTTTTCGAGGGGTGTGAGTGATACGGTTGGGATGTTTTGTCCCTTCCAAATCTCATGTTAAAACGTAATCCCAAAGTTGGAGGTGAGGCCTGGTGGAGGTATTTGGGTCATGGGGACGGATTAATCATGAATGGCTTATTGCCCTCTGCATGGTAATGCATGAGTTCTTGCTCAGTTAGTTTATGCAAAAGTCTGACACCTCCCACCTCACTCTCTCTTGATCCCTGTCTTGCTATGTGACATGCTGGCTCCCCCTTCACCTCCCACCGTGATTGTGTTTCCCGGGGCCTCACCAGAAGCAGATGCCAGCACAACACTGCTTATACAGCCTGCAGAACCGTGAGCCCAGATAAACCTCTCTTCTTTATAAATTGCCCAGCCCTGGGTACTCCTTTATAGCAACACAAAGGGACTAACACCAGGGGATGAGACCTGGATTGTGGAGACATCCCAGGGTGGTAAAGTGGTGACACTGGGCTTACCTTTCCCCAGAAGAAATTTATTTATATTCCAAAGGGTTAAAGCAAAAACTCAGGAATCTTCCCATTGTGTTTCCAAAGAAACTCTCGGAAGAAGGGAGAAGTACAGCTGCCTCTCCCGTCTACATCAACACCTAGATTAAATTTGGGGAGGGGAGGTTCCTCACTTATAACACATATTACTTACATGTAGAGTTTTGTTCAACCACCTCTCATTGTATCATTAAAGGATAAGAATTTGGGTATGGGGGATTCATGGGGTTGTTTTTTGCTATAAGTAAATAACAGTAATCTGCTCTGCTCCAGAAACCTTATGTGTGCACGCAGGATAATATTAGTTAATATGGATAGTAAAAACTTTACACAGTGCCCAAGGGTGGTGGCTCACTTCTATAATCCCAGCCCTTTGGGAGGCCAAGGCCAGCAGATTACCTGAGCTCAGGAGTTTGAGACCAGCCTGGGCAAGATGGTGAAACTCCATCTCTACATATTAAAAAAATATATATAGCTGGGTATGGTGGTGCCTGCTTGTAGTCCCAGTTACTTGGGAGGCTGAGGTGAGAGGATCACTTGAGCTCAGTAAGGTCGAGGTTGCAGTGAGTCATGGTCATAACCACTGCTCTCCAGCCTGAGTGACAGAGTGACTGGGTTTGGAAAAGTAGTTTGTCAGGTGAGTAAGATTGTGAGTTTCCTGTCTCAACAATAGCAACAACAACAAACCCCAACACAATATTTACCTTTTTCAAAAGATTGGAACTGTGTTTTATACACTGTCTTTTCCCTTTGCAGAACCCTGGTAGAACCCTACTGTCAAAAGTGGACATCAAACTTTTCCATCTCTTCCTGTCCCAGGGATTCCTTCTTTAGATGTCCCCCAAAAACCACAGTAGTGAGCTACTAGTCCTGTCTCCTATGGAGAGGGCTAAGAATTGGGATTGCCATATGGACAGATATTTTTGAGTGGGGGAATAATGTGGGGATACGAGAATGCTTTGTGCAACAAGAATGAAAAAAACCTTTCTTTTCAAAAGCATTTTAATCAAACAAAGATGGTGCTACTGCATTTTAAATTTTTATATGATTAAAAGAAAAACTTTAGACAAATTAAATTTAACAGAGTTTGAGTAATAAACGATTCTCAAATTAGGCAGGTTCAGGGTGACCCCGGGGCTTTGGCATGGTTGGATAACATTTATGGACAGAAAAAGTGACCTGGAAAAATGATGTACAGAAACAACTGGATTGGTTACAGCTGGGCATTTGCTTTATTTGAACCTGGTTTGAACAGCTGGCTGCTTGTGATTGGCTGAGACTCTGCTACTTAAGAGATCAGTTTACAGTCTGTTTAACATCAAGTTAGGTTGCAACCAACGAAGTATGGAGAAAACAGTAAGCCAAACTTAAAATATGTAGGGAGGCCAAACTCAATTTAACAATACGGTTTTCTATCTGTGCCCAACACAACCATCAGCTTTCTTTAAGATGACAGTAATATGATCCAAATGGTAAAAAATGGCAGGTTTGTGGTAATTTGGGCATGTTCCAGTTAGTAACTCTATAACCTATAAACACAGGCCTTAAAGGTTTATTAAGCCCATGTTAGAACAGTAAAGAAAATTTAAGAAAGAAAAACTCACTTACAATCTTACTGGCCTGACAAATTGCTTTTCCAAACCCATTCTTTTCCAAACCTTGTTCATAGTACCCATTATTTTATAAAGCTGAAAATACAATGTATATACAATTTTCTGTTCTAATATTTTTAGGTCATATTATTTTACAATGATTTTTACTTATTACTAAATTTTCTTTTAAACTTTAAATATTTGTTTATTTGATATAAAAAGTGCAAGCAACAACACGGATAAATTTGAAAACAGTATTGTGCAATGTTATGAACAAAGTAATTTTCTATTTGATAGTTGTATTTCATAATAAATTCAGTATATTATTTCAACTGAGCTGGCAAATTATTCTAACATACTTTTGCATCTCTGTGTAAATATTTGTTCTGTGTCCTTTTCTGTATCAATGCTGTATATCACATTAAAAATATGCTATTATTAAAACAATCCAGAAATAAACAGCATGGACAATGAGGGTCCCCTGTAATTCCACTCCCAGAAGAAACATTGTCTATAGTTTATGAATACTCTTCTCAGCTCTACTCCTTATTAAAAGCTGGAAATACTTTTGTAGTTTGCTGCCACACAGTGGTAAAGTAAGCACCACTGCACACTGCCACTGCAGAGGACTTGCTGGCCTGGTTATCCTAACTCAACAATTTGCAGAGCTATTCATGTCGGGCACTGTGCTGGGCACTGGGAATCTAAAGATGGTGCCCAATGTGGAAAAGTTTATAAATCAGTAGGAAGACCGACAAGCATAAGAATAATTACCATGGACTAACAAACTGATAATGCTGTCACTGAGACAGAAATCTAAGTACGATGGAGAATAGGAATTTCTTGTCAGATTTCATTGAGGAGGTAAAATTTGAGATGGAGCCTCAAGTGTGAGGAAGTTTCTCAGGTGGGAGTAAGAAGGACTTCCCAGCAGAGAGCATGGTCGATGAAAGGACAATGCTTTCAGGGAACACCGAGGCCACTCAAGTGGAAACTTTGTGTATGGGGAAGGAAGAGAGTGGTGTCACACAGACAACAGCCACAACGTATTCTTATATGGGAAGGAGTTGTGTTTTTGTTTTTTGTTTTGTTTGTTTTTTCTGAGTTGGAGTCTAGCTCTGTCATCCAGGCTGGAGTGTGGTGGCACGATCTCAGCTCACTGCAACCTCTGCCTCCTGGGTTCAAGCAATTCTCCTGCCTCAGCCTCCTGAGTAGCTGGGATTACAGGCTCCTGCCACCACACCAGGCTAATTTTTGTATTTTTAGTACAGATGGGGTTTCACCATGTTGGCCAGGCTGGTCTCTAACTCCTGACCTCAAGTAATCTGCCCTCCTCGGCCTCCCAAAGTGTTGGGATTACAAGTGTGAGCCACAGCACCCAGCCCCTCAGGAAGGGATTGTTTAGGAAGAGAAAGTTTGAAGAACATCTAAAATGTTTCTTAAAATTAATCTAGTTTTATGTTTAAATTCTGTGCTGACTTACATGAAAATGTATATCATTAAAGGTAAATAACTTTGTAAGAAAACATGAAAATTATTGTTTCCTTAAGATACTCTATGGAAATTATATTCAATTAAATCATAAGTAAGTCATTCCTTAGTTATGATCCCCTAGTGCATTTTAGGCAGCAAAGGAAATCTGCAAAGGTGTTATCGTTACTATGTAAAATGGTTTGGTTCAGTGTCACCACCAAGTCGTATGTTGAAATGTAATCCCCTATGTTGGAGGTGGGGCCTGGTAGGAGGTGTCTGGATCATGGGGGCATATCCCTCATGAATGGCTTAGCCCATCCCTTTGGTGATAAGTGAGTCAATTCTCATAAGATCTGGTTTTGCAAAAGTGTAGGGCACCTACCTCCCCACTCCACTCTCTCTCTTGCTTCTGCTTTCACCATGCGATGTGGTTGTTCCCTCTGCCTTCTGTCATGATTGTAAACTTGCTGAGGTCTCCCTACAAGCAGATGCTGTGCAATGCTTTCTGGACAACCTACAGAACTATGAGCCAATTAAACTTTTTTTTTTCTAAATTGCCCAGTCTTTTTTTTTTTTTTCCTAAATTGTCCAGCCTCAGGTATTTCTTTTGTTTGTTTGTTTGTTTGTTTGTTTTGAGACGGAGTCTTGCTCTGTCACCCAGGTTGGAGTACAGTGGCGCAATCTCGGCTCACGGCAAGCTCCACCTCCCAGGTTCACGTCATTCTCCTGCCTCAGCCTCCCAAGTAGCTGGGACTACAGGCGCCCGCCACCACACCCAGCTAATTTTTTGTATGTTTAGTAGAGACGGGGTTTCACCATGTCAGCCAGGATGGTCTCGATCTCCTGACCTCGTGATCTGCCCGCTTCAGCCTCCCAAAGTGTTGGGATTATAGGCGTGAGCCACCACAGCCGGCTCTTGTTTTGTTTTGTTTTTTTTTTAGATGGAGTCTTGCTCTTGTCGCCTAGTCTGGAGCCCAGTGGTGCAATTTTGGCTCACTGTAACCTCTGTCTCCTGGGTTCAAGTGATTCTCCTGCATCAGCCTCCTGAGTAGCTGGGACTATAGGCACGTGCCACCATGCTCAGCTGATTTTTGTATTTGTAGTAGAGATGGGGTTTCACCATCTTCTCCAGGCTGGTCTCGAACTCCTGATCTCAGGTGATCCACCTGCCTCAGCCTCCCAAAGTGCTGGGATTACAGGCATGAGCCACTGTGCCCGGCCTCAGGTATTTCTTTATAGCAATGCAAGAATGGCCTAATACACTATGGTTGGCAGCCTCTAAAATGGCCCTCCAGTGATACTGGCTTCCTGGTACGGTACACCTTCGTGTAGAGCCTCCCTCACTGAATAGAGCTGACCTTTGTAACCGTTAGGATACTGTCAAAATGATGCTGTGTTGCTTTGTGGCTCGGCCATTAAAGTCACTGAATCTTCTGCCTTGTACTCTCTTGCTTATTTTTGGGAAGGTCAGCAGCCATGTTGTAAGATGGCCCAAGCAGCTGGGAAAAGGTCCATGTAGAGAGAAGCTGGAGGCTTGTGTCAGCAACCAGCACCAAGAAGTCAGTCAATCATCTTGGGAGCTGATTCTCTAGCCTCAGCCAAGCCATCAGGTGACCACAGCCCCGGCCAACATCTTCACTGAAACCTCATGAGAGACTCCTAGTCAGACACATTCAGCCAAATAGAATTTCTAACCCACATAAACTAAGAGATATTGTTTTAAGACAGATAAGTAGATACATAAGTAATAGTACAGTACTTTGCTTTCTTTCACTGACTTGGGGCCAAACATATTAAATACAAAATGTTCATATTCATAGGTCTAGTATATACTTTTGGGCTTCATTTTAGATATAAAACTATTCAGGTCGGGCGCGGTGGCTCACGCCTGTAATCCCAGCATTTTTGGAGGCTGAGGTGGGTGTATCCCCTGAGGTTGGGAGTTCAAGACCAGCGTGAACAACATGCAGAAACCCCGTCTCTACTAAAAATACAAAATTAGCTGAGCGTGGTGGCACATGCCTGTAATCCCAGCTACTCAGGAGGCTGAGGCAGGAGAATCACTTGAACCCGGGAGGCAGAGGTTGCGGTGAGCTGAGATTGCGCTACTGCACTCCAGCCTGGGCAACAAGAACGAAACTCCATCTAAAAAAAAAAAAACCAAACAATTCAATAAGGCTTTTTAATGGGGGCTTGCTGAATTATATGTGGCACCATGCATTGTTTGCAGAGTACCATACGTGATAATTTTGAGAGATGTAAAAGTGACTATGAAACTGTGAGACACTATCACTTTTTTCCGTATAGAAAATAATACTTGCGAGAGAACCTTACTTTTGACTGGTCAGTCACACTGCTTCTGAAGTTTTGGCTGTTGCAGACCTTCATGAACAGGGAGTAATTATGCAGGCAATTAAAGCCTTTTCTTTGTGGCCTTAAAAGTTCAAATTTTACTTATTCAAATGTCCATTCAAATGTAAAAGAATCTTAATAATTACATATAAAATCATATCATTAAATAGTAATAGTTTTTTTGTAGAGACACGGTCTCTCTCTGTTGCCCAGACTCGAGTGCAGTGGCTAGGTGTGATCATAGCATGCTGCAGCCTTGAACTCCTGGGCTCAAACAATCCTCTTGCCTCAGCCTCCCAAGTAGCTGGGATTACAGTCAGAAGTCACTGTGCCCAGCTCTAAATAATTATTTTTAGTTCCCTTTTCTAATTGAGTGGAAAATATTATTTTTACAGGTACATATTTGCAATGCTAAACTACATTGAAGAAAATGTCGACACAAGGATTACTTTTTATGATTTTATCTAGTCCACTGTTAGTATGTCAAGTATTTTTTTTTCCTTTTCCTTCTTCTTTTTCTTTTTTTTTTTTTGAGATGGAATCTCCCTTTGTCACCCAGGCTGGAGTGCAGTGGTGTGATCTGGCTCACTGCAACCTCCACCTCCTGGGGTTCAAGCGATTCTCCTGCCTCAGCCTCCTGAATAGTTGGGATGACAGGTACCCACCACCACGCCCAGCTAATTTTTGTATTTTTAGTAGAGACAGGGTTTTACCATATTGGCCAGACTGGCCTCAAACACCTGACCTCAAGTGATCCACCTGCCTTGGCCTCCCAAAGTGTTGGGATTATCAGGCATGAGCCGCCACACCAGGCCTTGTCAAGTGTTTTCATTTACACTTTTATATACTAAGGATCCTTTAAAAATTTCCTTGGAACACATTTTCACAAATAAAATACATAGTTACTTTATGAAAGTTTGTAGTTCAAATTAATGCTGTTGTGTCCTGAAAAACTTCAAGCAGAGAATTTAAAGTGGTCTCAAGTTGGTAATGCCACCAGATGTCTAGCAAAAAAGAGGATATCTTCTTCAAAGATGTTGCTATTTCAACCTTTAAAACCAAATCTTTGCTACCTGGAAATAATTGGGGTTTGTCTGTCCGGAAAGTAACAGATGATTCTCTATGAGAACATAGGGGTTTTTTTGTTGTTGTTGGTGGTGGCTTTGTGTCTGTGTGTGTGTGTGTGTGTGTGTGTGTGTGTGTGTGTGTGTGTGGTGGGCGGGAGGAATTTTATTTATTGATTGATTTACTTTATTTTTTATTTTTTCCCATAAGTTATTGGGGTACAGGTGGTATTTGGTTGCATGAGTAAGTTCTTTAGTGGTGGTCTGTGTGATGTGACATTTTGGTGCACCCATCACCTGAGCAGCATACACTGCACCATATTTGTCATCTTTTATTCCTCGCTCCCCTCCCACTCTTCCCCGCAAGTCCCCAAAGTCTATTGCATCATTCCTATGCCTTTCTGTTCTCATAGCTTAGCTCCCAATGGTCAGTGAGAACACATGATGTTTGATTTTCAATTCCTGAGTTACTTCACTTAGAATAATAGTCTCCAAACTCATCCAGGTCACTGCAAATGCTGTTAATTCATTCCTTTTTATGGCCGAGCAGTATGCCATTGTATATATACCACAGTTTATTTACTCACTCGTTGATTGATGGGCATTTGGATTGGTTCCAAGATTTTGCAACTGTGAATTGTGCTGCTATAAACATGCGTGTGCAAGTGTCTTTTTCGTATAATAACCTTTCCTCTGGGTAGATACCCAGTAGTGGGATTGCTGGATCAAATGGTAGTTCTACTTTCAGTTTTTTAAGGAATCTCTACACTGTTTTCCATAGTGGTTGTACCAGTTTACATTCCCACCAGCAGTGTAGAAGTGTTCCCTGATCACCACATTCATGCCAACCTCTACTGTTCTTTGATTTTTTTGATTATGGCTGTTCTTGCAGGAGTAAGGAGGTATTGCATCGTGGTTTTGATTTGCATTTTCCTGATCATTAGTGATGTTGAGCATTCTTTCATACGTTTGTTGGCCATTTGTGTATCTTCTTCTTATTATTTGTTTTTTTACTTTTTAATTTCTTTTGACGGAGTTTCGCTCTTGTTGCCCAGGCTGGAGTGTAATGGTGAGATCTCGGCTCACTGCAACCTCCACCTCCCGGGTTCAAGTGATTCTCCTGTCTCAGCCTCCCGAGTAGCTGGGATTACAGACATGCGCCACCATGCCTGGCTAATTTTGTATTTTTTAGTAGAGACAGGGTTTCTCCATGTTGGTCAGGCTGGTCTCGAACTCCTGACTTCAGGTGAACTGCCCGCGTCAGCCCCCAAAGTGCTGGGATTACAGGTGTGAGCCACTGCGCCTGGCCCTTCTTTTGAGCATTATCTATTCATATCTTTAGCCCAACTTTTGATGGAAGTGTTTGTTTTTTTCTTACTGATTTGTTTCAGTTTGTTGTAGATTCCAGATATTAGTCCTTTGTCAGATGTATAGATGGTGAAGACATTCTCCCACTCTGTGGGTTGTTTACTCTGCTGACTGTTCTTTACCGTGCAAAAGCTCTTTAGTTTAATTAAGTCCCAACTATTTATCTTTGCTTTTAGTGTATTTGTTTTGGGGTTCTTGGTCATGAAATCCTTGCCTAAGCCAAGGTCAGGAAGGGTTTTTCCAAAGTTATCTTCTAGAGTTTTTAGAGTGTCAGGTCTTAGATTTAAATTCTTAATCCATCTTGACTTGATTTTTGTATAAGGCGAGAGATGAGGATTCAGTTTCGTTCTCCTACATGTGACTAGCCAATTATCCCAGCATCTTTTGTTGAAAAGGGTGTCCTTTCCCAACTTTATCTTTTTGTTTGCTTTGTCGAAGTGCAGTTGGTCACATGTATTTGGGTTTATTTCTGGGTTCTCTATTCTGTTCCATTGGTCTATGTGCCTATGTACTATGCTGTTTTGGTGACTGTGGCCTTGTAGTATAGTTTGAAATCAGGTAGTGTGATGCCTCCAGATTTGTTACTTTTGCTTAGTCTTGCTTTGGCTATGCGGGCTCTTTTTTGGTGCCATATGAATTTTAGAATTGTTTTTTCTAATTCTGTGAGGAATAATGGTGGTATTTCAATGGAGATTGCATTGGATTTGTAGATTGCTTTTGGCAGTATACTTCCTCCAGGTGTTACCTTCCATTTATCTGCCCCTTGTGTATTAGAAGGACTAGAAGGAGTTGCCTCTGTTTGATCTTGCCGATTCCTCTCTTCCCAGTCTCTTTTAAACCCATTCAAATCTGCTCCAAGTAAACTTTGGCAACTTCATCCTTCCAGGTGCTCAGGCCAGAAACTTTGGACTCATCTTTGACTCTTCATTTCTTCATACCCATATTCTATCCTTCAGAAAAAATCCTGTTAGCTCTACTTTCAGATTATATCCAAAATCTGTCCACCTCCCATTCTCCACTGCCACCACCCTGGCCAGTGTCACCAGCAACCTGCCTGCCTAGTTTACCACAACAGCCTCACTGGGCTTCCTGCAGGCTCTACAGTCTCTTATTTTTTTCTGTTTTGAGACGGAGCCTTACTCTGCAGCTCAAGCTGGAGTGCAGTAGCACAATCTTAGCTCACTGCAACCTCTGCCTCCGGAGCTCAAGCAATTCTCGAGCCTCAGTCTCCCGAGTAGCTGGGACTACAGGCACACACCAGCATGCTCAGCTAATTTTTTTGTATTTTTGTAGAGACAAGGTTTCACCATGTTGCCCGGGGTGGTCTTGAACTTCTGAGCTCAGGTGATCCGCCCTCCTCAGCCTCCCAAAGTGTTGGGATTACAGGTGTGAGCCACCACGTCCGACCTACAGTCTTTTCTTAACAAAGTAGTTCCAGTGATTATTTTGAAATGTACATTAAATCTTATTATTCTTTTGCTCAAAATCACTCCTCATTTCACTGATGAGTGAAAGAATCCATAAAATAACGTGAAAGCCTTACATAATCCAAAGCCCTTTGTCCCACTCCTTACTAACCTTGCTTGGCTCCGGCCACTCTTACCTCCTTGCTATTCTCCGAACAGGCAAGCCCTGCCCTGGAAACTTTGTACTGGCTGTTCCCTCTGTATGGAAGGTTTCCCCTTCCCCAAGTGTCTATGTCTCTTGCAAATCTTGACTCAATTAGGCCTACTCTGACTACCCCATTTAATGTTGCAACGTATCTCCCCTATACTCTCACTTTCCATTCCCCTATTTTTTCCATGGCGGTGTTAAATTGAACTAAATATGGCCTGAGAAAGCCTCTGTACTTCCATATTTGAGTCCTTATGGATGAACCATAACTTAACTTAGTAGGTAGACAAGGCTGAAAGCCTAATTTAGGAGTGTACTTCTGTAACAATAGCTGAGTCTCAGCCAATCCCAGCAGCCATACTTCAACTATTCATACAATGCTGACTGTTCAAACTGTGCTCAGGTAAAGCAAACGCCAAGCTGTATATAATACATCCAGCTGCTTCCTTACCTCACTTGTTTTTGTACATTACTTTCCTTTCTTTGTCTATAAACGTGCTCTGGCCACGAGGCATCCCTGGAGTCTGAGTCTCTCTGAATCTGCTATGATTCTGGAGGCTGCCCGATTTGAGAATCATTTTTCCCCTTGCTCAGTTAAACCCTGTTAAGTTTAATTTGTCTTAAGTTTTAACAGTAGTTTCACCTTTCAATGTATGTTTATTATGTTTGCCTCCTAGCCCACCTCTCACTGTGTAGGGTGAATAGTTGCAGTGTCTGCCCCTTTAAAATGGTTTGGTCAGAACAAAAAAAGGGTTCGGACCCACTGAGTTATACGATTAGTAGGTCTGAAACAATATGCATATTTTAAAAAGCATAAAACTTAAAAATAGTTAAAATGATAAATTTTGTTGTGTATTTTACCATAATTTACCAAAAAAAGGAAATAAAATCTCACAGCTCCTGTAAAGTAGCATTTCAAGAAATGTTTACTTATGTGTGAATACTTATATGTCCACAGTTTCAAAGTCTATAATGTACTTCTTACTATCAGTCCGGGTCAAAAATATGACAAAAAATTATGGTAGAGAACCGTCTGCACACACTCACCAGCTGATATGCACAACATATTTACCGTCTGCTCACACTCACCAGTTGACATGCACAACATAGTTCACAGCAGCAATGTTAGAGCAAAAACTGGAAATAATCCACGTTGAGGCAGCAGGATGGATACATAATGAAGTCTATTAAACAATGGAAAATTACCGGTCGGGCGCCGTGGATCACGCCTGTAATCCCAGCACCTTGGGAGGCTGAGGCGGGCGGATCACGAGGTCAGGAGTTCAAGACCAGCATGAGCAACATGGTGAATCCCTGTCTCTACTAAAAAAATACAAAAATTAGCCGAGTGTGGTGGCGTGCACCTGTAATCCCAGCTACTCAGGAGGCTGAGGCAGGACAATCGCTTGAACCTGGGAGGCGGAGGGTGCAGTGAGCCAAGATAGCACTACCGCACTCCAGCCTGGGCGAAGAGCACCACAGCCGCCTGCTTTTATGTAGGTGAATACGAAAAGCAATGCTCAAAGAAGCAAATTGCTGCAGAATACATACACAATTCCAAAAAGTTCAAAATTGAACAAAATAAGATAGTGATACATACATATGCGGTAAAGCTACAAAGAAAACCAAGGCAAGGTGATAATAAAAAATTCGGAAAATAATTATTAAAAACTTGTCATTAACGTTTAGGGAATTGAAATGTTTCTATTTTCCAAATTAATACTCCTGATGATAGTATCAGGTCTATTTCCTGATCTTGGCCCCTTTCGCAGCTCCCAGTGACATCAAGTTATTGTATTTTTCAAGGACTGAACCATCTGACAATTTGTATGTGCTGCGTAATATATGTATCCTCAGTAGGGGATAACTTTCAAGGCTAGCGCCTGGAGACGCTCTGACAGTAGACGCATTGAATGAATAAATGCGCTTTGGCACACGTTGGTACAGCACTTCTCATTTTAGTCCGAATTCTTCTCATGGCTTCCGTTCAGTCGCCGCCCAACCCCCCCTGCTCCATCTCGCAGGCTCTAAACTCCACGTAGTTTTCTCCTAGACTCTGCACTGGGCCAACAGAGTGGGAGAAAGGTGGAAGGTCTGGACTGGGACAAAAGCGCTTCCCAGGCGCCCAAGCATGTGAAGAGAATGACTTGCGCGCAAAAGGGCCGGTCAGCCCCACCACCACCAGGAACGCGCGCCACTGACGGTAAAGCGGCAGATTAACCAGATCCGATAGCTACCGCCCACCCCGGTGACGTCACGACCTCGTCGAACTCCTGATTGGAGGAGCTGCGTTTGGTCAATTCTCGCGATGACTCTCCCAGGTTACCCCGCCCTCCCTCTCTTCGCCCTGACCCGGTAGTCGACCGCGGACCGCGTTGCGAGTCTCGGAGACGCCGTAGAAGGAGACCTGCTTCCGGGACTTGACCAGGGGCTTTCGACTCTTCTCAGACGCCGACGGGCACGAGGTTTGGCTCCCAGGTGTCTTGCCTGCCAGACCCGCGGTAGCGCGTGACTTTGCGCTCGGCTCGGCCAGTTTTGCTAGGGCCGTCTGGCAAGCCACACCAATTCCCAATTTTTGGTATCGCCAGGATTCGGCGGCTGTGAAACTGATTTCCGGTCGCTAAGGTCTCCATGGAGACAGCACTTTAACCCCTTTCTGCCAGTGTCATTTCTCAACTCCACGTGGTTCAGAAATCGCCCAGAGAATGTTTGTGGGAGTCAGCCAGGAAGGTGTAGAGTGAAGCAGCGTTCTAGAGGGAAGCAGTAAGTGGGACTTAGGAGGAGTGTAATTTATTGGGCACCTTCTGGCCTTGCGGTAGACACGGGATTTACCCCCTTGGGGACCCCGGTTCTTCAGGACACACGTTTAGGCAGGCATAATTACCGAATCTGCTTTTGTATAGCCCTCAGAATGGCAAGAGCAAATCCTCCTGCAAACTTGCTTACCTTTCACCAGAGAATAGTCTCCCTAGTTACGTTCCCCAATCTCTTCTGGCTTTGTACAGTGGTTACTTTCTTAGGAAGCGTGCCTCAATTCCGCTAGATCTGACTGTCCCTTTACAAATTACTCTGTTGTCGACACTTTCCTAGCTGCGTCCATTTTTGGTTAAGTGGTTGCTCACCTGCCATTACTGTATTGATTTCTTACTTCCCAAACAGAACATAGGTTCTTAAGATGTAGAATGTCAGTTAGATGTAGAATGGATTTTAGATACCAGGTAGTCCACCTTCCTGCCCTTAAAGACATATATCTCTTCTAGAACATCTCTGACAAATGTTTGTTAATTTGTTTTTTCGTCAAGTATTTGTTAAACACCTACTATGTGCCAGGCACTGGTTTAGGAATTGAGGCCTGAAACATGAACAAAACAGATTAGAGTTGCTGCCTTCATTCAATTTGCTACTAGGGGAGACAGACAATATACAAATGTACACGTTAGGGTAATTTCTGGTACTAGTAACTGCTATGAAGAAAATTAACAGAAATGGTGTCTACGTGTGTTGGATTGGTGAGATTTTAGATAGAGTGGTCATGGAAGGCTTTTAGAAGGTAATATTGCAGCAGAAACATGAATGGTGAGGAGTCAGTCTTGCAAGAACATTAAGGGGCAGAGATACTGGGAAGTGTAAAGCCTCTTAGGTGGGAATAAAAGCATCAGGAAGTACAAAGCTCTTGAGATGGTGAAGAGGAGATTGGTTTGAGATGAAGAGTGGAGGAAGGCAGGGCCAGATTATTTAGGGCCTTGAAGGGCAAAATCTCAAGTTTTTATTATTTATTTATTTATTTATGTATTTATTTATTTTTTGAGATGGAGTTTTGCTCTTGTCGCCAGGCTGGAGTGCAGTGGCACTATCTCGGCTCACTGCAACTTTTGCCTCAGGGGTTCAAGTGATTCTCCTGCCTCAGCCTCCGGAATAGCTGGGGTTATAGGCGCCCACCACCACACCCGGCTAATTTTTGTATTTTTTTTTTGGTGCAGACGGGGTTTCACCATGTTGGCCAGGCTGGTCTTGAACTCCTGACTTTAGGAGATCCACCCTCCTTGGCCTCCCAAAGTGCTGGGATTACAGGCACAAGCCCCCATGCCCAGCCTCAAGTTTGAATTTTATTCTAAGTGTATTTAGAAACCCTTGGAAAGTTTTAAGGAAGAGAGTAATTCAATTTGATGAGAGTTTTTTTTTGTTTAAAGAGATTGCTTTGATGACTGTAAACAGAATGGGCTCTTTGGAGGTAAGTGTAGAAGTTAGGAGACCAGTTAGGGGGCTGTTTCAGGAGTCCAAGACAAAATATTCAGTCATCTTCTCTTCGAATATTCCTGGTGTTGGGAAATTCTTTGTTTAAAAGGTAGCCCAGTCCTTAGTGGGACCATAGAGCTTTTCCTTTGTATTGATCTGGAATCTGTCTCCCTGTAGCTTGTACTAACTTTTACTAATAGCAAGACAGTAAGTTTATAGTAGACAAATAAATCTACTCCCTTTTTCTCCAAAACAGTCTAGTAGCTGTTTTAAGGCTCTTGTCCTGTTGACTTTTCTCCAGGCCAAACACCTTTGGTTAACTGAGCTGTTCTCTGAAGGTGGTGCTCTCTAGGTCCTTCAGAAATCAGCTACATTGTTTGTTATGGCTCCTTAAAGTATGGCCGCCAGCGCTGCACCTAATGCTCTATACATGTCACCTGACCTGTTTGGATAAAATCATGCGCTCTGATAGGCTGACTTCTGTGGTTTTTGGCTGTCATCTTGTGCTGTTGAGCTGTTTCAAACTACTTTTTGCCTCCTCAGCCTCTATTTCTTTTTCCCCTAAACTAAATGCAGCCCTTTACATTTATTTCTATTTCATCTTGGTAAATTTTGTGTTGCTCATTATTCCAGTTTATTGACCTGTTTTTATTCCTGATTGCATCATTCAACGTGTCCTTCCAGATTAGTTTATTTTATACATGTAGTACATTATATCCTCTAATATTTTCATCATAAATACTGCTAAAAATGCTAACTGCATCAAGAAAAGAGCCCTATGACATTTCGCTACCAACTTCTTTCCAGATGGCATGGTACTATTAGTGTGTAGTCGTGTAGTCTTTGAGTTGAGTTGTTTAGCCTATTATGAACCCATTGATTTGTTAAGTATCAATAAAAGCAAACTCAAGAGAATAGTATTTAAAAAACTTTTTTTTTTTCATTTTTGCAGAAATCAGTACATGGTGGTACCTCCTGTTAGTCTAACAAGTCACTGAGGTTAGTTTGAAGTACTTTATTTTTGGGAAAACTATGCTAGGTTTTTTTGGTGTGTGTGTTCTCTAAAAGAAAAGTTTGCTATATTTTAAAATACAAAGACTGAATCATAGTAGGTAAAATAACTTTAGTCAGTAATAAACTTGAGCTTAAAACATTTTTCTTCTTGACATCAGAAATTCTTAGACAGTGATTCTTATTCTGGGGCACTTTTGCCCCCCAGGGGACACTTGGCAATGTTTGGAGACATATTTTGCTTGTCACAACTTGGGAGGGAGGAGGGTGCCACTGGCATCTAACGGGTAGAGATGGGGATGCATGAAACATAATGCATAGGATGATACTGTTCACAAAGAATGAACCCAGCCAAAAATTGATAGTGCTGAGGTTGAGAAACATTACATTAATGCCTTAAAGTCTTCTTTCTTGCAGTGACTACTGTTAATTCTATTTAAAATGGGTGTAAAGAAGAAGAAAGAAATGCAAGTTGCTGTGTTGACCATTTGCTGTCAGGACCTTGAAACTTTGAAATGTAGGTGACTTCTGGTTTCCCTTATATATTTTTTTCTAGTTTGCAAGCAGAGTATTTTAATCACTGGGACCCCTAGCATATAATATTCAAATTCTTTATATTTTTCCTTATGTTTTGGATGTAAAAATTTTCTTAAAATTCTGTCTTCAGACTATGTTCCACCTATTGCTTTGGTTTATAATTAAAAAATTTTGTAGAATGCACAACAAAGGCAAAGTTTTATTTAACTTACTGTTAAATCATTGAAAACAATTTTTTTGTATATGTTATATAGCTTTTGCTGATGTGGAAGGGAAAAATCTAGCTTCTTTGCTGTTACGTTGTGTACAACTCACGGATGGAGTGTCGCAAATCCATTATGTTAAACAGGTAAGTCTGAATTGATATTCATGAATGCGTTTTTAAGAGTATCATGCTATTAAGAATTTTAAAAAATCACTGACAGTTTTTGGCCCCTAATTATTGCATATCAGTTTATCATTAACAAATAGGTATTTTTTTTTCTTTTCTGTTTATTGTATAATATCCTCGTATTCAAAGCAGCAATAGAAGCCATATTCAGGCTTCTATCATAATTGAGCTGTAAATAGATAAGGTAGAAGATAATTGTGCATATCTCTTTTGTGGAGATAAGTTTTAAAATATATGAATCTTCAAAACTTTTTAGCAGGCACATTTAAAAGTTAATTTAAAATATAAATATTATACTTATTAGTATTTCAGTGTTAGGATTTACCATTTGAGCACACATAGTTTTTTTTTTTGGAAAGTAAGTAAATTTGTTACTGGTTTTTATATCGTGCCACAGCTGTTCTTTACCGTAAGCCGTTAACAGGTCTGTAATTCTCTGTGGAAGTGGGTCTGGAGGGTAAAGAGAGAGTTGGGGACATGAGTTTAAAAAGTTAATAAATAGTGAAATAGGTGTTTAAGTCAGTATCCTTGACAGTGGAGTATGGAAAACATTTCACATTATAATTGACACTTTATTTTATTTATTTTTTTGAGACAGGGTTTATTTATTTTTTTGAGACAGGGTCTCTCTCTCTTACCCAGGCGGGAGTGCACTGGTGCAATCTTGGCTCAACCACAGCCTCAACCTCCTGGGCTCAAGCGATCCTCCTGCCTCAGCCCCCTGAGTAGCTGAGTAGCTGGGACTACAGGCATGCACCACCATGCCTGGCCAATTTTTGTATTTTTTTTGTAGAGACAGGGTTTCTCCGTGTTGCCCAAGCTGGTCTCGAACTCTCCTGGGCTCAAGTGATCTGTCCACCTCAGCCTCTGAAAGTGTTAGGATTACAGGGGTGAGCCACTGTGCCCAGCAATTGAGACTTTAAAGAGTATCTGGAACCATGTTACTTTGCTATACTTGATATGAGAAAAATTACTTCAATGTTTTGTATTATAGATTGTGCCTCTGCTGGAGAAAGTAGATAAAAATGGCGTGTGTGATCCCACTATTCAAAGTTGTTTGGATATTTTAGCAGGCATTTATCTTTCATTGAGTCTAAAGAATCCCTTGAAGAAAGTATTGGCAAGGTAAGAAAAAAAGGAAGGGAAATCGGGTGTTAAAAAGTGTTGAATTTGACCGAAAGTAACTAAAGTTCCTTCCTTGGTTTGATAAAACTGAACTGATACAGATCACAAAAAGTTCATTCATACGGTTTCTTCTCTGTTTTCGCTGATTAATTACAACTTTTTAAAAATATAAAAAGCCTACTTAGGTCACAGACTTAATAAACAGGCTGTGGGCTGTAGTTTTCTAACTCCTCCCTCAATCCATTTACATTTATTGATTATGTTTAAATGTCATCTTGCTGTTTTTTCCTCTTTTTGTCCTGTCTGTTCTTGGTTTAAATATATATTTGCACAGATAACACAGGAATATAGGCTTGGTGTAAAAATTTCAAGCTATATAGAAGTATATGAAACAATAGGTAAGGCTTCCATTTCATTGTTTAGGACTTATCTTTTCTTAGTAAAGATTGTCACTTACCATTTTGGTATTTATCTTTCTAGACCTTTTCTTTGAGGTCTGCATATGTGTGTTACATTCTACTTTTTTTTATGTATCTGTAAACGAGATTATATTCTACATAATGTTCTGTAGCTTGTTTTTTCACTAAAGAATGTCTTAGAGATATTTCCATGTCATATAATCCTTTTAAAAAAAAATTGTAGTAAAAGACGTAACGTAAAACCTCAGTCTTAACCTTTTTTTTTAAATGAATTCTTTTTTTAAAATTTTAATTTTTATTTCCATAGGTTTTTGGGGAACAGGTGGTATTTGGTTACATGAGTAAGTGGTGATTTCTGAGATTTTGGTGCACACGTCACCTGAGCGGTGTATACTGTACCCAACAATTTGTAGTCTTTTTATTTCTCACCCCCTTCCCACCCTTTCCCCTGAGTCCCCAGAGTCTGTTGTATCATTCTTATGGCTTTGCATCCTCATAGATTAGCTCCCACTTATGAGTGAGAACATACGATGTTTGAGTCTTAATGATTTTTAATTGTATATAGTTCACTATTGTTAAGTATATTCACATTGCAGTGCAGTGATCTCTAGAACCTTGTCATCTGCAAAGCTCTGAAACTCTGTACTCATTAAGTAACAACTCCCCATTTCCCGCCCAGGCTTTGGCAGCCACTTTCCATTCAGGAATTTGATGACTTTAGATACCTCATATTAGTGTAATATTTGTATTTGTGTTTTTGTGACTGACTTATTTCACTTAACGTAATGTCCTTAAGGTTCATCCCTGCTATAGCATATGACAGGATTTTCTTCTCTTGAAAGACTTAATATTCTGTTGTGTGTATATACTGCGTTTTGTTCATCCATTCATCTTTCAGTGGACCTTTGGGTTGCTTCCACTGCTTGGCTGTTGTGCATAATGCTGTTGTGAACATGGGTGTGCAAATATTTCTTTGAGATCCTGCTTTCAGTTCTTTGGATATATACCCGGAAGTGGGATTGCTGGATCATATGGTCATACTATTTTTAATTTTTTGAGCAACTGTCATACTGTTTTCAATATGCAGCATTTTACATTCCTGCCAACAGTCCTTACTTTTTCAGCTATAAATATTCTGTAATATGAATATACCAAAATTTAAATGTACCATATATATGACATATACGTATCT
This sequence comes from Rhinopithecus roxellana, assembly GCF_007565055.1. Taxonomy (NCBI): domain Eukaryota; kingdom Metazoa; phylum Chordata; class Mammalia; order Primates; family Cercopithecidae; genus Rhinopithecus; species Rhinopithecus roxellana. Next base: position 104,343,028 of record NC_044565.1, read on the forward strand.
ATGTATGGTACATATTACATGATTTATATTACATGTTTTAAAGTAATCACTTCCCCATTGCAGTGATACTCTTATGTGTATAATTATATATGTGTATTTCTCTGAGATAAATTCCAAGAAGTGGAATTTCTGGACCAAAAATTAGGCCTGTTGAAATTCTTGTTAAATTGTACTCCCCCAGACTACCAATTGAGTTAGAATGCTTATTTCTTCTTCATGTATTTCCAACATTGGATAATATGAATCTTTAAATCTTTTAAAATCTAATGAGTGAAAATGCTATCATTATAATTTATGTATCCCAGATTACTAGTGTGATTGAACATTTTTTAATGTGTGGAGTTTGAGTGACTTTTTTTTTTATTACATATCCTTTGTACATTTTCTTGTTAGAATGTTTTCTTGATTTATAAGACTTCTGTATAGATGATATGCCAAATACATTCCTTTGTTACTTGTCTTTAAACTCTCTCATGGTGTCTTGTCTTTACAAAAGTTAAAATTTTATTTTGGTTATCAACTCAGCTAATTTTTGTGTGTGTAGATTTCTGAGTTTTATACCTTACTATATATGCTTTCTGTAATACAAGATTATTTACAATATTATTTGCAGGCCTTATACTATTTTTTTTTTTTGCTCAACGGTTACGTCCATCTGGAATTAAGGTTTGAATGTAGTGTGAGGTAGGGATCCAATTTAGTTTTCTTTTTTATATGGGGAACCACTTATCCAAACGGTTGAAAAGTCCATCTTTGCCCACATATTTGGAACACCACCTTACTGTGTTATATGTTCACATATATACATGGGTTTAATTTCTGATTTGGGTCCATTTGTTCATACACCAACACCACACTTTTATTTACTATAATTTGATAATGTGTTTTAATTATGTATCAATGTTAAGTCATCCCTCTAGTGACTTTTCTTATTCTGAATATTCCTATTTTTGAATTCTTTTCTTCCAGAAAATCTTTGAACTGTCCAGTTATATTTAGAACAAAGCCTATCAGTTTTGATTTATATTAATTGAGGCAAAATTGATATGTTTAATTTATTCATTTGATAAATTTTTATTGGCTGCCTACTGTGTTTCAGCACTCCCTCTAGGAATTGGGGGTAGAATGAATGAAACAGTCCAGAATGGAGGTTACATTCTAAGGGGAAGATAGAAAATAGACAAAGTAAATAAGTAACATTTATAGGCTATTAGATGGCATGAGTGCTGTCTAAAAGCGGGGAGGGAGGAAAGGGGACATAAAGGATGGGGTGAGGGTTACAATTTAAAATATTATGGTCACTTCATATAGCTTTGCTCAGACGTGATAAGATAATTGAGATTGACCTGAAAGGAATGAGGCAATGATTGTTGAGTATATTTGAAAGAAGAGTATTTTGGATGGAAGAAACAGCAGGAGCAAAGACTGGTATGTCAGAACAGAGCAAGGCCATGTGGCTAAAGCTAAGTGAACAAGGATCAAGATGAGGTCAGGATTGTGATGGATGCCGTTTTAAAAATCAAGAAAAGAAAAGAAAAAAAAAGATGAGGTCAGGAGCTTATGGTAGTGCCAGATTGTGTAGGGAGGACCTTGTAGGTCACTGCAAACACTTCGTCTAGTACTTTAACCGAGAAGGATATTGTTGGAGGCTTTGGTAAGAGAAGTGACATGGTGTTTTAACAGTGTCACTCTGCCTACTTTGCTGAGAATAATCTGGGATATGGGAGAGAAGCAAGATGGAAGCAGGGAGACCAGATGAGCTGACAGGGAATTCCAGTGATGTTAGTGTGGAGTTGTAATTTTCTGGCTGTATTTTGAAGGTTTAGTTCAGTATTCCCACATTTGTATGATTCTCTTCCCTCCCCACATATTCTGGGGCTATTAGATTGTCAGATTTTTAATATTTGTTTCTTTTTCTAGCTCACTAAATAGCCTACCTGAATTTTTTCTACCTGAGGCTGTACACCGTTTTACTTCTCGTCTTCAGGAAGAATTGAGTACTACTGACTTATACTCTTATAGGAAAGTAATTGACAATATATCTTCCTGTATGGAGAACTTTAACTTGGGTAAGGCAGCACTTTTCTAGTCCTTTTTCTGGCTAACGCCTCTCATCACATCATAGGTTTTAAATGATACTAATTTTGGTCATGAAACTCCTTACCAGTGTTCATTTTTTCCTCTACAGGTAGAGCAGGTGTTAATAATCTGCTTAAAAATGGTAAGTCCTATTATTTTATTTTGTTCCATGAGTTGATGGCTTCTATGAGTCATTTTGGAACTGGCTCTTTTAAGTTTCTTGGCAATAGGTAGAACATTGTAGAGAATTCAGGTACATCATGCCCCTTCTTTTTAAATTTTTGTTTCTATATCATGGTATCATTTTATATAAGTGATATAAAATATTTTATTTTATCGAAGTTGAAGTTCACAGTTTTAAATTCTGGTTTGTCATATTCTTTTGTTTCAGTGCTTCATTTTCTGCGGAAGAGTTTAATTGAAATCCTGGAAGAAAATAGGCAAGTGCTATATGTTGGCATTTGTGTGTACACACTTGCAGTTGTACATTGTCTTTGTACACAGAAAAATTTGAAAGTCTCAGAATGTGATCTTTTCATCCCTCTTCATTAATATTATTACTATTACATTTTTTTGAGACGGGGTCTTGCTGTGTCACCCAGGCTGGAGGGCAGTGGTGTGATCATAGCTCACTGCAGCCTCAACCTCCTGGGCTCAAGTGTTTCTATCACCTCAGCCTCCCGTGTAGCTGAGACTACAGGCATGCACCACAACACCCAGCTAATTTTTGTATTTTTTTGGAGACAGAGTCTCACTATGTTGCCCAGGCTCGTCTTAAACTACTGGACTGAAGTAATCTACCAGCTTTGACCTCCCAAAGTGTTGAGATTACAGGCGTTAGCCACTGTGCCCAGCCCCTTTCTCCATTAATATTAGACCCAATTATTTAAATTTATTTTTTAGAGGTTTGATATTTAATTTTAATAAATACAAAATTTTAATATTTAAACTATATTAAAATATTTAAATTAAAAATTAAAAATTTAATAAATTGTTATGAGAATAAGTGAAAGAGCTCTTTTCCTCACCTGAGTGTGTTCCTTTTTCATAGCATCCTGTTTTTATTTCGTGAGTGAAATATCCTCTGTTATTTCTCTGAGGATGTATTCATGATAGTTTTTTGTTTTTTATCATCTTTACATAGTCTCTGTTTCTTCCAAGTTGCTTGTTTCTGTTTGCTGGTTTTGTTCAGTATATTTCTTATTAGAAGCTTTCCTCAGAAGTCTGGTGATCCTTGGCTGGGCAATTATGTATTTCTTTCTATCTGTCTATCTATCTATCTATAAATTTTTTTTGTGTGTGTGACAGGGTGTCATTCTATTGCCCAGGCTTGAGTGCAGTGGCACGATCTTGGCTCACTGCACCTCTTGCCTCCCCGAGTTCAAGTTATACTCCCACCTCAGTCTCCCAAGTAGCTGAGACTACAGGTGTCTGCCACAATGCTTGGCTAATTTTTTTTTATTTTTAATTTTTTGTAGGAATGAGATCTCACTATAATGCCCAGGCTAGTCTTGAACTCATTGGCTCAAGTGATCCTCCCTCCTTGGCTCCCAAAGTGCTAGGATTATAGGCGTGAGCCACCGTGCCCGGCTAGGGTAGTCATATTTAATAATGGGACACCGAGGATTGATTTGAATGTCTGTGCCTATGGGTGGAGTTGACTGCTGATTTTATTGTAGGCTAGTCTAGCTGGGCTGTTTCTTGGGGGAACTCTTCCTTGGGGAAACCTAAAGATGTCAGTATGTTTAAATCTTTTTGCTTAGATACTGAATTTGCCATGGAAGAATCTTCCAAACCATTGTCTTAATAGTCTGGTTCCTGAGTGAGGGAAGAAGGCTGAGGTCTCAATATTTGACCTGCGTTGTGCATATATTTACCTAATTCTCCTTTTTGTAATATGTTGTTGCCTTATCTGTGTGTGCTATCTTCCTTGCCAGACACCTGTTTTACCTTTTCTAAAGATAAACAGGTTGTTTGCTGGCTCGGAGGTGTTTAGTCTTCCTGTTTTCAATCCTATATTTACCTCCACATCAAGGAGTACATAGTGCCAACAGTTTCTGAGCCATTTGGTACTACAAATCAAATGGCTTCTGGGCTTGTTCCCTGGCTGAGCGTCCACTTTTCTTGATTCTGCTGTCAGTTATCACTCATCCATCTGTTTTGCAGCTTCTGAAATATTATTGTTATTGTCTTGTTGAATATTGGTTGCCTTTAGAATTTATCTTTTTACGTTTTAAATCTTATGGCTGTTGGTTTGAGGAGGTTCTGGGAGAGAGGAGAAATAATACCTGTACATCATCATCTTTCACTCAAGGTAGCCTTTTGCCATAGCAGGAACTCTTTGTCTCTTCTCCTTTTTGGCTCTTCTTTTTATGCTCATTGTGTAAAGGTGGGTTCTGTCCTTTTTATTTTGTTTGTTTGAACTGCTTAATAACGTCCACTTTGGTGTCAGCCACCACCTATATACTCAGGATTCCCGAATTTATTACTCCAAGTTAGATCTCTTTCCTGAGTGGTAGACTGATGAATATCAGTTGACAGTTGACTTGTGGACATCTCAGCTTGGATGTTCTACAGGTACCTCAAGTTCAGTGTGTCCAAAAGAAAGGAAATTTTATTATTTTAAAAAAAGTCATTTCCTGTAGCCCCAGGTAACCTCTAGTCTACTTTCTATCTTTTTGAATTTGCGTATTCTAGGTGATTCTTATGAATCATATAATACTTGTCCTTTTGTGTCAGGCTTATTTCATTTATGTTTCCTTTTTTTTTTTTTTTAATTGAGACAAGTTCTGGCTCTGTCACCCAAGCTGGAGGGCAGGATCGTGGCTCACTGCAACTTCTGCCCCCCAGGCTCAAGCGATCCTTCCACCTCAGCCTCTGGAGTATCTGGGACCACAGACGTCCACCACTATGCCCTGTTTTTATATTTTTGGTAGAAATAGGGTTTCACCATGTTGCCCTGGCTGGTTTCAAACTCCTAAGCTCAAGCAGTGCCCCTGCCCCAGCCCCCCAGAGTGCTGGGATTACAGGTTTGTTTTCAAGGGTCATTACGTTTGTAGCATGTATCAGAATTTCATTCCTTTTTGTGGCCGAATAATATCCCATTGTATGTGTAGACCACATGTTAATCCATCTGTCGATGGACATTTGGTCTGTTTCTACCTTTAGGCTATTGTGAATAATTTTGCTATAAACATTGATGTACAAGTATATCTTTGAATCTCTGCTTTTAGCTCTTTTGAGTATATACATAAGAGTGGAATCATAAGATAATTCTATGTTTAAGTTTTTGAGAAAGTACCAAGTTGTTTTTCCTAACTTTTGCCTTATTAGGATTATTCTGTGTTTTGCTGTGTTGAGAACTGACTGAGAGGGAAGGACAGAAGCTGCAAGAGACCAGTTAGGAGGCTATGGCAGTAACCCAAGGAGAGATGAGAGTGGCTCAGGCCAAGATATAGCAGTGGAGTTGGTCTGATTCTAGATGTATTTTGAAGGTAGAACCAACAGGAATTTCCTATAGATGAAGTGGAGAGGAGGGGTGGCAAGGATGATTACAGTGTTTTTGTAGGATAAAGATGCAGCAGGTACAGCAGATTTGGAGTTGAAGATAAGTTCACTTATTTAGAGATGTCTGTTAGACATCCAAGTAAAAATATCAGTAAGTTAGATATACCAGAAAGGAATTAGACAGAGAGGTCTGGGTTGGAGATAAAAATTTGGGAATTATCAGCACGTAGATTATAATTTAAAGCTGATGAACTAAGAGAGATCAGCAAGGGAGAGAATTAGATGGAGAAAAGAAGAGGAATAAAGACTGAGTCCTGGACTTTCCTAACATAAAAAGATCAGGGAGAAGAGGATGAATTAGTGAAGGTATCTGAGAAGGAGTGCTGGTGAAGTAGGGGAAATTCTGCGAGAGAGCCTGGCATTTTGGAAGTCAGGGAGGGGCCGGACACGGTTTCTCACACCTGTAATCTCAGCACTTTGGAAGGCTGAGGCAGGCGGATCACTTGAGTTCAGGAGCTTGAGACCAGCCTGGCCAACATGGCGAAACCCCTGTCTCTCCTAAAAATATAAAAATTAGCCGGACATGATGGCTTGTTTGTAATCCCAGCTACTTGGGAGGATGAGGCAGTAAAATTGCTTGAACCTGGGAAGCGGAGGATGCAGTGAGCCCAGATTGCACCACTGCACTCCAGCCTGGGCGACAGAGCGAGACTGTGTCTCAAAAAAGAAAAAAAAAGCCAGGGAAGGAAAATATATCAATGTTGAGAGAGTGTTCAGGTTTGTAAGTTATGTCATTCTTTTTTTTTTTTTTTTTTAAGATGGTGTCTTGCTTTGTCACCCAGCTGCAGTGCAGTGGTGCCATCTCGGCTCACTGCAACCTCTGCCTCTGGGGTTCAAGTGATTCTCCTGCCTCAGACCCCTGAGTAGCTGGGATTACAGGCATGTACCACCACACCTGGCTAATTTTTGTATTTTTAGTAGAGACATGGTTTTGCCATGTTGGCCAAGCTGGTCCCAAACTCCAGACCTCAAATGATCTGCCTGCTTCGGCCTCCCAAAGTGCTGGGATTACAGGTGTGAGCCACTTCGCCCAGCCCAAGTTCTGTCATTCATTCTTGATTTCTTATCTTTGCCCTAAAAGAAGTGAAGTTAGTTGTTGGCTGAGAAAAAGGGATATGTTGATAAGTAAAGGGTGTTGAAAGTTTGCAATTAATATCAACGTAATTGGAATGTTTGTACGAATGGAAGAGAGAGGAATACATTATCATAATTTAAAATTGATTTTGGGCCTTTGAGGAATGTGTTTATTTTGCTGGGAGTTAGAAATGTTCACATTTTTGTTTGAATTTCCTTTTGTAATAATGTCTTTTCTTCTTTATAGAAAATGTGCTGGAAATCATATTATTCAAACACAGTTGATGAATGACTTATTGGTAGGCATTAGAGTTTCAATGATGTTAGTACAGAAAGTACAAGATTTCCAGGGAAATCTTTGGAAGGCTTCCAATTCTCCCATATGGCAACATATGTGTGGATTGCTGAGTATTTTTACCAAGTTTTTAAGCGATGGTAAGTGTAACAAATTATATACAAATGATATATAATTGACAGTTAAAATTGAGTGCCAATCAGCTTTTCCTACTAACAGTATGAAAAGTGATACTTAACTGAGATGTGGAATGTATCCTTACTCAGCCTCCCAAAATGTAGGGAGGCCCTGGATTACATGGTTTTATTTTATTTTATTTTATTTTTTTTGAGACCGAATCTCACTCTGCTGCCCAGACTGGAGTGTAGTGGTGTGATGTTGGTTCACTGCAACCTCCGCATTTTGGGTTTCACCTCCCAGGTTCAAGTGATTCCCGTGCCTCAGCTTCTGAGCAGCTGGGATTACAGGAGGGTGCCGCCACAGCTGACAAATTTTTTGCATTTTTAGTAGAGACAGGGTTTTGCCGTGTTGGCCAGGCTCTTCTCAAACTCCTTGCCTCAAGTGATCTGCTCATCTTGGCCTCCCACAGTGCTGGGATTATATGTGTGAGAGCCACTGTGCCCAACCTGAGTGGCTGAGTTCTATTTCTTGCCTTGGAAGATAGGTTCAGGGGTGATCACTTTTAAATAATTTATTAAGCTATAAATTTGTTTTCTGTCACTTTTTTTGGAATCTGTGGTTTATTATTATAATAAGATTAACAAAAAAGTGATCCCTAACACAAGTATTTATATAAAAAGTTGAATTATCCTCTTCACTTCCCATTCTATATGGTAATGTATGTATGAATGTAACTTAATTAAAAACATGCTAATGGGATCTCTTTAGAGCTCTTGTTAGTAAAAAACAATAACTGACTCTGGTTTTGCTAGGCTGATTGGAAAACAATAGCATCTCATTGTTTGTGGGTTTTTTTTTTTTTTTTTTTGTCTGAGATGGGGAGTCTGTCGCTTTTGCCCACACTGGAGTGCAGTGGTGTGATCTTGGCTCACTGCAACCTCTGCCTCCCAGGTTCAAGTGATTCTCCTGTCTCAGCCTCCCGAGTAGCTGGGATTACAGGTGTGCACCACCATGCCTGGCTAATTTTTTTTTGTTTTGTATTTTTAATACAGACGGGGTTTCACCATGTTGGCCAGGCTGGTCTGGAACTCTTGACCTCAGGTGATCTGCCTGCCTTGGCCTCCCAAAGTGCTGGGATTACAGACGTGAGCCACCGTGCCCATCCTCATTGTGTTTTTAACGCTGGTAATGAAACTCTTAGCTATATTTTGTCCAATTAGTATTTCCATTTTTCTTTTTGCCTGGGTTCTCAGGTATTGAAAGGAAAGTAGTTGAAGTTACTTTTATTAAGACGTAACTTACAGAAAACTTTTCAGAGGTTATTAACTTTTTAAAAGAGGACTGTGTTAGTCTAAAAAAGATTCTCTAACTAATGAAATGTAGAGAATACATGATTTTAATATGCTTCAGCCTTGCGTGGTGGCTCATGCCTGTAATCCCAGCACTTTGGGAGGCCAAGGTGGGCTGATCATGAGGTCGGGAGATTGAGACCATTTTGGCCAACGTGGTGAAATCCCGTCTCCACTAAAATACAAAAAAAAAAAACCTTAGCCGGGTGTGATGGCATGCACCTGTAGTCCCAGCTACTCGGGAGGCTGAGGCAGGAGAATCACTTGAACCCGGGAGGCGGAGGTTGCCTTGAGCCAAGATCATGCCACTGCACTGCAGCCTGGTGACAGAACAAGACTCTGTCTCAAAAAAAAAAAAGAAGTAGCTTCTTTTCTGAAAAGTTGATGGCACCTAATCAGTACTATTCTTTTCCAGCATTTTAAAGTTCATAATCAGTAAAGTGTTTAGCTGCAAGTAACTGAAAACCAAACCTCTTTTCTCACATAACAAGTTCAGAGGCAGTTGATCCAGAACTGGTATAGGCAGTGTATGACCTACACATTTTCTGCTTTTCTGCTGTGCCATCTTCAGCAGGTTGGCTTTCACCCACGTTTGTTGCCTTGTGATTGCCATATGACTGCTGTAGCTCCAGATGTGTCTTTATTCAAGGCAGGAAGAAGGAAGGCCAGTTGCATTTTTACTTTTAATCAGGATACTCAAGTGACTGGCTTACATCCAGTTGGCCTGAACCCTCTTATATACCTACCTTTAGTTGCAAAGAAGATTGAAGAAGCAGGTATCCTGCTTTTGGCTGGGCATGTGGCTTCCCCAATCAAAGTCACAGTTTTGTTATCAGGGTTGAAGGGCAGAATGGATATTTAGTACGTAGTTTATGATGTCATACTTCTTTCCCCAGGTTGAACAATTCACCATGTTATTAGAGGCTAATAGAGATAAAACAAAAAGAAGATAACTAGTCGAAACTGGTTGCTATGGGTACAGTGTCAGTGCTAGCAAAGTTTGTAGTTAGCACTTATGTACATTCTTTATACAAGCCCTGAAATCTCTTTTTGAAAAAGTCTATGTCTATGGTGATTGGGATACAGAGGCATTGGTGGAGAGGAAGGGACAGGTGGTGTTGCTGTTAGGGAAGCAGTAATTGCAGAGGAAGAAAGTCTATGTTAGAGGAGAGAGAAAGGAATCACATTTATTGAGCATCTATATGCTGGGCTTAAAAGCCTTTATATTCGTCCAGGCGCGGTGGCTCACGCCTGTAATCCCAACACTTTGGAGGCCGAGGTGGGCGGATCACAAGGTCAAGAGATCGAGACCATCATGGCCAACATGGTGAAACCCTGTCTCTACTAAAAATGCAAAAGTTAGCTGGGTGTGGTGGCACGCATCTGTAATTCTAGCTATTCGGGAGGCTGAGGCAGGAGAATCGCTTGAACCCGGGAGGTAGAGGTTGCCGTGAGCCAAGATCATGCCACTGCACTCCGACCTGGCAACAGAGTGAGACTGCTTCTAAAAAGCCTTTATATTCATTGTTCATCTAAACCTGACACTGTGTCAGTTAAGAGTTATCCCATTTTACAGAAGAGAAAACAGAGTCTGTGGGATTTTAAATAATTTATGTAAGACCTATTCACCCAGGAAGTGGTCAGACTAGAAATTGTAGCCAGGCCTATCTGGCTGCTCAGCATCTGCTCTTTCCACTGTATCAGAATATTCATTATTTAACATAAGCTGTCTTCTTTTTTGCCAAATAGATGATCTATTACAGACTGTACAGAGCACGTCTGGATTAGCTATTATTCTTTTTATTAAGACTATATTTCACCCATCTGAAAAGATTCCTCATTTGGTAAGTGCATCTCCTTTTTAGAATTGTACTTTATTGAGAGTATGTTTAAAAAATATTTTTGGCTTGGTGCAGTGGCTCACACTTATAATCCCAACACTTTGGGAGGCCAAGGCAGGAGGGTCACTTGAGGCCAGGAGTTTGAGATTGACCTGGAGAGTTTAGCTAGACCTGTCTCTACAAAAAATAAAAAAATTCGCTGGATATGGTGGTGCACACCTGTAGTCCCAGCTCTTGAGAGGTTGAGGTGGGGGGATCACTTGAGTCCAGGAGTTTAAGGCTGCAGTGAGATAAGATTGCACCAGCCTGGGCAGCAGAGTGAGACCTCTTGTCTCTTAAAAAAGAAAATTAAAAATATTTTTAAAGAAGTGAATTAAAAGAATTTTTTTTTGCATTGTCTGGTTCCTTCTGATGACCCTTTTCTGTTATAATAAGAGACAATTCCAAAATTTCAGATAAAGCAACAATAACAAAAAGACTAACAGTCACCTGTAAGCCCATCTCACAAAGATAATCACTATAAACATTTTTGATGTATATTCTTTTAGTTTTTTCTAGTGCTGTTTGTTCAGTGTCATCTCTCATTAGTATGTTACAAGATATTTTTAATGTTAAAATTATGCATATTAATGTATAGATACATACACAGTAATAACCTTTCTGATAAATGTGTTTTTTTATTAAGAATAACCCAAATCATGTACTTTAGACAGGAAGCATGCTAGATAGAGTCAATTTTTCAGTAAATTTGCTTCTTATAGAAAGTATAATTTGATAATTTAGGCCCCAATCCTTGTATTTTTTACTAGTAGGTTTCTTTTTTTGCTTGCTATATTATATGGAAACTTATTTTATCTTTTTACCTTACCTTAGAAAAATATATGTGCATTATTTTATGAGATCACACAAAGTAATTATCTTTGGATAAGTTGAAGATGTTTATTTCTCAAATCACCTCTAAAAGCATTTGTTTAAAAAAAAAAAAAACCAAAAAAAGAGTTGTTAAGCTTATCCACCTGCAGGTGGCGATGTGTTGTGCTCTGCCAGTACATTCCAACCAGCAAAATCATTCACGTACTTGATGTAATTTTTTTCCTTTAATACTAATACAATAATAATGACATTTGTGGGTATTTTATCTTTGGGTTTAGTCCTTTTTCCTAGGATTTTTCAGGGAAAGAGATGTTTGGGTTTGTATTTTGAAATATCTCTGAAAAGTTTTAAAAGCTTTACGTGTATTAGCTCTGCTATATTTTTCCAGATTAGCAGTGTGCTTCTTCGTTCAGTGGACTGCACCAGCGTCCCCGAGTGGTTTATGAGCAGCTGCAGAAGCCTCTGTTGTGGTAACGTCTCTGGGTCAGCTGTCTTATTCCTGTGTCAGGGGACACTTGCCATGTTGGACTGGCAGAATGGGAGCATGGGTCGGAGTGGGGAGGCCCTTCTCTTGGATACTGCACATGTTTTGTTCACCTTGAGTTCACAGTGAGTTTTGATGCTATCGTCTCATATTTTGTTTCACTTGTAAGACATTTAAAAGATGTAGTCCAAAAGCTAGAGTGGCTTGTGCCTGTAATCCCAGCTACCCTCCCGGTAGGCTGAGGCAAGAGGATCACTTAAGGCCAGGAGTTCAAAACCAGCCTGGGTGACATAGTGAGACCCTCTCTGTACAAAACTTTTCAAACTTAGCCAGGTGTGGTGGCATGCACATGTAGTCTCAGCTACTTGGGAGGCTGAGGTGGGAAGATTGCCTGAGCCCAGGAGGCCAAGGATGCAGTGAGATATGATTGTGCCACTGCACTCAAGCCTGGGTGACAGAGTGAGATCCTATCTCAAAAAAATAAATAAATGAAATTATTGCTGCAGGTTAGCCTGTGAAGAACATTTCTAAAATTAATTTTTAACATTTTCAATGTTATAATTTTTTAAAACTATGAAAGTTTTATATGTATAGTACTTTAGAATTTATAAAGAACTTCAACATAGGTAATCTAATGTGATCCTCATATGTCTACTATAAAGGATAAGAAATCTAATTTGTTAGGGCTGGGCGTGGTGGCTCAAGCCTGTAATCCCAGCACTTTGGGAGGCCGAGACGAGCGGATCACAAGGTCAGGAGATCGAGACCATCCTGGCTAACACGGTGAAACCCCGTCTCTACTAAAAATACAAAAACTAGCCGGGCGAGGTGGCGGGTGCCTGTAGTCCCAGCTACTCGGGAGGCTGAGGCAGGAGAATGACGTAAACCCGGGAGGCGGAGCTTGCAGTGAGCTGAGATCTGGCCACTGTACTCCACTCCGGGCGACAGAGCGCAAAAAAAAAAAAAAAAAAAAAAAGAAATCTAATTTGTTGAATGGGCAAAGGGAGGCTTAGAAAAGTAAATGCTTACCTAAGAGCATATTGCTAATAAGAACCTGAGACAGCAATATTAGAAGGTCTTCTGACTTCATGGGGCTGTATATTGTATTTATGTGGTGTTTTTGCCATAATGGCTGAAAGTGGTCACATATATGAAATGTCAAAACATACATACAGCTTGATAATAATGAACATATGAATAAAGGAAAATTAAAATAATTTTTTACATACTAGAGCTATAATTAATATATTATGCAATTCATAAATTTAAAGTGTACAATTCACTTTATTAGTTTATTCACAGAGTTGTACAACCACCAGCATTTCAAAAATTAATTTGTAGTATTCTTCATGCTATCTTTTTTCTTTAAAACATTTTTTTCCTCAAATTTGTTTTTACCATCGTTTTTTAAAACTATAAAAATTTCTACATGTGTAGTGCTTTAGAATTTATGAAGAACATTAACATAGGTAATCTAAAGTGATCCTCACAAGTCTGATAAACTATCAACATTTCTAAAATTAATTTTTAACATCTTAAAAGTCAATTCAAACAACTTTAGAATATTTTTATCACAAAGAAGCCCCATTCCCCCAACCATCTCCAACCCTTGGCTTTCCTTATGTTTTAAATTACATGTATAGGCCAGGCATGGTGGCTCACGCCTGTAATCCCAGGTGTGCAGATCTCAGGCAGGTGGATCACTTGAGATCAGGAGTTCAACACCAACCTGGTCAACATGGTGAAACCCCGTCTCTACTAAAAATACAAAAAATTAGCCAGGTGTGGTGGCATGTGCCTGTCATCCCAGCTACTGGGAGGCTGAGGCAGGAGAATCGCTTGATTGAACCTGAGAGGCAGGGGTTGCAGTGAGCCGAGATTGAGCCCCTGCACTCCAGCCTGGGTGACAGAGCAAGACCCCGTCTCAAAAAAAAAAATAAATAAATAAATAAAGTACACATGTAATCATCATCACAATCAAGAGAGTGAATATTTCCATCATCCCCCAAATTTCCCTATGTCCTTTCCTGGACTATTATCATTATTTTTGAGACAAAGTCTGTTACCCAGGCTAGACTGTAGTGGTGTGAGCACAGCTCACTGCAGTCTCACTCGTGAGCTCAAGCAATCCTCCCACCTCAGCCTCCCAAGTAGCTGGGATTGCAGGTGTGTGTCACCACACCCAGCTAATTTTTTAAATTTTTATAGAGATGGGGTTTCACTGTATTGCCTAGGCTGGTCTTGAACTCCTTTCTGGATTACTTTTTACAAGGTAAAAAGATTCATACACAAATTTGAGATCGGTTTTGTCTTGTGGTTTTTTGTTCTTGTAAATTTAATAATTGAAATTTGTGCTCATTCTTTGTATTTAATATTTTTAAAGTCTAAATTGTAAAATGAAATTTCTTTTACTAATCAGTTTACAATAATGGATCATGGTTCGTTTTTCTTCAGGATTAAAGAGCCAACGCTGGAAATGTTTCTGTCTAGAATCATGGCATCCTGGACTAATTCAGCCATACAAGTCCTTGAATCAAGTTCCCCCAGCCTAAGGGACAGCCTGAATGGGAATTCAAGTATAGTTGGGAGACTTTTGGAATATGTCTATACCCATTGGGAACATCCATTGGATGCTCTGAGACACCAAACCAAAATCATGTTCAAAAACCTTCTCCAAATGCACCGGCTCACTGTGGAAGGTGCAGTTTTGGTCCCTGATCCTTTCTTTGTGAAACTGACTGAGAGTCTTCTGCGATTGGAATGGCATATTAAAGGAAAGTACATGTGCCTTGGTTGTTTGGTAGAGTGCATAGGAATTGAACATATTCTGGCTATAGATAAAACTATTCCATCTCAAATCTTAGAGGTGATGGGAGACCAGTCATTGGTACCTTATGCAAGTGACCTCTTGGAAACCATGTTTAAAAATCATAAGAGTCATTTGAAATCCCAGACTGCTGAGAGTTCTTGGATTGACCAGTGGCATGAGACTTGGGTTTCTCCTCTCCTTTTTATACTGTGTGAAGGAAACTTGGATCAAAAATCTTACGTGATTGATTATTACTTGCCAAAATTACTAAGTTACAGCCCTGAAAGCTTACAGTACATGGTAAAGATTCTTCAGACTTCTATTGATGCTAAAACTGGTAAGAAAAATGCATTTTTGTTTTAGTAATTTCTAATTATGATGCTTAAATATAGGTAGCTATGCAGATGCTAATCATATTTAAATTTAAATATCACTTCTATAAATAGTAAAGGAGGAGATTAATGATAGATGTTTCGGTTTGAAACGAATGTTCCTGTATAAAGCTGAATGGAGTTTTTTGGCTGAAGTCATTTCTACAAGCTAAAGAATAATTCCACTTACAATGATAAACTTTCCTTTATTACAAGGTTTTAATTCATTTTTTCAAGTTCTGAATTTATTTTGTTGTATTACTGGAATAAAAGTTTGTGTGTCTTATATAATGTGCTTATTCAAGTGATTGAGACAATAATTAAAAATTGTGTTAGGCAAGGTTAAAGACAGGTAACTTGGCAGTAGCAAGTTATTTTCTCTGGGGAAGTGACAAAATTCAGAGGCATGATCTGAAGAAATAGCCATCTATAGTTACTTAGAATAGGGGTAGACATCCCATTAAAACTCACAAACCCTACAGGAATCACTGCAAATTCAAGCATAATTCAGGATGTGTAAAGTGATGATCATGACACATCGTATAAATCTTAAAATTATTATATTGTTTAACAAAGCAAAAATGTAGTATCGTATAGTGTAATTTTAAGAAATATTTTCAACTAAAATTGTTAAAAACTTTCAGTACGTCAAAGAGTAACCATGAGGTAGCAGGAAAATTTGATTCCTGTATGTGAAAATAAGCCATTTTTTGTAATTTTTGACAACAGTTGTTCTTGACTTTTTGAAAAGCCATCTGAAATTCAGGATTCAAGAATCTGTTCTGAAGTAAGGTTGTCTTTATTTTTATATCAAGCTGCCCTGTCTTCCTGGTAATGGCTGATGTCCTAGCCTCTGAAACCAGCAGGCTCTTTGTGTTCCTTTTTAAATCTTCTTTACTAGTGAAAAATAGTCACTGTAAAATATGCAGAGAGGTTCAGTGTTTACTTTTAGAGCAATAATAAGTCTGTAGTCACCGATGTGTTTATTTCTTCACCTGATTTTTTTTCCTGATTTACTTCCTGATTCATTTTCTAAGTGTTAGGGAAAAAGTAAAAATGTTAGCAGGTAAATAATGATTTGTTTACGTTAACAATAAGAGAATTATGCTTACCTGAAACGATTGACAGAAGGACAGATCATTTTAAATAATGATTTATTTTAGAATAGGAACTTTAATTTGTGTTAGAAATGAGTTTAAAATGTGATTTTTATTTATTGAAATAAAATGTTAATTGGAAACATGAAAATTAGCAGTTGATAATTATAGTGGTCATTGCATAATATGGTAATTGTCTTTGTTACTGTGCTTTCAGGACAAGAGCAATCATTCCCATCCTTAGGGTCTTGTAATAGCAGGGGGGCTCTGGGAGCTTTGATGGCATGTCTGCGAATAGCTAGAGCTCATGGACATCTTCAGTCTGCTGCTGATACCTGGGAGAACCTCGTGTCTGGTGCAAGAATAAAGCAAGGCTTAATTCATCAGCATTGTCAAGTAAGTAAAGAAAATTACCTGGATTTGTACGTGCAGTAGATCCCTTTCATGTAGCAGTTCAATATAGAGGCCCCTACATTGTGTCCTGCACTGTTTTAGGGAGTTCATAAAGAGAATGAGTAGAAACCCTAGTCTCCCAACTAAACTTTCAGTAGACCCTTTCTTCAAGCTACTGCAAGTTTAGTTGAGGATGTAAGAAAACTTACATAAAACAACTGGAAACTCTTAGAACTGACAGTACAGATACAAGTGTGCCATCAATACATAAGGACTCCCTTGGGAGGCTCAGAAGAGACTGATCAGAGCAGGTGGTGCTTGATTAGGGAAGTGATAGATATGATTAGAAAAGAGGAAGCCTTGGAGCAGCATACAAAATGGAGGGACCCAAATGAGCAAGGTCTGGAGGATGATTAAGAACATTGCTTATCAGGCGTGGAGTGTTTTGGACATTTTTTGGAAAGGTCTAATGTTAGGCTAAAGACTTCATTGATTCCCAGGCACCAGCTGGTTTTATTAAGCTAAACCAAAGCCACTCTGTTTTCAGCAAGGAATTACATTAGTGGAAACATGAATTTCCAGCGTGGGAACAGAAAGAAACCAGGAAACCAGTTAGAAGTGCCTATCAGTAATTTAAGAGTGAGGTGATGGGGTAAAGGGAGTCACTGGAAAAAAAGAGAAAAAGGAATGAAGCTGAGCATTGCCATGGAATAAAAATCTTTGATTGTTGCATTTTATAAATCCCCAGTTTACACATTTAATAAAATAATTGTATAGGAAATAACACTAGGATCTTTGAGATTAAGAAACCTTTCTAAGGTACCTATTGGTGAACTGAAGTTTATTTTTTTCCTTTTGTAGCCTATGTAAGTAATTAAACAATTCAAGTGATTTAGGTTTGGCTTATTTCTTGGAAAATTAACCTTTTATTGCTTGATGTTTTTTAGGTAAGGATAGATACATTAGGCTTGCTTTGTGAAAGTAATCGAAGCACAGAAATTGTTACCATGGAAGAAATGCAGTGGATTCAGTTCTTTATTACATACAATCTTAACAGCCAGTCTCCAGGAGTGCGGCAACAGATCTGTTCACTTCTTAAAAAGGTAGAATTTCCCATCAGAAGGCATAGGGAAGTGGTGAACTTTGTTTGGGAAATGGTTTTTAAAAAGAGCCCAGATTTTGGGAGCGTGTGGGAATGGTCATGGAATTGGGCTACCGCATCTGTTCATGATGGCCCTTCTGTGACCTGTTCTCTGATTACATAAAGCTTACATTTGGGATTAAAATCCAGAGTGGAAAGCACACACCCCTCCCCCCACCATTTTTTTTCAGGAGTTCAGGATCAGCCTGGGCAACGGTGAAACCCTATCACTACTAAAATACAAAAAAATTAGCCAGACGTGGCAGTGTGCATCTGTAGTCCTAGCTACTTGGGAGGCTGAGGCAGGAGAATTGCTTGAACCTAGGAGCGGAGGTTGCAGTGAGCCGAGACTGTACCACTCCAGCCTGGGCGACAGAGTGAGATTCAGTCTCCAAAAAGAAAAAAAAAAAGAAAAAAAAAAAAAGGGTCTTGCTCTGTCACCCAGGTTGGAGTGCAGTAGTGTGATCATAGCTCACTGTACCCTCCACCTCCTGGGCAATTCTTTCTCCCCAGCCTCTCAAGTAGCTGGGACGACAGGGGCATACCACCATCCCTGTCTAATGTTTAATTTTTTTTTTTTTTAGAGATAGGGTCTCACTCTGTTGCCCAGGCTGGTCTTAAGCTCCTGGGATCTAGTGGTCCTCCTACCTCAGCCTCCCAAAGTGGTGTTATAGGCGTGAGCCACCACACATGGCCAAAAGGCCTTTCATTTTGGTGTAGTAAATCAACCTTGGGTTCTTTTTTGTAAAGAAAAAATCTAATGCTGGAGTTAAGGTAGTTTTAAGAAAAATTGGTAACAGGAGAAAGAATGCCATTGCATTTTTATAGTTTTAAGCGCCTCATAAAGTGATCATTATCAAATAATCCAACTTGAATTAATTGTGCAACACATTTATGGGGTGAAGAATTGGTAAAGTAGGGAAATGACTATATCATTTTCAGGTTTGTGCCAACTTAAAGGAAATAGAACTGTGGTTTAATGATAGTATTTTGCTTTGCAATAATAACTTTGTTTTTGGTATAAAAATTATTTTCCGTCTAAAATAAATGTTATAAAATATTAAGAGATTAAAAATCAGTGCTCTCCTTGCCTGATGTTTTATTCTAAAGAATTTGCCTCTCAGGCTGACATTTAAATTTAATGTGTGGGTCACCTGTGCTTCATTTCCTTTGTCTCAAAAGTTGTTTTGTAGGATACAGGAAAGTTCTCAGGTACTTTATAAATTGGAGCAGAATAAATCCAAACATGAACCAGAGAAGAAGTTAACCAAACAGCACCCTTCTGTTTCTTTACAGCAGTATAAGGTAGGTGCTATATTTCTAAACATAGACTTTTTTAAAAAATTAAACCAGCACTTTGGTCAAGCCTGTAATCCCAGCACTTTGGGAGGCCGAGACGGGCGGATCACGAGGTCAGGAGATCGAGACCATCCTGGCGAACACGGTGAAACCCCGTCTCTACTAAAAAATACAAAAACTAGCCGGGCGAGGTGGCGGGCGCCTGTAGTCCCAGCTACTTGGGAGGCTGAGGCAGGAGAATGGCGTAAACCCGGGAGGCGGAGCTTGCAGTGAGCTGAGATCCGGCCGCTGCACTCCAGCCTGGGCGACAGAGCGAGACTCCGCCTCAAAAAAAAAAAAAAAAAAAAAAAAAAAAAAAAAAAAATTAAAAAGTATAATGAATAAGCATAAAAGGGAAATAAATGGAAGTCTTTTGGTGAATTGTGTTTCTTGCTTTTTTTCCTTCAAGCTGAGTATTACCTATTTCTTCTGCTGCTTTGGTGCAGCTACTTGATGTAGCCTGGGTTATGGAACCAGTGTTGTACTGGAGGACTGTTACAGAATGACATTAGTGGGCTAACCCCAGTCACTTTCAGCTTATGTGGGCCAGGTGAATTTAGTACTTTAACAGAAGGGTAATTGATGGTACTGAACACCGTCCTTCTCCAGGGCAGAAGACTGCTGTTGCTGGGCCTCTTTTCTCGTTAGATTGACATGACTTGCAGAGGCTTGGTATTAA